>NC_064551.1:8186526-8544026 GCF_023856365.1 Brienomyrus brachyistius
TCGCGAGAGCAAGATGACAAGATAGATTGTGCAGCCAGCACGCAAAGGGTACTGACAGTGCTGCACGATCTGTCTTAAGTCATTCTGTTCCAAGAATGCGTACGCATGCACACTCAAAAAGACGACATGTTTCTGCTCGATAGGTCTCATGTCATGAAGGACTGTCGTACAAGACTTTATGGCACAGTCGGATCTGCGTTTTCTGTTACAGCGAATTACTGCATTCAAAGCCAGCGAGAAAGTCAATGTTTATTCACCCCCCCCCCCCAAAAGTAGAAAAAGCTGAAAAATTCCTCCAAAGTTGAATTATGATTTACGTGTGTATGTATGTATGTAGGGGCGGCATGGTGGTGCAGTGGTTAGCACTGTTGCCTCACACCTCTGGGACCGGGGTTCGAGTCTCCACCTGGGTCGCGTGTGTGTGGAGTTTGCATGTTCCCCCCATGTCGCCGTGGGGTTTCCTCCGGATACTCCGGTTTCCCCCCACAGTCCAAAGACATGCTGAGGCTGATTGGAGTTGCTAAATTGCCCGTGTGAGTGAATGGTGTGTGAGTGTGCCACGAAGGGCTGGCCCCCCATCCTGGGATGTTCCCTGCCTCGTGCCCATTGCTTCTGGGATAGGCTCCAGACTCCCCGTGACCCAGAAGGATAAGCGGTGCACTGGAACATTCATCCTCATGTCCAGAGGCTGGAATGGAATGGATGGATGGATGGCTGGAACCATCATCGATTGTGCACAGCAGGAAAACAGTCAACACGTCATTTATGGACGCAAAATTAACATGAAGGAAGTGAAGACCTTCTCCAGGTTTGTTTAAGGAGGAACTATTTTAATCTTATGTGCTGGTCTTAAAAATCAACATAGCTGACAAGTAACTAACAGTCATCATTTATACTTTACATGTGAAGTTATAGGATACTAAATGGGTGTACACCGCTTTACTTCTGTAATAGACTGAATCCTTTATCAGTTCAATATGCACTGCTTATTAGCAATGAAGAGATGCACAGAACAAGAGAAACCTACTGTATATTATGAGCCTATCCGGACTCCTAATTTGCAAGATTGTAATGAGAGTCTTATTATTTAAAATGAAATTCATATAGTTAATAAGTTTAATGATTGTTTTGCATAGGTATCTGTAGAGCAGTGGTCCCCAACCTTTTTGCCACCACGGGCTGGTTTTATTCCATTATCATTTCCCCGGACTGGTTGGGGGCCGTCTTGTGACGTGCGTAAACACACAATGGTCCCGAACCTTTTTTGTGCCATGAATCAATTTCATGTAAAACAATATTTTCACGGACCAGCATAGAAACAACTAAAAACAAAGTGCGTAAAAATACAACTCACCATCCCGCAGAATTAGTGGCAGCCCTGAGCTTGTTTCTCTCTTACGAGCCGGGTTGGGGGTGGGAGCGGAGATGTGTAACAAAGATACTGTAATGAGGTGCGCAATATTTAACTACAGTAAATCCCATTATAACGAACTTCAAGGGACCTGGCACAAGAGTCTGTTATATCCAAAGTCCGTTATATCCAGAGCTGCTGTATGCCCAGAACACAACTACAGGACACCATTTACTCATGCCACACCCCACAGACACACTTGTGGTATAGATTAGGCCTATTACATGCACTAATCCAACTTTACCTGACCAGATGCGCGACTATTAATAATAGTTGCTTTAATTATGTAAAGTTGACTTTAAGTATTAGCAATAAGGTTGTGCCATGTCAACCGTCCACCATAACACTAGTATACATTGTTTTGTGGTTAGGTTAAGGGTTAGGGTTAGGCCCCCTGGTGGACATGAACTATAATTACAAAATACTAACTACTACGAGATATCTAACAATATACATTGTAACATTTAACATGGGGTAGCAAAATCATATGTGGCAGAGCAGAGTATGATGTGGAGCAGTGGTTAGAATACAAAGAATGCAGCAGCAGTATTAAAAAACGTGCAACTCAATCACTGTGGAGGCAGCGACTGTACCTCATTTCATGTCACAACATCATACAAAACAAGTGAGACCGGAAATGAAATAGCCAATTTGCCGATTTTCTGGCATTGCCCCTGGTGGATAGACGTAATCTACGCGTGCAAGTAAAGTCAGTACATTGCTCGCGTTGCGTGTGAGTCCTGTTGCTTGTGAGGCGTGTTGTGAATACATCGCCTTGCATGAAGTATATCGCGGCCCTAACAGTGCAGCAGTGAGGAGGGGCTTAGGGTACCGGAGAAGGTCCCTACTGGCACTTCCTCCTCAGTCTGAACCATGCTGGCGGCCACCTGGCTCTGCTATCTGCTGCGTTTAACTCCAGTGTTCTTGTGTTGACCTGACATCACACCGGGCTCTCATTCCTCACATGGGCTCTGTGAAGGCCAAGTGAGTCAGAATGTAGCAACTGAAGTGAGTGAAGGAGAGATGGCGATCATTCACTGATCCTACCAAGACTCCACTGTCACTAAGATGCATTGGTACAGACAGAAGCCCAACAGAAGTCCAAAGAAAACTTTTGGACAGCCAGTGTTAGAGGAATAGTGGAGTGCAGATCTGAATAGGAACTTGAAGTCTCGGGTTTTGAACATCTCCAACACAGAAATAGGACACTGAAATAATTATTACTGTGCCTTGGAGACACAGTGGGCCAGTTGCAGGAGAAAGGATAATTCTGAAGACTCATCCTGCATCTTTTCTGAGAACAAGATCACCTCACTACTTCTGACTGAAATCAGTACGACAATTCAGATGCTATTTAGGTTACTTTAATCTTGCTTTCATGCTACATTTCCATAACAATCCACCAGTTAATCAAATGTAGCCACCTTCACCCAATGAACGGGACTTTTATTCAAGGAAGGGCAGGAATTTATTTTGCAATTTACTTGGAAACAACAAATGGTATTTTCTGATTGTCTGGTAAGTGGCTTTTAGCTCTGTAAATTGAATTCGGCAGAAACTCCACTCTGCATGCCTGCGCATCATCCAGTTATTCTATATAATGGGACACCTTGGTGAGCGAGCAAGCAGGAAGCGGGGAATCACGAGTCGGGCAGCCTTTGATTCAAAAGACGGGGAAAGCATGAACTACAAGGACCACAAGGTACAAACATCAATGACAGACCTGGGGAAACAGACTTGAAGACACAAGACAAGCCAAAATAACAGGAAACAGGTGATCACAATCGGGGCAGCACACACGGTTAATGAGGGGGCGTGGCACACACAAGCATTGGAAGAGCTTGGCGTGACAGAACCCCCCCCCCCCCCAAAGGCGCGCACTCCAGGCGTGCATCAGGGGAGGCGATAGACGAGACGAGACTGGGGACACAGGACCATCAACCCGCAGGCGCCCCTCACCCCCCTCCTCCGAGCCCCAGCCCAGGCAAGAGAGGGCGAACCAAGGGGAAGGGTGGGTGGGACACTGGCCCTGTGCCCTCTCCCCTTTTGGGACACTGAAAGGTGGGATTCTGGCCGGGGTCAACCTCGCCGGGGCGAGGGCAGAAGAGTCATTAGGGAGGTCCCCGTGGGATCCCACTCAAGCTCTTCCTCTCCCTCCAACAAGGGAGGAGGAGCGATGATCTGACAGCCTGAGACCTCCTCGGGGACTGGAGCTAGAGCCGAAGCCCCTTTGCGTGGAGCCAGCCCATTAGGAGCGGGTGGAGCCGGGGCTGGAGCAACAGGCGTAGGTGAAGGCAGAGGGGCCTCAGGTGTAGCAGGTGCCTCAGGGATGGGCGGACGGGTGGAGCAGGAACGGGCGCAGCAGTAGCCTCAGGAACCATGGGCGGCGAAGCTGCAAGCAGCACAGGCAGGTCAGGCACATTAGGCGCCAGCAGGACAGGCATGTCAAGCTGCCCTGTTAAGGGACCGTGGGACCTGCGGGATGGTGTCCCAAGCAGATCTGGCCCCATTAAGAGCCAGACGAGTCCCTGAAAAGGGATGTGCTGCCATCACTGGCAGCGTAGTGGCTGTAGGCAAACAAGAGCTGGGTGGTTGCAGGTAAGTGGTGGTGATGTCCGGGGCAAACACAGCCAGGCTCAGAAGCGGCTCCTCCCGACATACAGCATGGCAGGCTGCAGTGGGGATGTCCACGGCAATCGAGAATTCCCCCCGATAATCAGTATGGAGTGAAGCTGGTGAGAGGGGGACTGCTCCCAGGAGGATGGTCTGGGCTTCATCTGGCCTTCCTCTCTGCTTCCTTCTCATTTTCTTCCGGCTTGCGGTGGTGGAAGGAGGTTGCGGCGTGTCCACAGGCACAGACGGCTGGTTTACAGCCGCTGCTGCGAGCGGCGTGACCAGCTGCAGCCTCCTGTCTGTCACGCGCCACACCAGCAGCCGGAGATTTTCGTGCACCTCTCCTCCAGGAGAGTCCCGCTTCGCCTGACTATCTCCAGCGCCTCGGGGTCTTCGCCGACCTCGGTCTGATTTTGCCAGTATATGACCTCCAGCTGGCTCTCGGCTCGCTGTTGTGACCACACGGTACAAACGTTAATGACAGACCTGGGGAAACAGACTTGAACGCGGACTGAAATACACAAGACAAGCCGAAATAACAGGAAACAGGTGATCACAATCGGGCCAGCACACGCGGTTAATGAGGGGGCGTGGCACACACAAGGAACAGGCGAGCGAGATGTAACACCCAGCGTGAGAAATATAAGGTGTAGCATGTGAACGTGTAAACTGGTTGAAATACATGAGACTTGAGAGCCCTGAGAATAACAGTTGGCAACTTGGTGAAACAAAAACATGCTGCACTAGTACAGTTAGTGCATAAACAGCTTAACTCCAGACATGAAAAAAGAATCATCTCAGCGGTTGAACAACGAGAGAAAATAAAGAATTAACTCACTTTCACACACACAGAGAGCCTTTAAGGAAACAAGCAGGCAAGAGGGCAATGAGGAATACTCTGAAAACTTTTTTTTAGTTTGGCAGCTTATGAAAACTTAAAATCCGAAACAGATCAAAATAAATCCAGTGCAACGGAATACATATTAACCTTTACTTTACTCTCCGTTTTTTGTTTGACACATCAAAAAACAACACACAAAAAAGTAGGTTGTAAGACTACTAACGGTAGATTTGAGGACAGTAGATGTTAGCCACAGCTAGATCCTGCTCTTTCCCATCATTCTGGGAATATTTAGATCCTAGAAAAGCAGAACAGAGAAAATGTTGCAAAAAGCCTGCGTGAGAAGCACTGTCTTTTTACTTTTGCTCCAGGTTGTCACGGTCCATTTTTGTGGGGCTGCCCTTGAGCAGCACTAAATCCTCCCCTTACATGATGGAGGCCGTCAACTTCAAGCCCAAAGCCTCTGCCACCAGCTTCTCATCAAAGGTGGAGAGCTCGCCAAGGCCCAGGTTCTTCTCAATTCCATGTCTGCTAAGGAGGAGAGGGGTAGAGAAGTATTTGTACTTTCCTCAGATCTCAGAAACACACACTCCACACCCCCTCCATGTCATTCATAGCATCCAGCAGAGAGAATGTGAATCCAGCCCCTGCATATGCCATCCAGAGTTTACAGGGTTGGTTCAGGGCACTTGCTGACACAGGCGTCAGCCAGGGTGGCCATGATGGTGGTGTTGGTGTTAAAGAGATCATCGTGAGTCATTCTGGGCTTTCTGTGCATTCCAGCAGGAATTAGCACAACTTCACACCCCTTCAGAGCAGCATCGAGTTGATCTGGGCCGATGTAGCCAGTGACCTGGGACCTGGTCTCAATGTGGCTAAGGTCAGCAGCAACACCGGGAGTGTAGATAATATCATAGAGGGAGAACTGGCTCACCAGGGGTCCTGGCCGATGCACCCAACATTGCCACCTTGGCATTGTTCTGGATGGAGGTGGACAAGTTCCGAATGATGATTTGTGCTGATCTTGCAAGGCGGGAAAACATTCTGAGTACTGGTTTGCTGACAAGTTTAAAACAAAACGTAAATTATACAGATTCATAGATAATCCTTGCTGGGGAAATGTCGCTCTGAGATGAACATCTGACAACATTATGATTTAAATTCCGAATGTAGCTTACGTAACTGTTCCAGCATCTCCTTTGAAACAGACCGGAACTAAATGGAAGAATGTCATTTTCTGGACAAAATGCATTTCATGAATGAAAGAAAGTAATTTTGTGGGTGAAATCGATTCTGTGTAATTATGCAATGCCTTTGGAACAACTAAATGCATTTCTTCATTTGCCAAGTCACGAAAGGCACACAGTAGGCATTTCCTGTGGGGAGAGTAGTACCTTTCAATGACCAGAAGGTGGAGCGGCGGCTTTAATTTTGCAGACTCTTGAAATTACATTTCACTTTCATTTTCAATGTAATAAAAATGTAATTAAAATTAAAAAAATAATAATAAATATTTCCTGGGCTCATACTTTCACTGTTATATTACTCATTAGTATCACTGTTTTTATTACATTTTAAATATTTTTCAGCCAAGCCAATGAAAAATCTTGCCGCAGATTCCCTCCTGTTGTAACGAATCCTACTCTGTCACTTTTTCTAGAATAACAATTACACAAGGGTGTCCAATCTTATCCGCAAAGGGCCGGTGTGTATGCAGGTTTTTGTGGTAATCTGTAGGTCACACCCAGGTGTGAGGACTCTTCAGCCAATCAGTAATCTAAATAGGGAGTTGCAGCGAAGACCCGCATCCACACCTTTGTCTTTATTAACAGTCATTTAACTCCTTTTATTGTTGTTGTTAATATTAATAGTTGCATTTCCCTATTGTTTGCCCATGTCGTGTGTATACCCGGTTTGATCCTCACGTGTTTTTAGCGTGTGTAAATCATCCACTGCATGTGCATCTTGCAGTGCAGCATCTGTGAATTTGGGTTCGGTGCTTGTTGGTTGCCTTTTCTGATCTTTCTGTTTACAATTGAAAGCGGGGCATGCTGGTACATGCGCTCTGCCGGTGCTACACTAGCATGAAAAAAGAAAATGGTCCAGGAATCTATTCGTCAAGCGAATTTTGTGCGCGAACCAATGCATTCTTTTCCACAACATTTTTGGTCGCAAACCAAAAGACCGCAGCATTCATGAACCGCAGGTACGACTGTATGTATATCCATCCATCCATTTTCCAAACCACTGGAATCCTACTGGGTTGCGGGGGGTTTGGAGCCTATCCCAGAAACAATGGGCACGAGGCAGGGAACACCCCAGGATTGGGGGCCAGCCCATCGCAGGGCACACTCACACACCATTCACTCACACATGCACACCTACGGGCAATTTAGCAACTCCAATTAGCCTCTGCATGTTTTTGGACTGTGCGGGAGTACCCGGAGGAAACCCCACGACGACATGGGGAGAACATGCAAACTCCCCACACACGAACCCGGGTCCCAGAGGTGTGAGGCAACAGTGCTAACCACTGTACCACCATGCCGCCCCTTGTATGTATATTTCATACAGATACATACAGATGAGAATTGCACTGGGGTGTTTCCTCAACAATAAAACAACAAAAAAGACTCCTATAATAAAGTATAGAAAAATATATTATAAAATGTACATAAGGAATTATATAAAGAATATAATATACAAAATTTTTATTAAATATTTAAACATCCCCATGGTGTTGGAGTTACGCCGATTCCACCGGGTCCCTGGATGAGAAGTGATCACCCGGAGGCTTGGATGAGTTGTCCAATAACCTTTTATTCCTTTTATTCCAACAGATTGATCTGGGAACTCTGCGACACACCGTATCCCAACAGAGTTTGACTTCCTTGTTGTTCATGTTTGTCTTATACCCCTTCTACAAGCTGCCCCCGCCCCTGTCCGTACTTTTCCATTTTCTGGCAATTTCGCCTTATCTGGTACACCCTGTTGTTCTCCTTTGCCTAGCAACTGTCACCACAGCCTGCGTCAATAGATTAACTTTGGTACGCACAGGGCCTCCCTATATGTCGTTGGTCCCCTGCAGATATTGCTCTCCACAATGGGCACTACTGTTGGCTTAATTTTTAACAGAATACATTGAAGAGAATCTGGGTAAGGTGCCCAGTTTCCACACACATGCAGCCTGAGGATGTGCCTAAAGGAGGAAGGAGCAGTGGTTAGATTGTCCAGGACCTCCTCGGAGACAGGGACCGGTGATGGGGGGACTGGAGCTGGGTCAGGGACATGGGCAACAGGGGCAGGAGTCACAGGCGCGGACAGAGCCACGGGTGGAGGCAGAGTGGCCTCGGGCGGAGAAGGGACAGGCGGAGGCAGAGGGGCCTCAGGCAGAGCAGTAGCTGGAGGCGGGGCCGTGGCAGGCGCCTCGGGTGCCGCAGGCACCGCTGACTCTGGGCCAGCAAGGGGCGTCGCAGTGGCCAGATAGGCAGATCTGGCAGGATAGGCAGATCAGGCACGGGCTGGACAGGCAGATCAGGCGGGACAAGGACGTCAGGCGCCGGCGGGACAGGTAGGACAGTCACGGGCTCCAGGGTTGCTGCCTCACTAGCAGGCATTGCCCCTTTAAGAGCCTGCTAACCCGCGGGATAGCGTCCCATACTGCCCTGGCCCCTTTTAGAGCCAGGCGTGTTCCCCGGAAGGGGGAAGCTGCCCGCAAAGGCAACGTCCGAGCTGATCGGGGAGCCCTCCCGATCACTTGCAAGGAGAGAAGTGGGGAAGAGAGAGCAAGCCCCCAGGATGATCGTTGGGGCTTCCTCCTCTTCTTTCTCCAGCTTGCAGCGGTGGAGGGAGGTTGGGCCTTTTCCTCAGGGACGGAAGGCGGTACAGCAGCCTCCGCGTAGTACAGCGCTACTGACTGGGCTCTCTGCTCAGTAATCCGCTGCATTAGCAGCCGGAGATTTTCACGTACCTCCCGCAAGGGGTACGCGTCTCCGGGCGGGGCTGCCTCACTTAGGAGGTCCCCGCTCCGGCTGGCCAAATCCCGGGATGCTGGGTCCTCCTGGACCTCCAGTTGAATTAGCTAATAAAGCACCTCCTGCAGTAGATCAAGGCGCTGGTCCTTGGCCCGCCGCAGTGCTTCTTTCAGGAGGTCCGTCATTCTGTTGCGATCGGCGGGGAGGATGGGCAAGCAGGAAGCGGGGAAAGGAGAAGGCAGGTAGGCAGGATAAAGGAAACCAGGGTTTAGTCACTGAAGACAGGGCAGACGGCGACGAACATCAATGACGGACCTGGGGAATACGGACTTAGACATGGACTAAATACAGTATAAAATATAGTTTTAAAAGAGATGAGGGATATTATTAACCAACCTTTAACATTACTATTTGAGAAATCCTTATCTACTGGTGTGGCACTTTCTAATTGGAAGCATACTAATATAACACCCATATTCAAAAAAGGGGATAGAAGTAATCCAGCAAACTATAAGCCAATCAGTTTAACTTGCATAACTGGAATGGTAATGGAAGCTATAATCCAAGTGAAAATGGTAGATTACCTGGATTAAAATAACATTCTGAGGGATAGCCATCATAGATTTAGGAGAGGTAGGTCCTGTTTAATTAATCTACTTGAGTTCTTTGAGGAAGCTACGAAAGAAATTGATCAAAAAAAGGCCTATGATGTTATCTGCTTAGTTCTGCAGAGGGCCTTTGATGTTGTCCACCACAAACGGCTCGATTATACAATTCCTTGGCAAGTCCCCACCTAGAATATTGTGTGCAGGTTTGGTCACCATACCTTACGAAGGACATTGCTGCCTTGGAAAAGGTGCAACGTAGGGGTACCAGAATGATTCCTGGTCTTAGAGGAATGTCTTATGAGAGGTTAACTGAGCAGAATCCGTTTAGCCTCGAGTAAAGGAGACTAAGAGGGACATGATCCAGGTATATAAGATTCTAACAGGTCTGGATGCTGTTCAATATTTCAATATTAGTTTAAATATTAGAAATCGTGGCCATAAGTGGAAATTAGCGAGAAAACATTTTAAAACAAATTTGAGGAAGCACTTTTTTACACATCATGTTTTAGAGTCTTGCTACTAGTTTAGTAAGTAGTAAGCTAAATTCCTGGGTTCCTTTAAATCAGAGCTAGATAAGATTTTAACAACTCTGAGCTATTAGTTAAGTTCTCCCCATATGAGCTTGATGGGCTGATTGGTCTCCTCTCGTTTGTAAATATCTTATGTTCTTATGTAGGTAACTGTAACTGACCCATATGATAAAATGATTTTGTCTAATACAGGACTACAGTCTTCATTAGGTAAATGTTATCCCCTCGCACTTTGTATGGGCAGTGAATTGCCCCTACTCACGTGTGGTTTCATAATAAGAAAAATGAAAGAAATGAATACACAGATATATAAATTTATATAAATATTTATTTGGGGGGGCGGCAGGAGGGGAGATTTCTTTACGGACGCAAAGGCTCATTTCACATTTTTCTTCTGCATTCTGAAATGGAAGAAAAAAAAACATTCATGAAGAACACAAACCTATAAAAGGTACTTGTGTGACACTATTAAGGAAGGATCTGACTAGGAGAAAAGCTGGCAGAGTGATTGCCTGGCTGCCGGCTGCAAATGCTATGTCGAGCAGTAATATGGCATTAATCAACAGATATGAGGTGAAGATTTAAATATTCTAGAGGGAGCCTGGTGGGGACCTACTTGTGTCGGATGAGCCGGCCTCCCTGGATCGTTTGTGCCGTCACATTGGCCATGTGGTATGCGAAGAGGAGCCAGTATTGGCGCTGGACTCGATATGAGAACCTCATAAAAATGAGCAAGTAACCGGTAAGAGCTGGGGAGACAGAGATCATGCAGGGGTCAGAGGCCAGAAAGAAGAAGAGCAACCAGCTTAAAACCTTTAAAAAGTCCCTCTGGAGTCCCGAGTGACCCAGTGGACGCTCATATAGATGGAAGGTGAGCCCTCTGCCTCTTACCGAAGGTCATTCGACGACTGATTATTTCAGGGCTCTTCCTCATATCCATCACAGTGACTATGGGCAGACCCCAATTAATTACAGGTCCCCAGAAGTGCCGAAATCAAACAATAAAACACAGAGCTGATCTAACATGCAGCAGGGTGAAGGTACCATTAAAGAAATTCCAGAGGATTCTTACAATATATTAGTGTGAAATTATTAAACAGTAGTCACAAAATTATATTTATATTAACAAAAAAATCAGTTTGTGACTTTCTTGCCGTGCTTTTGTTGTAAGGATTTTCCCAACAGGTACATTTAGATCACGGAAAGACAAAGAACACAAACAAAAAAAATTATAAGTGCAATTCTGTGATCACCAGCAGCACTTCTGCAATGATGGACCCAAACGTAAGCAGTGACTTTATGCTTACATCTACAACAAAGTGAAGAGTTTAAGCTCTATATGCACTGAAGGCAATCGACAAGGAAAGTTTACATATAGGATTTTTAAATAAACTGTAAGCGCCTCTGGATGCACATACCTCCTCAGATACTTCTGAAACTCCTTGTTCCTCAGTTGGTTCATAGCTTTTCGAAAGAAATTGCTTGCCATTTAAAAACTGACGTGCCGACAGACCTGTTATCTCCGCCAAAAAGAACATCCTCACTCCAGCAACTGGCGCATCGCCGCCGCGATTTCGCGGGCTAAGTGGATTTCTCCACTGTAATTGGTCCATCCAAGATGAAAAAAAAAACTGCCTTAACGGTGGGAATGTACAAACTGCACAGCATGCTGGTAAAGGTAGTATGGCGAAAAAACAGTACAGTATAGAATTCCAGATTTTACAGTTAAATATTTAAAATATTTATTTTCTTTAAATTGGGTGTATCTCACTAAAAAAAACAGTTTACTCCAATAAACAGTTATGTTTACTCCCAAAACGTGGGTGCAAATTGTTGCCTTATTTTATTCAAGGCTCTCAAGTTTCATCAAAACCTTTAAGATAGATTACATTACGGGAGAAACGCGTGTCACACTGTTAATGCGAGGACCCCTGCCTACCGCATTCATCTTGCTCTTACGCTTCCACCTTTTCCGCACTCCATCTGTGTGCGCATTCATGTAATAACGTATTACGTATAAATATTTGCAGCGGGATCACACGTAACTTACTTATTATTCCATCCATCCATCCATTTTCCAAACCGCTTATCCTTCTGCGTCGCGGGGGCACGAGGCAGGGAACAACCCAGGATGGGGGGCGAGCCCACACACACTCACACACCATCCATCCATCCATCCATCCATTTTCCAAAACGCTTATCCTACTGGGTCGCGGGGGGTCCGGAGACTATCCCAGAAGCAATGGGCACGAGGCAGGGAACAACCCAGGATGGGGGGCCAGCCCACACACACTCACGCACCAGTCATATTTATTTTTCGCAGCGTCTTATTCCGATTCTCCGGTCCATCTTAAATGTTGCGCAGCCGAATGCAATGACGCGATTGCGCATGTTTAATACCTTCAACCTCTCTGGACCAGGCAAATATGAACTTCTCAGTACACGTCAGGTATCCACAATATAGAATAAGTCACATTGTCCTGGCCCAGACTGATTTAATGTATTAAAATGGGCATGGAAACCTGGCTTCTCATTCACACCTTTGTGCGCTATAGTATGACATGCCTTGTTTCCATCTGATCTTTAAAGTATTAAATCAGTCTGGGTCAGGACAATGTCACTTTTCCGATATAGTAGCATACCTGATGTGTACTGAGAAGTTCATATTTGCCTGATTGGGCATATTTCTGGGCCTGATTGAGAGTGAAAAGACGTTTGCGTTTGTCTCATTTTCTGATAAAATACACACATACTATTACTGAATCTGCCCAGATATATACTTTCCTCAAAGTGGCAACAAGTCAGTATAATCGTGTTCAGTTAATAGGAATCGAAAGCCAAATGAAGTTCTGAATGTAACCCTCGCTAAATGAGCCCCTCTACAGGCGCAATCGCGTCATTGCATTCGGCTGCGCAGCATTTTAAGGTGGATCGGAAAATCTGAGTAAGGAGCTGCAAATAAGGAGCCAACTTCAGCCTTATTCGGGAAGCTCCACTCCGCGTGCCTGCGCAATCCACTAATTCTATATAAGGGGACACGTTAGTAGGCGTTATTCCTTTCGCTGAGTATAGTGTGTGGGCTGGTTGGAATGTGTATGTCTCACGGTCAATGTGTTGTATTAAATTTTACTGATTTATGCAACGAGATTTGACTGCCACATAAAAACTAGTTTTAGGTTAACAGTTAAATTTTGTACATTGAACAACAGAGTTCACCGTAATTATCTAATGACCAACTAATAATGTGAATAAATCTACAGAAACACATGTTACCCCAGAGGTGATGCTCTTTCTGACAGCAGGTTCGGACACAGTAAAACCATAAAATGTCTTCAGGCTCGTGATCTCCAACAGCTTTTGCAATACCCAGAATGCATGCGAAGTTGGGAAAAAATAACAGTCCTGTATTTGCAATAATATGGACTCTTAGTATAATCAAAATACAGTACTTTGTCTTGTATGAGCATGGATATTTTTACAGTTTAAATATCATGAATATAACAAAACATCTTAGTATGTTAATAAAAATTGACATAATTTATTATTATATACATAATATTTGAAAAACAGAAAGCTATTCTAAATTGGAGCCAGCTTATTTAACACCTCATCATAAAAAATCATAATGTGCATAAATATGTTATTGACACAAAAATGGACGGTAGGCTCCTTATTTATGTACAGAGTTGTTGTAAAACGGGAAAACTTAGTTCATGGATCCTTACCGGTTGCCTTATGATATGCAACCATGGCCTGAGCGTAACTGCGCCAATGGTAGCATAAATGAATCGGTCCTCTTACTTTTTGCCAACACCCTGATTGCCGTGCATAAGCCGCACTTGGCACAACTCCTGTAAGCCACTGCTAACTAAGCCGACACTGCAGCACATCAGCCGAGCCTAACCTGAGTCTTCCAGCTACACTCTATGGACAAAAGTACTGGGACATCTGGCCACAATACCTACAGGAAATTATATGAAATCCTTAGGCATCAATGTGGAGTTGGTCCCCCCTTGCAGCTATAACAGCTGCCAATGTTCCTGAAAGGCTGACCACAAGATTTTGGAGGGTGTCTGTGGGATTTTTTTTCCATTCATCCAGAAGAGCATTTGTGAGGTCAGGCATTAATGTTGGACATGGCCTGGCTCCTGTGTCCCAAAACATTTGTCCATATAGTGTATCTGGGTATAAGCATGTAATACCTGCGAAAACCACAGTTCTTAGATGTTTGTACATGAAGACTAACTTTTAGTTCTAGCAGCAGATAATTTCCTAACTACGCGTAACACTTACTTGTGGTATAACTTAATCTGGTGGATTGGGTCATATATAACCAAAAGATTTAATAGTATTAGGCGATATCTAATTTTGCTTCCATGTCCCATTCTCGTCAGTGTGGGGAAGCAATAAAAAAGGCCAATAGGATGTTGGGGTATATCTCCAGGTGTGTGGAGTATAAGTCAAGGGAGGTAATGCTAAGATTATACAATTCCCTGGTGAGACCTCACCTAGAATATTGTGTGCAGGTTTGGTCACCATATCTTAAAAAGGACATTGTGGCCTTAGAAAAGGTGCAGCGTAGGGCCACAAAAATGATTCCTGGTCTTAGAGGAATGCCATACGAGGAAAGGTTACTTGAGCTAAATCTGTTCAGTCTCAAGCAAAGGAGACTGAGGGGGGACATGATCCAGGTATATAAGATTCTAACAGGTTTGGATGCTGTTTAACCAAATAGTTACTTCAGCATTAGTTCAAATTCATGAACTCGTGGCCATAGGTGGAAATTAGCGGGAGAACATTTCAAACTGGATTTAAGGAAGCACTTCTTTACACAGTGCGTACTCAGAGTATGGAATAGTCTTCTTGATAATGTAGTGCAAGCTAAATCCTTGGGTTCCTTTAAATCAGAGTTAGATAAGATTTTAACAACTCTGAGCTATTAGTTAAGTTCTCCCCAAGCGAGCTTGATGGGCCGAATCGCCTCCTCCCGTTTGTATAGTTCTTATGTTCTTATGTTTTGATACCGTTCAGATATCACACTCAGGTATAAGATATTTTGAATGTATTTAAAAAAGCAACAGTATTCCAGACAAAAACAAACAAATGTTAAGTTGCACTGCTGTACCTTCTTATAAAATTTAGTGACACTGTCTCCAAAAATGATCTCAAAATGTGAATAAATTGTCCCAGTCTGGAGCCCTACAAGCAAAGTCTTTGTGTGGGAAATACTGATCTTTATGGCATCAACTGGAAGGAAGGCCAGGATGCAACAAATGAAAACAAACTTTATGTATGAAATTGGCATCAAGATATATTTATTTATTAAACGAAGGCGTCAGAACCCTGTTCCAGATCTTTCCAGCCCACTTGAAATCCTGCTTAACATATTCAGCTAGGAGACTGGATAGAGTTAATGTAACATTAACCATGGACATAAACCATGAATTTATTTAAAATTTATTTCTCTAATGCTATTTTACTCAACATTAGCTCTTACTCTGCACCTTGGGTCTGTTCCCTTCTCCTCCCTTTGCATATATCAATACACATTAAGGATATGATGGCTCATCTATTATACAAGTTAAGAAAATAAGAGTAATTAAACATTCTAAGCACTATACACTAACAACATGCCCTTTAATCCAGGTAAGCCTGAAATATAACAATAACACTTTATTGATCCCTGTGGGGAAATTCTCATGACGATCAGGCATTTTGAACTTCCTTTGATGCGAAACTTCCTCTGCGTGGCTTTGAGCTGCATGGCTCTTTCTGGAGGTTAAGGTGTTGGAGTACACTGCTGTTTCTGCTTGGCTCCAGTGAATGATTTCAGCAGCTACCACATCAGGGCTGTACAACAGACATAACGCACAGTAACTCTGAAAATGGTGGCTCCATACACACGGATAAATCCAATATAGAAGTTGGTTCTAATTGGTCTGCTGAAGGTAATATTAATGGAAGTAGTTACTTAAAACCTCAAGATTAGGGGCTTCCATTACTCCATTTTAGATGTAAATAACAATATTTCAATCTGCATGCAAAAGGAGGAGGTTATTTTTTATTTCCCAATATAGTTTTTGTAATTAAAAAAGGACAAGTATGTCAGACATATACGTTTATTGTTCAGTGCCATTTTGTGCTGCTTGATAATGTGTGGGGGACCCCAGGATCTCAAGGATTCCTCTTCCTGATCCCTGCTTCTGTAGTCTGCTCTGGATGGACCTGCTGTCTCCTGCTGACTGGGGCCCATCTTCAGGGCGGCCCACCACCTGAAGAGCCTCAACAGTGTGCCTCAACATCCCTTCGGAGAAGCTCAGATCAAGAGCTTATGAGACCAACCCGGTGTCTCTGCTGGGGGGGGGGGCACTGACTAGGGGTTAGCTGGCTTGTATTCCTCTGTCTAATGTTGACCAGGAAACATTCAAGCTGCATTTAAGCTGTAATATGCAATTATCTTAGCTGCAGGGTTAAAGTTATGAGTCTGCTCTTCCTCATGCTGAAAGTACTTTTACTCACTGAACAGTGTGAGGAAAGCAGCCTAAGGGAGGGCATGTAAGCTACCTGGGGCTAGTTAGCCAGGTAACATTCCCTTGTTCACCGACAAGGGCGGATCTAGAGAAATTTTCTTAGGGTGGCATGAGGGTGGCATGGAAATCAGTTGGGATGGCAAAATCAAAGCCGTTTCTTTATACATTTGCAGGTGTTACATTCTCTAATACTGCATGTACCATATATGGTTAAAATACATCAAATCCAGGGAACTCACAGTCTCTCCTCCCTAGCACCTCAGCTTTGGAGTGTATGTCTATTCATACTTCCTCTGCTGCTTACCTGTTTCACCTTCTTGCCCTGGCTCAGCTTGATCTTCTTCTTCTTCTTGCTCCTTCTCCTCTTTCGCCATCCGCAACTACGTCTGCTTTTCCTCCCTGATCCCTCCTCTTTGTGTGTAAGAAACTAGTGATGTCATCCTTTCTCTTCATACCTCTCAGTAGTTTCTGAAATCATGCAAATGCAGATTTAACATTCCTGTTAATACTTACGATTACCGCATTTTGTTTTTGATGATAATCACAGGTTTCAGCCTATACTGTAGCATAAAACAACACTAAATCATACACATTGACTGATAATCTCCCTGCACTTCATGTAGAAAATTTTAAACCTCGTTTTCATGATTTATTGGGCTAATAACACTTATCTTGATGCCATTGCCAGAGTGTAACAATCAAACCGTCTGTGTTGAAATATGAAATGCCCCCGGTGTTGATTCCAAATGTTCTCTGTCACCAATCTTAGGTGTGGTCATAGGTTGCTAATGGCAACAAGAAAAAAATAGGGTGCGTTCAACTTCATGCAGCCACTTACAGCGCTGTCTTAAAGCAATGCATTCTGGTCCTGATGCAATGCATCATGGTTAGATTTTTTTCTCCGGCACTGCAAAATGTCACCACATGTCACCATGTCACATGGTACAAAAACCTCGCGAGAGCAAGATGACTTAAGACAGATTGTGCAGCCAGCACGCAAAGGGTACTGACAGTGCTGCACGATCTGTCTTAAGTCATTCTGTTCCAAGAATGCGTACCCATGCGCACTCGGAAAGATGACATGTTGCTGCTTGATAGGTCTCATGTCGTGAAGGACTGTCGTACAAGACTTCATGGCACAGTCGGATCTGCGTTTTCTGTTACAGCGAATTACTGCATTCAAAGCCAGCGAGAAAGTCAATGTTTATTCACCCCCCCCCCCAAAAGTAGAAAAAGCTGAAAAATTCCTCCAAAGTTGAATTATGATTTACGTGTGTATGTATGTAGGGGCGGCATGGTGGTGCAGTGGTTAGCACTGTTGCCTCACACCTCTGGGACCGGGGTTCGAGTCTCCACCTGGGTCGCGTGTGTGTGGAGTTTGCATGTTCCCCCCATGTCGCCGTGGGGTTTCCTCCGGATACTCCGGTTTCCCCCCACAGTCCAAAGACATGCTGAGGCTGATTGGAGTTGCTAAATTGCCCGTGTGAGTGAATGGTGTGTGAGTGTGCCACGAAGGGCTGGCCCCCCATCCTGGGATGTTCCCTGCCTCGTGCCCATTGCTTCTGGGATAGGCTCCGGACTCCCCGTGACCCAGAAGGATAAGCGGTGCACTGGAGCATTCATCCTCATGTCCAGAGGCTGGAATGGAATGGATGGATGGATGGATGGAACCATCATCGATTGTGCACAGCAGGAAAACAGTCAACACGTCATTTATGGATGCAAAATTAACACGAAGGAAGTGAAGACCTTCTCCAGGTTTGTTTAAGGAGGAACTATTTTAATCTTATGTGCTGGTCTTAAAAATCAACATAGCTGACAAGTAACTAACAGTCGTCATTTATACTTTACATGTGAAGTTATAGGATACTAAATGGGTGTACACCGCTTTACTTCTGTAATAGACTGAATCCTTTATCAGTTCAATATGTACTGCTTATTAGCAATGAAGAGATGCACAGGACAAGAGAAACCTACTGTATATTATGAGGAGTCCGGAGTCTAATTTGCCGGTATAGAAACAACTAAAAACAAAGTGCGTAAAAATACAACTCACCATCCCGCAGAATTAGTGGCAGCCCTGAGCTTGTTTCTCTCTTACGAGCCGGGTTGGGGGAGGGAGCGGAGATGTGTAACAAAGATACTGTAATGAGGTGCGCAATATTTAACTACACTAAAATCCCATTATAACGAACTTCAAGGGACCTGGCACAAGAGTCTGTTATATCCAAAGTCCGTTATATCCAGAGCTGCTGTATGCCCAGAACACAACTACAGGACACCATTTACTCATGCCACACCCCAGCAGACACACTTGTGGTATAGATTAGGCCTATTACGTGTACTAATCCAACTTTACCTGACCAGATGCCTGACTATTAATAATAGTTGCTTTAATTATGTAAAGTTGACTTTAAGTATTAGCAATAAGGTTGTGCCATGTCAATCGTCCACCATAACACTAGTATACATTGTTTTGTGGTTAGGTTAAGAGTTAGGGTTAGGCCCCCTGGTGGACATGAACTATAATTACAAAATACTAACTACTACGAGATATCTAACAATATACATTGTAACATTTAACATGGGGTAGCAAAATCATATGTGGCAGAGCAGAGTATGATGTGGAGCAGTGGTTAGAATACAAAGAATGCAGCAGCAGTATTAAAAAACGTGCAACTCAATCACTGTGGAGGCAGCGACTGTACCTCATTTCATGTCACAACATCATACAAAACAAGTGAGACCGGAAATGAAATAGCCAATTTGCCGATTTTCTGGCATTGCCCCTGGTGGATAGACGTAATCTACGCGTGCAAGTAAAGTCAGTACATTGCTCGCGTTGCGTGTGAGTCCTGTTGCTTGTGAGGCGTGTTGTGAATACGTCGCCTTGCATGAAGTATATCGCGGCCCTAACAGTGCAGCAGTGAGGAGGGGCTTAGGGTACCGGAGAAGGTCCCTACTGGCACTTCCTCCTCAGTCTGAACCATGCTGGCGGCCACCTGGCTCTGCTATCTGCTGCGTTTAACTCCAGTGTTCTTGTGTTGACCTGACATCACACCGGGCTCTCATTCCTCACATGGGCTCTGTGAAGGCCAAGTGAGTCAGAATGTAGCAACTGAAGTGAGTGAAGGAGAGATGGTGACCATTCACTGATCCTACCAAGACTCCACTGTCACTAAGATGCATTGGTACAGACAGAAGCCCAACAGAAGTCCAAAGAAAACTTTTGGACAGCCAGTGTTAGAGGAATAGTGGAGTGCAGATCTGAATAGGAACTTGAAGTCTCGGGTTTTGAACATCTCCAACACAGAAATAGGACACTGAAATAATTATTACTGTGCCTTGGAGACACAGTGGGCCAGTTGCAGGAGAAAGGATAATTCTGAAGACTCATCCTGCATCTTTTCTGAGAACAAGATCACCTCACTACTTCTGACTGAAATCAGTACGACAATTCAGATGCTATTTAGGTTACTTTAATCTTGCTTTCATGCTACATTTCCATAACAATCCACCAGTTAATCAAATGTAGCCACCTTCACCCAATGAACGGGACTTTTATTCAAGGAAGGGCAGGAATTTATTTTGCAATTTACTTGGAAACAACAAATGGTATTTTCTGATTGTCTGGTAAGTGGCTTTTAGCTCTGTAAATTGAATTCGGCAGAAACTCCACTCTGCATGCCTGCGCATCATCCAGTTATTCTATATAATGGGACACCTTGGTGAGCGAGCAAGCAGGAAGCGGGGAATCACGAGTCGGGCAGCCTTTGATTCAAAAGACGGGGAAAGCATGAACTACAAGGACCACAAGGTACAAACATCAATGACAGACCTGGGGAAACAGACTTGAAGACACAAGACAAGCCAAAATAACAGGAAACAGGTGATCACAATCGGGGCAGCACACACGGTTAATGAGGGGGCGTGGCACACACAAGCATTGGAAGAGCTTGGCGTGACAGAACCCCCCCCCCCCCCAAAGGCGCGCACTCCAGGCGTGCATCAGGGGAGGCGATAGACGAGACGAGACTGGGGACACAGGACCATCAACCCGCAGGCGCCCCTCACCCCCCTCCTCCGAGCCCCAGCCCAGGCAAGAGAGGGCGAACCAAGGGGAAGGGTGGGTGGGACACTGGCCCTGTGCCCTCTCCCCTTTTGGGACACTGAAAGGTGGGATTCACAGTAGATGTTAGCCACAGCTAGATCCTGCTCTTTCCCATCATTCCAGGAATATTTAGATCCTAGAAAAGCAGAACAGAGAAAATGTTGCAAAAAGCCTGCGTGAGAAGCACTGTCTTTTTACTTTTGCTCCAGGTTGTCACGGTCCATTTTTGTGGGGCTGCCCTTGAGCAGCACTAAATCCTCCCCTTACATGATGGAGGCCGTCAACTTCAAGCCCAAAGCCTCTGTCACCAGCTTCTCATCAAAGGTGGAGAGCTCGCCAAGGCCCAGGTTCTTCTCAATTCCATGTCTCCTAAGGAGGAGAGGGGTAGAGAAGTATTTTCACTTTCCTCAGACCTCAGAAACACACACTCCACACCCCCTCTTTGTCATTCATAGCATCCAGAAGAGAGAATGTGAATCCTGCATATGCCATCCAGAGTTTACAGGGTTGGTTCAGGGCACTTGCTGACACAGGCGTCAGCCAGGGTGGCCATGATGGTGGTGTTGGTGTTAAAGAGATCATCGTGAGTCATTCTGGGCTTTCTGTGCATTCCAGCAGGAATTAGCACAACTTCACACCCCTTCAGAGCAGCATCGAGTTGATCTGGGCCGATGTAGCCAGTGACCTGGGACCTGGTCTCAATGTGGCTAAGGTCAGCAGCAACACTGGGAGTGTAGATAATATCATAGAGGGAGAACTGGCTCACCAGGGGTCCTGGCCGATGCACCCAACATTGCCACCTTGGCATTGTTCTGGATGGAGGTGGACAAGTTCCAAATGATGATTTGTGCTGATCTTGCAAGGCGGGAAAACATTCTGAGTACTGATTTGCTGACAAGTTTAAAACAAAACGTAAATTATACAGATTCATAGATAATCCTTGCTGTGGAAAATGTCGCTCTGAGATGAACATCTGACAACATTATGATTTAAATTCCGAATGTAGCTTACGTAACTGTTCCAGCATCTCCTTTGAAACAGACCGGAACTAAATGGAAGAATGTCATTTTCTGGACAAAATGCATTTCATGAATGAAAGAAAGTAATTTTGTGGGTGAAATCGATTCTGTGTAATTATGCAATGCCTTTGGAACAACTAAATGCATTTCTTCATTTGCCAAGTCACGAAAGGCACACAGTAGGCATTTCCTGTGGGGAGAGTAGTACCTTTCAATGACCAGAAGGTGGAGCGGCGGCTTTAATTTTGCAGACTCTTGTAATTACATTTCACTTTCATTTTCAATGTAATAAAAATGTAATTAAAATTAAAAAAATAATAATAAATATTTCCTGGGCTCATACTTTCACTGTTATATTACTCATTAGTATCACTGTTTTTATTACATTTTAAATATTTTTCAGCCAAGCCAATGAAAAATCTTGGCGCAGATTCCCTCCTGTTGTAACGAATCCTACTCTGTCACTTTTTCTAGAATAACAATTACACAAGGGTGTCCAATCTTATCCGCAAAGGGCCGGTGTGTATGCAGGTTTTTGTGGTAATCTGTAGGTCACACCCAGGTGTGAGGACTCTTCAGCCAATCAGTAATCTAAATAGGGAGTTGCAGCGAAGACCCGCATCCACACCTTTGTCTTTATTAACAGTCATTTAACTCCTTTTATTGTTGTTGTTAATATTAATAGTTGCATTTCCCTATTGTTTGCCCATGTCATGTGTATACCCGGTTTGATCCTCACGTGTTTTTAGCGTGTGTAAATCATCCACTGCATGTGCATCTTGCAGTGCAGCATCTGTGAATTTGGGTTCGGTGCTTGTTGGTTGCCTGTTCTGATCTTTCTGTTTACAATTGAAAGCGGGGCATGCTGGTACATGCGCTCTGCCGGTGCTACACTAGCATGAAAAAGGAATCTGGTCCAGGAATCTATTCGTCAAGCGAATTTTGTGCGCGAATCAATGCATAATTTTCCACAACATTTTTTGTCGCAAACCAAAAGACCGCAGCATTCATGAACCGCAGGTACGACTGTATGTATATCCATCCATCCATTTTCCAAACCACTGGAATCCTACTGGGTCGCGGGGGGTTTGGAGCCTATCCCAGAAACAATGGGCACGAGGCAGGGAACACCCCAGGATTTGGGGCCAGCCCATCGCAGGGCACACTCACACACCATTCACTCACACATGCACACCTACGGGCAATTTAGCAACTCCAATTAGCCTCTGCATGTTTTTGGACTGTGCGGGAGAAACCGGAGTACCCGGAGGAAACCCCACGATGACATGGGGAGAACATGCAAACTCCACACACACGTGACCCAGTCGGAGACTCGAACCCGGGTCCCAGAGGTGTGAGGCAACAGTGCTAACCACTGCACCACCATGCCGCCCCCTGTATGCTATTTCATTGTATAAAAAGAAACTTACTGTACTGTACAATAAAGTATTTCACCACTGCTTCTTCCTCAGCTCCCACTGTTTGCTAGCACATGCATCTTTTGATTTCTTAGTGCAATCTGTGCTTTATTTTTTTTTTGTGAAATGTAAGTGCAGTATCTGTTTATTAAGTGCTGTGGTTTAATATGTACATTATTATTTCAGTGCTGTGTATACTGTCCTTAATGTCTTGCCTCTCTCGTATAACATGAGATACGCCCAAATTGACTTGCAACAAGTGGTCCTGGTTCCAAATCCGGACGTCGATGGATACCTGTATTTTATATGCTGTAGTGTGCTGGGTGTCAGACATTGCAATGCACCTTGCTTTGATTTTTACCCGTTAGATCAGAGGGAGGTAATCTTATCCAGAAAGGGCCGCTGTGTATGATGGTTTTCACTGCAATTCTCTGAACAGCGGTTATCCCAATACCTTGATCTTGCTAGCATATTTAAATGTGTACCTATTCAGGAATAGAGTGGTGAAGGCATTCAGAGGAGGACTGATGATTATCAGAGGGAACAAAGGGGCTGGGTACTTGTCAGTATCCAGTAGAACCACCAGACTCCTACACTGAATGGTTCTGGATGTGGCACAGACGTTAATCCCTCTGTATTAGGGGATCTGTCTCCAGTTTGTACTCTTCCAGTTAATAGATAGATTATCAGACAGATTTTCGCCCTAGTCCAGTACTCATTGACAGCCTAATACACCATGTTTCAGTTTCTCTTGATAGTCAATACATGTCACAGGATGTACATTACTCTGATGGGCAGGCCCTCTTACATATGATGGAAACACTACAACAACTTAAGAATAAGGGTCAGAAGAGTGAAATACATATAATGAGTGTGTAGCTCAGCAGACTAAGACTCTGTGGCTGTGATCAGAAGGTCGACGGTTCGTGCTCGGAATTGGCAGAATAGCCACATATCCACAGGCTTTTGAACAAGACCTGAAAACCCTGGGGGCCTCAAGGTAGCAGTCTCTTCACTGTGACCCCCAAGCTCGTTCTTGCCTTTATGGAGAGCAAGATGGGGCAAATTATTAATACCATGGGGCCTTAGCAGAATTACAAACCAGTACAAGGAAAATAGTTGTTAATTTTACATACTACCTTCTGCTGGCCTTATGAGAATATTCAGATTATCATTTTTCCCCATAATTGCAATTTTGACATTAAATTGATGATTTTCCCACGGTCCTGTGGCCGCTTTATATGGTAATTATTGATGAAAACTTTTTTGGAAAGTGAAACAATATTAAAATTGCTTTATTGCGTAAAAAAACTGTTTTTGTTTAGTAAAATAATGTTTTTCGCTCTTTATACCGCCGTCTTGTGGCAAAATTTGAATACTGCAGTTTAAAAACAATTAAATGATTTCTTCCCGAAATTGCAGTACCTACTTTAGGCCACGAGATGGCAGCAAGAAAATTTTAAAATTATTTTCCCAGTCTACTAGCAGGTTGTGGTTTTTTTTGCCCATTTTTGGTGTTAAGTCTTCATTAAAATAGTTTGACTTGGTCCAATGTATTTTTAATATAAACAATTGCCACACAAAGCTGCTAGTACACTGTGGGAAAATAATTTTTGTATTTCGGGAAGAAATCATTTAATTGTTTACAAACTGCAGTATTCACATTTTGCCACAAGACGGCAGTATAAAGAGTAAAAAAAAAACGAAATTGCAGTACCTACTTTTGGCCACGAGATGGCAGCAAGAAATAAGAAAAAAATAATTAACCATCTGTGCAAGCAGGTAAACATTTACCATCTATATAAGTATTGCACATTGCACATTGCATAGAGAGTGTCCAATCTATGTTAAAGGTGATTCGAAAGAAGTCAGACTTCAGTAAAGACTGTACATTGGCAGCCATAACATAAGCCGTAAATAATTACCAAATGAGTCATCCCCTTTCAGAAACATTTATTGATATTCCTTCATAACACACAGACATAAGATTTTTTTCCAACTGTCAGCATCTGATCCAAATGGGATTCCCATTTCCTTTCTGTGGGATCCAACAGAACACACCATCAGTCAACATGCCTTCAACCATGCAGGACAGGACCCAGTCCAGGCCAAACCTCACGGTGCTGGTGTTGATAAAAAAATGTAAGGAACATGCAGCTGCAGCTCACCCACAAACACAGTCCACAGCATCCTGAAATACTTTATTGTACAGTACAGTAAGTTTCTTTTTATACAATGAAATAGCAGGGGGTGGCATGGTGGTGCAGTGGATAGCACTGTTGCCTCACACCTCTGGGACCCGGGTTCGAGTTTCCGCCTGGGTCACATGGGTGTGGAGTTTGCATGTTCTCCCCATGTCGTTGTGGGGTTTCCTCCGGGTACTCCGGTTTCCCCCCATAGTCCAAAAACATGCTGAGGCTAATTGGAGTTGCTAAATTGCCCGGAGCGATATTTATTACTATTGTTTAGATTAAGTATATAACTGTTCAATGATTGAATATAACTTGATATTGTTGTTTGTGTTGTTTAGTTTGAGGTTCTAGTTTCTGTCTTTATCCGCTTTCGTTTCAGTAGGCAGCTGGTTCATCCCAGGCTCAGGGTCTCTCTGCTCTTCATCAAACCCACACCCCCAGTTTGGGAGCACCCTCTCCCTCTCCTCCCCCCACAGCTGTGACCGTTACTCCTCCTTGAGGAGTAACCGCTCCGCACCCTATCCCAGCCCCTATACCCACAGGAGTGCATCACCCAGTGAGCAGCCGCCCTGCCTATCCCCTCACACAAGCGCACACTGAAATCATGGTCCTAAGCTTTCTCTGTGGGTCACCACGATAGTACAGCACACCGACGATTACCCTCTGACTGAATCAGAATCAGCTTTATTTGGCCAAGTATGTCCACACATACTGGGAATAGTCAGACATTTAATCAAAATAATTAAGACAAGACATACACATACAGTTCTGTTGATATGCGACGTATATAACCTCTGCATTCGCAGCCCTGCTTCAGTTATCGATTGAAGAGCAAATTTCCAAAACTCACTCAGTCCGATAACCTAAAGTAATAAGTCATAATCCTCTTCATACGTTGCAGTAATGGCAATGAAATCTCACTCAGTGTTTATGTAATCGAGCGATGGAATTTCGTGAAATTTCCAAAAGTCCACAGAAATCTTCTGAAAAACATTCCTGCGGACTGAGTTTTTGATATTTGCTTTTCAATTAACACAATTCTCTTCAGTCTGAGGTTTAACAGAATTCAGCCATATGCTGTTCAAAAGAAACTCAGCAGAACAAAAACAGAAAGGACTTTACATCTGTCTGAAAGGAAAGTTGACACAGGCTACAGCAGTGAACAAATCAATCAATGTATTAAAGTTAGGCATTAAGTAACTGGAGGTAGTATATACATAACATGATGACATGCCTTTTCTGTACTGACCATATTAAGGACACTGCCCACCACATACCTGCTTCATTTATTGTTTTATACTTGCAGCTGCTTATTCAGACACCTCGTCTACCTGTCTGTCCATGTTGCCGTCCCATGACAACTGGTCCAGCCTACAGGTGCCGTCCCATTCCGGCATGTTACCCATGAGTCATAGCGGCACCTCCGGGAGCAGCTCCAGGTGAGCCCGTGCCTCCCCTCCCCCACCTGCCCCCATGCTGAGTCTTGGGCCCCCGTCTTCCCTCTTGTTCTCGCCTATACCCACATCCCGGCCTGTGTCTGCATCGTCTCACCTCGTTAACAGGTCTTTTACCTTCTTCTGTCCTGATCCATTCAGGCCCATCACTGCATTCTGGGACATGCTTTGATTTATTTCAGCATAGTTACTCTTTGTTTTCCTTTGTACTTTGCACTCTACAAGTAAAATGAATAAAAAATAGGCATTATTTTGATATTGTTTTAGTACAGTGACACTATTTGTTGTTTTTTCCAGGCAACACTGCATGCTGATTTAACGTCTTTCCTTAATCTCCACCCCATTGCTCACACACAGCCAGTATCCCGGTTTGTGGTCAATGAGCTCCTCCTCGCTCACTCCAGTTTCCCAGTCCAGTGGAATGTACAACAGCTTGGGCTCTCAGTTCCTGCGCAGCTCTACCACTCATTACCCAGGGCTCTCGCACGCGGCCACAGTGCCCCTCTAAGGCTCCCCCCTGTATGACAGCACTGCCCCATCGGAAGTTCATAAAGCCTCACAGTACGACGCCTCTCCCCACGCACGCTTAGCCACCACCTGGACTCCCATCACTCCTCCTTCCCTGTAGGGCGGCGCACTTCCATTATTATTGCAGTTTCTATCATCGCTCTGTTGCTTTTCTTGGTGCTGGACTTTTGACAGATAAATACAACATTATTTGTTGCATTCAGGGACAAAAGTAAGATTGGTCTGTTTAACACCCTCAGTCTCCACCCTATGAGCCCCTTGTTGGCGGCAGAATCAGGAAGATGTCGGAGAAAGCAGAGGTAAAGTGAATAGTCACCTCGACAATAATGTGGAAACCGCTTATGGTGATCATGCCTGTGTGGGTGAAATGGATCACTACAGTATAAGCGGATGATGATTATAGCCAGTTTTTCCCTTTTTTTCCCCAATTTTTCTTTTTATGCACTTTGAGATGTGTCTAGGTCAGATACGACCAAAATATTTTTCTTATTGCAGAAGTGGAAAAAAAATATTGCTCTCAGATTCTGTTCAGTTGTATCTTTTTAAAATAATGTACCTTGATTTGTGTTTGTTTAAAATGCCATTACCTGCTGCTTACTGGGCCGCTGAAAATGTCTGGCCCAGCTAAATTTCTTGGTTTGAAAATCTGGCCCAACTGCTTTCCAGACCCGGACTAGCCCTACTGAATCAAACGCTAATGTTATTCTGTTGTGTGGGCTGTTGTGATAGGGAGATTTACGGGTGGTGTCCCTGCTGCAGAATGCCCTGTCTGAACCAGCACCAAGAGACAGTGAGGGTTGTTGTTATCACCTTAATATTGTATATACGTAGTCTGTTATTTCTTAACTAATTTAATTGTGATGTATTCTTCTGATATGATGTGCACAGCTAACAAAAAAGAGAAAAATGCAAAACCAAAGGAAGGCTTTCTTTTCTCTTAAAAGTCTTTTTTTCTAAACCAACTGAGAGTCAGTTAGAGGGGTGTTCATTATCACTATTGTTGCTGGCATTTCTGAAAACGTGCCAGTTTTAGTCAAGTGGCTACTTTTCAAATGCAGTCCCTGGCCAAGATGAAGAAAGCCATTAAGTCGGGTTAAAACAAAGTTCATGAAGACTACATGATAATATTAAGCACTGACATAACATACAACATTTTTATATGCAAAATATACAGGAAATATACACTGCAACAGGCTAGGATAGACAAATAACCAAATACACTTGCAAGCCTGACCACTTTAGACCCCAGATTAGAAACTGCTGGTGAATGAGCATATATTTTTTCCAAGTTTTGTTTACTTTGCTGAAAGCAATTTAAGGGCTGTCAAGTTCTCACAAATAATAAAAAAACAAAGATTTTCCCACTATAGCCAGATCCAGTTTCTGTGGGGGGGGTGACAATTTGTAGTAATAACTATTTCCTGCTGAAAAACACTGGTAAACTATCCACATGTCTCTGAATATCTGTGAGTCCCGAGACCTCCATGACACATAGATATAAGCTGCCAGTGTTGATCGGCAGGAAATCTTCTCCAAAGCCCCACCACCACCTCACACCAATCCACCCAGGGCTGTAGATGAACAAACTTCAAATGAATTTGCTGTTAATACAAACCGGATCAACTTGTGGTTTGTGTCCACGTTGTACCAGAGACAAGGGCGCTGGTACAGAGTACATTCTGCGTACAACACAGCCAAGACTTGACAACCTTGATATGATGCCCATGGAATCAACCCTATGCATGGAGGCTGCAACTCTTCTCCACCGAACCCTGTAGCCCATTGACTGCAGCCTCCCTCTGACCATCTTGTAGCCTGCATTTGGTAGATCATTCTTGACAGAAGAAACCAAATTGTCAAGTTCCTCACCACGGATGGAATTATATTTGTCCCTAACACAGAGCTCATACTCTTTCATTCTTCTTAAGATTGTTCTCCTTGAAACACCCATCAGTGTGGCTATGCAAGGCACAGCAAGTTGTGTATGGAGCATTTCTTTCAAACGTTGTTCTTCAATCAAAATCTTGGGTCGTCCTTTGGTGGCAGTGACTTCTTGTGTGACACATGGGGCTGGACGTTCCAGATGTGCCCTCACAAGGTCAAAGAGCTCTTGCAAAGCCAGGGTGATAGCAGGAGGTACTTCAATGTGATTAGACAGGGCCTGCAGAAGATACAGCTCCTGATGACAAAGGAACTCCAGGTAATCCAAATTTAGTGGAGTCGCGCTGAATCCCATTTCTATTTTATGCAGAAGACTTTCGAGAAGGTGGTATCTGAGCTGTTCACAGAACAAATTATAGTTAATGAGGTGTCAAGATCTTGTCTCTGATCAACACACTAGGCCTACCATTCAAAAGTTTTAATTATGAAAATGAAATGTTTTTGTTTTGTGAGGTGCTTGTTCATGTATGATGATACATTTTATATAAAGTTAAATAAAATCCACCAAAAACACTCAGTGGAGATTCCAATGTAGCAGGCAGACAACTTTATGGCTTTAAGGCCACTTAAAAAAAAAAAATTGGTTCTCGTCCCCGCCCGACCCACTGAAATGCCTCCAACCCGAATTAATTCTTTTTTTCTTCGTAAAAATCACATGGAAAATGCCCCAGAATGACGAAATTTGAATTTCCCGCGCATTCCACATCAACGATTGATCCACATTGTGTAATCCTAGTCTTGGAATGGTTTAATGAACCTAAATTTGACTCTACCTGAGATGGGCTGGTGCAAAGATTTAAATCTGGGGAAGTTATGTGGTACATGTTCTTAAGTACTTGTTTGTAGAGTTGCATTTCCTTGTTCAACCATTCAGGTTCCTGTATTTTGTAAATTCCTCGTGTTTTAAGATGTTTTAATACACTTTCTTTCTAGATATATATTTTAAAATCTTGGTTGTTCATTTAGAATGGGAATGACAAACAGAATATTGGTTTCAAATAGTATCATTTTTATATTCACATGAAACATCAGCATAAAGTATCCAAATCCATAGTTGGGAAGGCATTTATGAGATACATTTACATTCTTGTGTTTTCTTACATTTAATATATTTGAAACGCAACAAACTGGAAGAACTGAGGAGGCGTACTAAGTAGGTCTGCTCTCTTCTGTATGTATTTTCAAATATGTATTTTCTTACATATTTGAAAGTTCAAACAATTAAAATTTGTAAAAATAAATAAATAAATAAATAATCCCTCCCGCCCGACCCACCCCCTCCAAAAAAAAGGACGAGAACCAATTTTTTTTAAGTGGCCTAATAATGAGTGTATTTAGCAGGTACAAGGACAAAAGATATTAAAAACCTCTCCATTCTAATGCTAATTTAATAAACATTAACAGATAGCACTTAAGGTGGTTTCGCCTATAGTCTGTTAACACTAACCCGAGAACTAATATCTGAGGAGCGCTCTTCCCAGGATTTGAATTTATTAAATTGGCTTTGTGATGTTGTATTAAGAAATGTTATTCACAATGCAATTTACCGTACATTGGCCTATTCTTTTATATACAGTAAGACGAAGCGGGAAATTCCCAAATTATGATAGCAGACTGTGAATAAATAATATTGCACGAGATACCAGCTATACCGCATTGAATTTCAAGCTCTGCTTTAATTAAGACACACGCGATTCCAATCCTTAACGTGGAATATGAAAACAGAATCTCTAAAACATGTGAACATGTGAAGTGTAAGACTTACTTGCTCCGACATCATGACAGTGTGAATCCCACATCCATTGGTCAATTATCTTTATCTTCTACCAAAGCAAATAGCAAATAGTAGTCAATATTTAAAAAAAAAACAATCAAAGAAGCGGAGCCATTAGCCACTGTTCCCGCCTCCAAAGTGTCAAAATTCTTCCTGTCTAGCGAGCGAGCGCTGAGCAGACACGAGCGCGTAGATAGGGTCCAGCGAACGCGCGCGTAGAGGGGATGGGTTTTCAGCACGCGAGCGCACACACGCGCGTGGTTCGACTTTTGGCACTAATTTAACGCCGAGCGAGCGAGCGAGCGAGTGCTGTGCAATCGCGAGCGCGTAGAGAGCATGGATTTTCTGCTCGCGAGCGCATGCGCGGCTGGTTTTTATGCGCACGGCTTTTGGCACTAATTTGACGCCATACTTAGTATAATCAAAATACAGTACTTTGTCTTGTAAGAGCATGGATATTTTTACAGTGTAAATATCATAAATATGATAACAAAACATCTTAATATGTTAATAAAATTGACATAATTTATTATTTTATACATAATATTTGAAAAACAGAACACTATTCTAAATTGGAGCCAGCTTATTTAACACCTCATCATAAAAAATCATAATGTGAATAAATATGTTATTGACACAAAAATGGACGGTAGGCTCCTTATTTATGTACAGAGTTGTTGTAAAACGGGAAAACTTAGTTCATGGACCCTTACCGGTTGCCTTATGATATGCAACCATAGGCCTGAGCGTAACTGGGCCAATGGTAGCATAAATGAATCGTTCCTCTTACTTTTTGCCAACACCCTGATTGCCGTGCATAAGCCGCACTTGGCACAACTCCTGTAAGCCACTGCAAACTAAGCCGACACTGCAGCACATCAGCTGAGCCTAACCTGAGTCTTCCAGCTACACTCTATGGACAAAAGTACTGGGACATCTGGCCACAATACCTACAGGAAATTCTATGAAATCCTTAGGCATCAATGTGGAGTTGGTCCCCCCTTGCAGCTATAACAGCTGCCAATGTTCCTGAAAGGCTGACCACAAGATTTTGGAGGGTGTCTGTGGGATTTTTTTCCCATTCATCCAGAAGAGCATTTGTGAGGTCAGGCATTAATGTTGGACATGGCCTGGCTCCTGTGTCCCAAAACATTTATCCATATAGTGTATCTGGGTATAAGCATGTAATACCTACGAAAACCACAGTTCATAGACGTTTGTACATGAAGACTAACTTTTAGTTCTAGCAGCAGATCATTTCCTAACTACGCGTAACACTTACTTGTGGTATAATTTAATCTGGTGGATTGGGTCATATATAACCAAAAGATTTTGGTTAACCATGGACAAAAACCATGAATTTATTGTAAATTTTATTTCTCTAATGCTATTTTACTCAACATTAGCTCTTACTCTGCATCTTGGGTCTGTTCCCTTCTCCTCCCTTTGCATATATCAATACACATTAAGGATATGATGGCTCATCTATTATGTAAGTTAAGAAAATAAGAGTAATTAAACATTCTAAGCACTATACACTAACAACATGCCCTTTAATCCAGGTAAGCCTGAAATATAATAATAACACTTTATTGATCCCTGTGGGGAAATTCTCATGACGATCAGGCATTTTGATCTTCCTTTGATGCAACGCTTTCTCTGCGTGGCTTTGAGCTGCATGGCTCTTTCTGGAGGTTAAGGTGTTGGAGTACACTGCTGTTTCTGCTTAGCCCCAGTGAATGATTTCAGCAGCTACCACATCAGGGCTGTACAGCAGACATAACACACAGTAACTCTGAAAATGGTGGCTCCATACACACAGATAAATCCAATATAGAAGTTGGTTCTAATTGATCTGCTGAAGATAATATTAATGGAAGTAGTTACTTAAAACCTCAAGATTAGGGGCTTCCATTACTCCATTTTAGATGTAAATAACAATATTTCAATCTGCATTCAAAAGGAAGAGGTTATTTTTCTTTTCCCAATATAGTATTTGTAATTAAAAAAGGACAAGTGTGTCAGACATATACGTTTATTATTCAGTGCCATTTCGTGCTGCTTGATAATGTGTGGGGGACCCCAGGATCTCAAGGATTCCTCTTCCTGATCTCTGCTTCTGTAGTCTGCTCTGGATGGACCTGCTGTCTCCTGCTGACTGGGGCCCATCTTCAGGGCGGCCCACCACCTGAAGAGCCTCAACAGTGTGCCTCAACATCCCTTCGGAGAAGCTCAGATCAAGAGCTTATGAGACCAACCCGGTGTCTCTGCTGGGGGGGGGGGCACTGACTAGGGGTTAGCTGGCTTGTATTCCTCTGTCTAATGTTGACCAGGAAACATTCAAGCTACATTTAAGCTGTAATATGCAATTATCTTAGCTGCAGGGTTAAAGTTATGAGTCTGCTCTTCCTCATGCTGAAAGTACTTTTACTCACTGAACAGTGTGAGGAAAGCAGCCTAAGGGAGGGCATGTAAGCTACCTGGGGCTAGTTAGCCAGGTAACATTCCCTTGTTCACCGACAAGGGCGGATCTAGAGAAATTTTCTTAGGGTGGCATGAGGGTGGCATGGAAATCAGTTGGGGTGGCAAAATCAAAGCCGTTTCTTTATACATTTGCAGGTGTTACATTCTCTAATACTGCATGTACCATATATGGTTAAAATACATCAAATCCAGGGAACTCACAGTCTCTCCTCCCAAGCACCTCAGCTTTGGAGTGTATGTCTATTCATACTTCCTCTGCTGCTTACCTGTTTCACCTTCTTGCCCTGGCTCAGCTTGATCTTCTTCTTCTTGCTCCTTCTCCTCTTTCGCCATCCGCAACTACGTCTGCTTTTCCTCCCTGATCCCTCCTCTTTGTGTGTAAGAAACTAGTGATGTCATCCTTTCTCTTCATACCTCTCAGTAGTTTCTGAAATCATGCAAATGCAGATTTAACATTCCTGTTAATACTTACGATTACCGCATTTTGTTTTTGATGATAATCACAGGTTTCAGCCTATACTATAGCACAAAACAACACTAAATCATACACATTGACTGATAATCTCCCTGCCCTTCATGTAGAAAATGTTAAACCTCGTTTTCATGATTTATTGGGCTAATAACACTTATCTTGATGCTATTGCCAGAGTGTAACAATCAAACCGTCTGTGCTGAAATCTGAAATGCCCCCGGTGTTGATTCCAAATGTTCTCTGTCACCAATCTTAGGTGTGGTCATAGGTTGCTATTGGCAACAAGAAAAAAATAGGGTGCGTTCAACTTCATGCAGCCACTTACAGCCCTGTCTTAAAGCAATGCATTCTGGTCCTGATGCAATGCATCATGGTTAGATTTTTTTGTCTAGCACTGCAAAATGTCACCACATGTCACCATGTCACATGGTACAAAAACCTCGCGAGAGCAAGATGACTTAAGACAGATTGTGCAGCCAGCACGCAAAGGGTACTGACAGTGCTGCACGATCTGTCTTAAGTCATTCTGTTCCAAGAATGCGTACCCATGCGCACTCGGAAAGACGACATGTTGCTGCTTGATAGGTCTCATGTCGTGAAGGACTGTCGTAGAAGACTTTATGGTACAGTCGGATCTGCGTTTTCTGTTACAGTGAATTACTGCGTTCAAAGACAGCGAAACCTGGGACATATGTCAGCTAACTGGAGTTGCTAAATTGCCCGTAGGAGTGCATGTGTGAGTGAATGGTGTGTGAGTGTGCCCTGCGACGGGCTGGCCCCCATCCTGGGTTGATCCCTGCCTCGTGCCCATTGCTTCCAGGATAGGCTCCGGACCCCCCGTGACCCAGTAGGATAAGCAGTTTGGAAAATGGATGGATGGATATATATATATATATATATATATATATATATATACACACACACACACACACACACATGCACAGTGTACATATATGTGAGTGTGTGTGTATATATAGAAAATGTATATATATACTAGATAGATAGATAGATAGATAGATAGATAGATAGATAGATAGATAGATAGATAGATAGATAGATATGATATTAAACTAAAAAATTACTAAAAAATTGATTTAAGAAATAAAAAAGGATACTCAAATCAGGTCATTTAGAAAAGGTAAATAGTTTAAAAACAAATAATACAAAGAAAGAACTTAAACTAAATTAGCACAATGCTTGTGTCCATATAAAAAATTATATATTTTTTAACAGTTTAAATGGTGATGCTACAAATATAAACATACAATAAAAAGGTGGTTTGACAGTGATTTGAATCATATCGTGATATATATCAATATTGGCTGATAAAAAAATATCGAGAGATTTTTCCCATATCGCCCAGTCCTACATGTAACACATGCTTGCATACTATTGTTTAAACTGGAGAAGCTTAAGACCTCTACATAAGCAGATGCAGTTTGGTTATAATTTTGCATATTACAGATGGCAAATTGTTGTCTATGGAGGAATCTATGGCTTTAGTCATCTTATTGTTTACCTTAATGCTGCAAGGAATAACGAAGCCTAAACGGTGATGATCATGAAGCAGCATCTACGAGGAGCCCTCATGAGAAAGGTCTGACTTGGGCAAAGAAAATATTGAAGTTGCACGCTTCATGGTGTCGACCAGAGGCCTGAACAGGAATTCCCATCTTACTGGCAGCAGCACGCACAGCCAGAGGCAATACAACTTTGAAAAAAAATGTATAATATCTTCATTACTTTTAGATATGAACCGACTGAAACTATAGCTTGACCAAAAATGTTTTACAAGCAATATATACAGATTCATTCTGTATTTAGTGTGGTCTCTCACTGGTATTAAAAGCTACGAACATGAAATGTTGTAGGAAATCTAATTTGGTGGCAGGTTTTATCCTTTTCTGTCTATCTTTCATTGATAACCACACAACCTCAGCAACAACTTGTCTATATTTTTCTTGTTTTCCTCTACTTATTTAGAATAAAGAGACTGTGGAGATGTCTTTGGAGGAGTGCTGGACCTTTTCTATACAATGTTCTGCAACCTGGACAGGACAGACCAGCTCAATTCAGAGGAAGAGATCTACATGTATGCACTGCACTGGAGCTTTCTTCCTCATGTCCAGAAGCTGGAATGGAATGGATGGATGGCTGGAACCATCATCGATTGTGCACAGAAGGAAATCAGTCAACATATCATTTATGGACGCAAAATTAACATGAAGGAAGTGAAGACCTTCTCTAGGTTTGTTTAAGGAGGAACATTTTTAATCTTATGTGCTGGTCTTAAAAATCAACATAGCTGACAAGTAACCAATATTCATCATTTATACTTTACATATGAAGAGTATAGGATACTAAATAGGTGTACATTGCGTTACTTCTGTAATAGACTGAATCCTTTATCAATTCAATATGCACTGCTTATTAGCAATGAAGAGATGCACAGAACAAGAGAAACCTACTGTATATTATGAGCCTATCCGGACTCCTAATTTGCAAGATTGTAATGAGAGTCTTATTATTTAAAATGAAATTCATATAGTTAATAAGTTTAATGATTGTTTTGCATAGGTATCTGTAGAGCAGTGGTCCCCAACCTTTTTGCCACCACGGGCTGGTTTTATTCCATAAACACTTCCCCGGACTGGTTTATTAACAATGAAGAAATGCACTGGACAAGAGAAACCTACTGTATATTATGCTTTCTTTGCTTATTAGATTTTGTAAAAATAGTTACAATATTTAAAGTTTAACATCTGCAGATGGATGATGGACTACTTAAATAATTGCTCCCAAACAGTTCAGTTAGGAGTGTTAATATAAAAACATACACACCTTTTAAGTTAAGCAAATAAAGCTTCTATTTTCAACTGAGTCGCCATCTTCCCAGTGCCTTCTTCCCGGTTTTCACACATGCGTGCCAGACACTGCCACTCTTCCTTGCCTCCAAAATAAAAGTTTCCTTTTTTGTTGGTACAAGTTAATTTGCTAGGTGATACAGATACCCACTAGAGCAAATAATTATAATGCAACCAGTGCAAGAAAGTTGTCATGCCCGGCGCGTCCGCTCCTCGTGTGTGCCACGCCCCCTGATTACCCACGTGTACCTCCCTGATCTTCTCCAGCTTTGTCCGCTTACTTTGATTAGTCTCTGTGTATTTAAGTCCTGGTCTGACTCGTTTCCCCTGTCCGTCATTGTAGTTTGTTGTGCTTATGGTGTGGTGTAGCGTCTCCTACCCCCATTTCGGTAATAAACCCCAGTTTTGCCCCGTATTTGCCTGTGTGCCTGCTGCTTGCTCGCCGCACCCACACGATCGCCATTCTGCTCGCTAGTGATCGTGACAAAAGTAATTGTCTAGTTTTAAATCAGAAACTTAACACTTAACACCTTCTGTTTGCATAAACATTAAAATAATAACATAGCCATTACCTTATGTAACCTTAACCGTCAGGAATTTTACCATGGTTTACCATGAACCCTTTTATCCCTAATTCCACCCAGCCCTGGAAACTCTGGTAGGGCTCTCTGAAAACTCTCCTGCAACGTCTTTTGTCAGACAGAGGGTGGTGCAGGAGACTTGCAAGCATGGGCATCTTCTTATTTTTGTCCAGTCTTCTTATAAGACTTTAAAAGAGCTCTAAAAGCTAAAATCACTAATCTGCAAGATTGAAAGAGTCTTATTATTAAAAGTGAAATTGATATAGTTAATAAGTTTAATGATTGTTTTGCATAGGTATCTGTAGAGCAGTGGTCCCCAACCTTTTTGCCACCATGGGCTGGTTTTATTCCATTATCATTTCCCCGGACTGGTTGGGGGCCGTCTTGTGACGTGCGTAAACGCACAATGGTCCCCAACCTTTTTTGTGCCATGAATCAATTTCATGTAAAACAATATTTTCACGGGCCGATATAGAAACAACTAAAAACAAAGTGTGTAAAAATACAACTCACCATCCCGCTGAATTAGTGGCAGCCCTGAGCTTGTTTCTCTCTTACGAGCCGGGTTGGGGGAGGGAGCAGAGACGTGTAACAAAGATAACGAGGTGCGCAATATTTAACTACAGTAAATCCAGTTATAACGTTATAACTTCAAGGGACCTGGCAAAACAGTCCATTATATCCAAAATCCGTTATATCCAGAGCTGCTGTATGCCCAGAACACAACTACAGGACACCATTTACTCGTGCCACACCCCAGCAGACACATTTGTGGCATAGATTATTATATTGTACATGTACTAAGTATGGGGCGGCACTGTTGCCTCACACCACCTCTCGGACCCAGGTTTGAGTCTCCGCCTGGGACACATGTGCATGGAGTTTGCATGTTCTCCCCATGTCGTCGTGGGGTTTCCTCCAGGTACTCTGGTTTTCCCCCACAGTCCAAAGACATGCTGGGGCTAATTGGACTTGCTAAATTGCCCGTAGGAATGCATGTGTGTATGAATGGTGTGTGAGTGTACCCTGTGATGAGCTGGCCCCCCGTCCTGGGTTGTTCCATGTCTCGTGCCCATTGCTTCCGGGATAGGCTCCGGACCCCCCGCGACCCAGTAGGATAAGCGGTTTGGAAGATGGATGGATGGACTTTAAGTATTAGCAATAAGGTTGTGCCATATCAATCGTCCACGATAACACTAGCATACATTTGTTTTGTGATAGAAAGTGTCATATCGCTATTTCAATGATATAGCGATGCGATTAGGGCAGCCACTTACAACAATATTTTTCTGTAGGTTAATTTATCAACTATTTTACTGATGGTTTGATTAATCTATGTGATTATTTGTTCTCCAGAAAATCATACTGACCGTCTCATTTAAGTTAAGTTTATTATGACAGCAACATACTGTATGTTATTGTAGGGCATACGTCATGGATGCCGGAGTTTCACCACTATGTGGACATTTATTTACGCCCACAATTGTATGAGCCAGAATTGTGACGGCCAGAAGTTAGTAATCTGCATGAATTCGTCATATCCTTATGTTTATTAAATTCAGTTTTATAGAAGCGATAAGCATGGAAGTCATAAGCTTTGATGAGGCTATATTTGTCATTGAGAGAAAATGACTTTCTTCTTCCCATCATATTTTCCTTGCATGCCACATTGGCCTCAGGTAGCTAGCCAGAAGTAGGTAGGTCACTGCAAGACAAAATAGGGTGATCAAGGTACTGTGACGACTGTGAGCAGTAGGGAACGGGGAATCAGGAGCAAGCAGACGGGAATCCAGGAAACGAGGTTTATTTAAACAAAGCGACAAGGCAAGGCACACACGGTAGGCAACGCCAATGACCGGGCTGGGGAAACAGACTTGAACGCAGACTAAATACACAGGACTATTCAAACTGACAGAAAACAGCTGGTTACAATCGGGGTAGAACACATGGTTAATAAGGGGGCGTGGCACACACAAGGATAATACGAGCAGGTTATGACAGGTACAGTAAAAAATAAAATATTACAGTTTTAATTTTTTCCATATGTTCTCATGTATAAGAAGACCCAAAATGAATGCTGTAAGTGGACTACTTGATTACTATAAGCAGATTATTTAAACATTATTTGTACTGGAATGATTCTGTCCCATAATAAATCACCCATATATTTATGAAAAATAAACAAACATCTGTCTTTCCAAAAAACTTGGCACAATAATCCATATGATTGTTTGTCACAGCAGAGCTGAACGGCAGGGGCTACTCTATCACAAAACCCAGTATGATCCCGATTTCTCTTGCAAATAAAAAACTGACATTTTTAATGTAGTATGACTCGATATATATACCAAACATTTATCATGAGAAAAAGTGGAGTGACATGATTTTGACCTAATTAAGTGCAGAAGCAGAGATAAGCCTGCTTTGTAACCTCCAGATTGTGCTGCTTCTCAGCTAGGTTGAGGTTATGTATAATTTCCAGCAAAATTACCAAATCTAAAACTAGTCAGATGTGTGTGAGTGAATGATGTGTGAGTGTACCCTGTGATGAGCTGGCCCCCCGTCCTGGGTTGTTCCCTGCCTCATGCAAATAGCTTCCAGGATAGGCTCCGGACCCCGTGCGACCCAGAAGGATAAGCGGTTTGCAAAATGGATGGATGGATAATCATTGTGAGTGCACTCATCACCGAGGATGCTGATCACTAGTTAATTCATGAACCTGGACATGTTTATTTTAGTAGTAATTAGGGATGTCCAGATCCGATCACGTGATCGGAAATCGGGCCCGATCACGTGGTTTCAGACTCGATCGGAATCGGACGTTAGCTCCCGATCAGGATTCGGATATATATGTATATATATTCTCATTATTTTTTAACACATCTATAGTTATGCGGTGGCCCAGAGTTAGACCTCTTGACTCCACACAGAAACAGCAACGCGTGCGGCATGACATCACTTTGTTGCAGAGACGCTATTGGTTAAATGCCGGCAAAGTAGAACACAGAAGCAGCTTGAAGCGGAAAGCGCGAGTATGTCTGCGGTCTGGAGGTATTATATTAGTTGATGACAACAACATTGCCATAGCAAACTGTGAGATATGTAAACTTGGGATTGCAAGTGGTGGAAAGGAAAAGGCTACATTTAACACAACAAACCTAATACAGCACCTCAAAAACAAACACCCGACACAATACAGCGAGTTTACCCAGGCAACCCAGCCGAAGACGAGTCAGCTCACACTGCAGGAGAGTTTGAAGAGGAGAGAAAAAATGCCCCGTGACAGCGCGAAGGCACAGGACATCACAGCCAAGATAGCACAAATGATCGCAATGAGTGACCTGCCATTCGCCTTTGTAGAGAACCCTGGATTTCTTATGCTTATGGAGCACGTAGAACCTCGATTTGAAATGCCGTCTCGCCACTATTTCACCGAGAAAGCTCTGCCAGCCCTTTATAAGAAGATTTCTGACAAACTACTTGTCCTGTTATCAGATGTACCCTATGTTTTGTTCACCACAGACATCTGGAGTTCGTCCGTAGCTCCCATGTCTCTACTAAGCCTTACCGCACAGTGGATTGGCTCAAGTTTTGTTTTACGCCGTGCGATCCTACATGTCCAGGAATTTCGCGGATCGCACACCGCAGAGCGCATCCAGCAATCGGTGGAAAAGATGATAAACAACTGGGGAATTGACAAGCAACGGGTCCACGTAATTTTGCGTGACAACGCGGCAAATATGAAGAAAGCTATGAGGGATATGGGAGTGCCGAGTGTGGGCTGTGTCGCCCATTCCTGTCAACTCTGTGTGCATGAGGGCCTGCTGTCTCAGCGCAGCGTGACGGAGACCCTGGCCAATGCAAGGAAGATTGTAGGCCATTTTAAACACTCCCCGTTGGCCTACTCTCGACTAGAAGACATACAGATGGACCTAAATATGGATATCAAGCGCCTACAGCAAGATGTACAGGTGAGATTCCTCTCGTAACTTTCTTTAATGTATTTCTATTTTATTATTGTTTCCCATACACTTGATTTAGTAAGCCACTAATACATTATGTGCTCTGCACCTAATTTGCACAAAAATAAAGTGAATCATGTTCTCTTATGTGCAGACGATGGAACAGCAGCCCCTACATGCTGCAGAGCCTACTGCAACAAAAACGTGCTCTTAGTGTCTTTGCAGCTGAGTGCACTCTACCAGCAACACTGACAGTTCACCAGTGGGAGCTGATGAATAAGACTGCTGATCTGCTATCCCCCTTTGAAGAGCTGATCAGAGTGTGAGCAGGGAGACTGCAACTGCAGCTGATGTGATCCCTGCCATAACAGGTAGTTTGTATTTTTATTTATTACTTTATACTGTAACATTTATTGATGTTATTTAAAACAAACTATAATCCCATGCATTCATTAAATCATTCATTTACTCATTAGTCCTCAGACGTGTTCTGTCTCGGGAGGATGATGATGACCAGGGAATAAAAACAATGAAGAGGACTCTGCTGGAGGCAGTGCTTCAGCGCTTGTGAGTACTACATCAGCAGAAACTCAAGTGCAGATCTACCTCTCAGAAAAAAACACCCCTAAGAAAAGCGACCCACTTCAGTACTGGAAAGAACATGCTAATCAGTTTCCCTCTATGGCTGCTGTTGCAACCCAGTATCTCAGTGCCCCCTGCAGCTCTGTGGACAGTGAGAGACTTTTTAGTGCCGTTGCAAATGTCCTTGATGAGAACAGAAACAGGCTCAAACCTGACAAGGTAGAGATGTTAGTTTTCATTAAGAAAAACATACATTTCCTTCTGTGAAACTTACTACTGTGATGACAGTAAGAGTTAGGAGTGCAGTTCCTAAAAGCACATTACTGTCTTTGCAAACACTGTGGCACTTTTATTTTTTTTATTTGTTTACATGTCTGCCAGGTATTTTAAGTTGAGGTGCTATTTGTTTTTATATTAGACTTTTTTTTTTATATTTACTGTTGCACTAGTCCAAAAGTGAAGAATTTATGTTATTTATTACATGATTGTTCAAGCTACTTTAAAGAAGTGCTCTGTTTGTTAACAGAGTTGTTGAATGTTAAAATAAGGTGAAATAAATAAAAAATAAGGAACATCCTTTCCTCGCTCTTCTTTATTCTTTTTTTATGTATTATAGAAGTATCGGATCGGGACTCGGTATCGGTAGATACTCAAAATCAAATGACTCGGACTCAAGGGCAAAAAAACCTGATCGGGACATCCCTAGTAGTAATACTAGTCAATGAAATCCTCTGTCAGCATATTTACAGCCTTATATTCATATTTGTTATTTATTCATAATTTTGTTCATATTTTATTTAGTTATTTATGTTGCTGTGGGAGTGGAAGCATCAAAAGTTGTTCAGCCTCCTTTGATTAATTCACCTGAGGTAGACAAAGATGTACTGACATACTGCCCTAGTATTACTAACTTCTACTCTGTGTGCCGTTATGTACAGCAGCCAAAGAAAGGCTCCTGAACTTCTGATTCAGGCACTTGATAAGGTTTCTCCTAAAGGAAGATTCTCAATGGATATGAACAGAAAACAATGTCTCACCAACCTCTCCATCAGTGACAGTAGGACAGAAGACACAACTGTGTATTACTGTGCAGTGAAGCCCACAGTGACACAGAGTGTGTGTCTGATGGTACAAAGATATTATATTATATTATGAAGATATTATAAAATGAATGCATGGTATTGGATAATATAAAATGTAGAAAAAGAGAACAACGAGTCCTAGAATAATATAGCAAAAAGTCCCAAATAGATAGACTTGTTCTAAGCTGATAGGTGGACCTTGAAAAAGTAGAAGAAACTGGTATCTCCAGATGGCCAAATTTTCTTTGAACTGCCTGGACCATGAAAGGCAGAAGTAACTGGAATGTCCAGATATCCGACTTGTCCTTGATTTGTCAGATGACTGTCGCATTTTAGGCCATAAAAGATGTATGCATTTGTTGCTCGGGGAGCAGAACATGAGACGCATGATTGCTGAGTGTCTGTTCCCTTTGAGCTCATCGAATAATAAAGTTCTGTCAAACACTTAAACATCAGACTTTGAGAAATTTCTTCCACAGATTTGGGGGCTCGTCCGGGATCGGAGAAAGGGAGCAGCCAGAGCGCACGGACGGCGAGGAACGAGGTGTCCTGTTAGAATGGAGTGGTGAGACGTCACTGCCAGCCAAGGAGCGAGGAAAAAAGTTACTCGATCCGGCTCAGGACGAACGCCTGGACATCCCAATCCGATCAACGGACCAAAATTGAAGGGAAAAAAATTGTAAGTTGATTTATTAAATCACAAGTCGATGTTTAAGTCTGTATAGTATCTATATGTGCTGTTTGACAAACTTTGGAAAAAGCGCTAGTGGATTGCGATCCACAGGAGGATCCTCGTATTCACAGGAAGGTGAATACAGGTATTTGCAAGGAAGCAAATACAGGTGTCTACAGAGACACAGGTCTTTCACAAGGAAGTGAAAGGGTTTTCACGAGGGAGTGAAAACAGGCCGGTTGGTTGGAATTTGCCCCACCGGGGTATAAATAAGGTTGTGTGTGGAAACTGATCCGTTACTGGCAACTGGCAGTTAACACGGCTCTGCCGGGGGCAGCCTGGTAGCGGACTGAATCCTGCCAGGGAAGTGAATGAATAGTACCTGCCACGCAGTGATTCGTGTTGTTGTTTGAATGTGTGAAGCGTGTAAATATCCTGGTTGTGATGAATGTGAATGTGTTGTCTAGTGCAGAATATCAGGTAAACGAACTAATAAGCGTCCAGAAAATTAGACAGAGATACCAGTGTAAAAAGCGGATGGAGGCCAAGCGGCCGGGGCCAAACTAAATTTGTCTCATTTATGAGTCAACATTTATATTGCTGGAATGTGTGTCTGGTGCGCATAATAAAATATTAATTATATTATTCACCAATCCTGCTAAATCAAAGTATTCGTTTGTGTTCATAATAAATAGCTAGCTCTGTCGCAAGGAAGGAATTTGCTTTTGCTTTCTCGCAAATTCTGTTGCAACGAAGAAACTTGCTTCTGCTTTCGCAACGAAGTAAACTGCTTAATTTCCTGAAGTACTTCGTTGAGGGTAACTGGTGAACAGATAGGAAAAGTCATGGGCAGTTCAAATAGCAAAGAGAGCAAATGGGCTCCAGATCATGCATATGACCCAGAGGGTATGACAAAATTTGAAAAACAAATGAGAAAACACAGTTGTCGAAAGCCAGGCTAGAAACGTATATGTCGCGATGTGGTCGAGACTGAGATGGGAGAGTTTTAGCAAAGAATGTGCCAAATGGACCCAGGTTCAAGTCTCCGCCTGGGTCACATGTGTGTGGAGTTTGCATGTTCTCCCCATGTCTTCGTGGGGTTTCCTCCGGGTACTCCGGTTTCCCCCCACAGTCCAAAAACATGCTGAGGTTAATTGGAGTTACTAAATTGCCCATAGGTGTGCATGTGTGAGTGAATGGTGTGAGAGTGTGCCCTGCGATGGGCAAGCCCCCCATCCTGGGTTGTTCCCTGCCTTGTGCCCATTGCTTCCGGGATAAGCTCCGGACCCCCCACGACCCAGTAGGATAAGCGGTTTGGAAAATGGATGGATGGATGGATGGATGATAAGTTTGAAAAGTGGATATATGTGGCTAAATTGAAAGAGTTAGAGAAGGAAAAGGCAAATAATAAGGGACTGCGGGACAAACTGGGGAACAGGGGGACCAGGGAGTCAGCGGAGTTAAACGCTGAAAGGGCCAAGAATGAGGCTCAGGCCCAATCCCTCAGCATGGTGTTACAGAATACTAAGAAGAAAAAGGAAGAGATACCTCTGTACCCTCCTCTGCCGAATGTGCCTCCTCCCCCTGCTTATCATCCTCAGCTAGGAACAGCTGCAGCAGCACCGGCGTCTGTGGAGGCCACTGCCCCTCCCTCAGAGAAGAAGGAGGAAGATGACGCAGTGGGGGAAGCAGGAGCCCCGCCGCTGAGACAGAGCCAGAGACTGCTGCAAAGGGGGAGAGACTCAGGCTCACAGCCATCGCAGTTGTACCCCTTGGTGGAGATGCCTGACCCAAGGGGCCCTGCGCCTGATGGAACACCAAGGATGGTGTACTGTACGTCCAGCGCAACTGGGACTTGGCAGAGCTCAGAGAGGTGGTCAACTCCCTCCCAGATCCACAAGAGGTGGGGAGACACCGCTTCTGGCAGGAGGTGATGAACCTGGACGACGTCTACCAGCATCACGACTCCACTGCACAGCCACTTATGTGGAAAACCCCACACAACACGATTTGGATGATATTCAAGACTTCATGGGGAATGGATTTCCTACAGAAATGATTCAAATTGACTGTATTTATGTGGGACATCAAGCCACTGCTGTTTCTGTGACACTCCAAGAACAACAGCTTCGCTGGTTCTGCCCTGGAGATGAAGGCGTTCCACATGTCTCCTTGGGAAAGGTAGAAGGTAAAAACTGGAAATTTCTAGGATTATGGGTAAAAGAGTGTAAGGAGCGAGATGATTGGGTGAATGTGGAGAAAGGTAGATGGGTAACTAAGGACGGGACTGTACAAAGGTATGACAAGGTTTTAATTGTTGAGGTAAAACGGTAAATTCATTGCGATAATAGAACAAAAGGGCAATCTGTAGAGATTGAGGATTCACCGGCATGGCTGGATGAGATCCCAGAAAACTTTTGGGCAAAGGGGAAAAACGATTTTGGGCAAATTGTGACGGCTGAACCTCTACGGGTAATGCCTAAGTCTCAATACAGACCACAGCGCGCGCAGTACCCCCTCTCCAGAGAAGCAGAAGAGGGAATTGAAAAAGTGCATGGCGATTTGCTGGCTCGTGGGGCCATAGCTGAGATAAGCTATTCTCCGGTGAACTCCCTCATCCTGCCAGTAAAGAAAGCAGATGGGTCCTGGAGATTTGTGCAGGACCTAAGGGGGGTAAATGACTCAGTGTATCCGCGAGCGCCCATAGTCCCTAACCCAATCACCATTCTATCATCCATACCCCCAGAGTCTAAATGGTTTTCAGTTATTGATCTGGCAAATGCTTTCTTCTCTGTCCCAGTTCACCCAGACTCTCAGTACTGGTTTGCACGCACCTTTAAAGGGAAAAGGTACACCTGGACAGTCATGCCACAGGGCTATACTGAGTCACCGAGTGTTTATGCTCAGGAGCTAGGAAAAAACTTAGAGCGCTTCACCCCCCAGGGGGAAGTACACTGGTGCAGTATGTGGATGATTTGTTGCTGTGTGCAGAAACGAGAGAGAGTTGTGAGAGAGATACGCGAGCGTTGTTGTTCTGTGCAGAGAATGGACATAAGGCCTCTAAAAGCAAGCTGCAGCTGGTAAGATCTGAAGTGCACTACCTAGGACATGTCCTGAACTCCCAGGGTAGAAAGCTGGGAGCCAAAACGGTGGAAGCTATCACCCAGGCACCAAAACCTGCAACCAAAAGGCAAATGATGAAATGGATGGGTATGATTGGCTATTGCTGTCCATGGATTCAGGATTTTGCCACAAGGGCCCAGCCCCTGCAAGACCTAATGCATGGTAAGGGAATGGGACCCCACGATGTGTTAGAATGGACAGATGAAAGCGAGCGGGCATTCACTGATCTAAAGCAGGCGCTTTGTGTGACCCCGGCATTGAGGGTCCCAAATTACAAACGCCCGTTTCAATTGTGTGTGGATGAAAGAGGTGGTTTCATGACTGCTGTTCTGGGACAGGAGCACGGGGGCCAATTCTGACCTATTGCTTACTGTTCTAGGAAGTTGGACTCTGTGGCGTGCTCCCTCCCTGCGTGTCTTCGGGCTGTGGCAGCCACTGCTGAAGCTGTGTTAATGTCATCTGATCTAGTGCAAATGCATCCTCTCCAGGTCTGCGCCTCTCATGCAGTACATGCCCTTCTGACTCAGGCAAAAACCTCTCACCTAACTGCTGCTAGGCTGATCTATTATCAGAACGTTTTGCTAACTTTAGCAAACGTGACGATAGAGTGATGTGGAGCAGTCAATCCTGCTACACTAGTTCCCACTGAGGTGGACGGTGACGAGCATGATTGCATTGAGGCGACCCAGGCATTGGCAAAGCCTAGGGATGACTTGGAGGAGGACCCCTAACAGAGGGAGAACTGGTTTTTGTGGATGGGTGTTCACTCCGGCTGGAGAATGGGGAGCCCTCCACATCATATGCAGTTGTCCGGCCGAATGGGGAACTAATAGAAGGAGGGAAGTTACCAAGGACGTGGTCCGTGCAGGCAATAGAGCTGTATGCCCTAACTCAGGCTTGTAATAAAATGAGAAACCAAAAAGTGACTATTTTTACTGACTCAAGGTATGCGTTCGGAGTCTGTCATGACCATGGGGCACTGTGGAAACAGAGAGGATTTCTCACAAGTTCAGGCAAACCTATTCAAAATCACTCACTTGTGTAGGACCTTCTCCAATCCATTCAGCTGCCAAAACGATTAGCCATTGTGAAATGTAAGGCACACACTAAGCAAAAGGACGAGGTGAGCGTGGGGAATAACTGGGCTGATTGGTGGGCAAAGAAAGCCGCCACAGACCCAGAGGCCCCAGTGAAGCTGATGATGTGCATTACTACTAATCCTGCTGACCTTTCTCTCCTACAGACAGGGGCAACTCCGGAGGACAAAGGACACTGGAAACGAAAAGCTGGAGTGTTGGGGAGTGATGGGGTCTGGAGGGAACAAACAACTAATCTTCCTTACCTCCCAAAGTCTGCCTTTCCAGGATTGGCAAAGGTGGCCCATGGATTGGACCAGAGACACTGGGCCGCCCCTTCATTCACGGCTTATGCTCAAACTTTCGTTTCCAGGTGTTCCACATGTATGACTCACAACATGGGTCGTGCATTGAAGCCACCAACTGCCACAACTCCTCCAGCTGAGGGTCCTTTCCAACATTTGCAGATGGATTTCATAGAACTAACACCCTGTAGAGGTTATCGTTATTGTCTGGTGGTTGTTGATCTCTTTTCCAGATGGGTGGAAGCCTTCCCGGCCAAGCAAGCAACGGCCCAGATAGTTGCGAAAAATATTAAATTAAATATTTAAAATAAATATTAAATATTAAAAGAAATATTCCCGCGATGGGATGTTCCAACATGCATTACCACTGATAATGGTACACATTTCTCTAATCAGGTGGTCCACAAGCTCTCTGAGTGGTTGAAAATCGACCGTCGACACTACTGTGCTTATCACACGCAGAGTGGAGGGATTGTTCACTTGCTTGTCCTTTTTCTTCCCACTGCACTGATGGACGTACAGTTCTCATGTGCTGATGCAGGTTATTTGTAGAGCCTGTTCGATATGAGATTTTATCCTTGCACGCTCTACACTCTGCCTTTGTATTGTCAATGTAATGCATCCAAATTTTACTCTGTTTCCTGCGGTCACTCATTTTGTCGCGCGTCTCCTTCCCTCCTGTTTCTTTCTCTATGCGTGTGATTGCTGCATTTGTCTGTGGGTACATTCCACTTCACGCTGCCGCGCTGGCTTAAACCAATGCATTCTGGTCCCAACGCAATGCATCATGGTTAGGATTTTTTGTCCGACTTCAGCCGGCGCTGCAAAACGTCACCACCCGTGACCATGTCACATGGTACAAAAACCTCGCGAGAGCAAGGTTTTCCAATCCATGCGGCTTGGAAAAAAAAATAGAGAAAGAAAAATAGCCGCTCTGACTCCGGCTCACAGGCAGAAGCCGATGTTCTGCCATTTTTTTGTTGCCTTGCCAGAATTTCCTACCCATACTCCTGAATGGACATCTGTATAAGGATTTATGCTATCAAAATAACTTTCCTGTACTTTAAAGGGGGTAGCAGTTTTTACACATAGTTTTATGCTTCCAGAAATTGCTGCCTATAGTTTTTAATGGGCTATCAGTTTTTTACACTAAGAATGTAATGTCATAAAATAATCATCGTTGATGAAGTAGTTATTAGCTTCTTATGCCCCATGCATTTCTGCTGGTTTTAACCACATTGTGGGCATCTTATGTGATAAAAAAAAATGTTTCCTCAGTTTTATAATAATCTGTGAACAAACAAGCAGGTTTAAAGAAAAACTGAACGAAGTTTATTTTTCTGAACATTTGTCACACACATAAGTCAAGTCTTTCTTGTATTTGGTACATTAGAAAAGTGCCCACCTACTGCAGAGGTCACACTGCACCTAAAAGACAGTTAAATTAATATGTCATCTGAAACAACGAAACAAACCTTTATGACAGGTCTTTGGAGAAACGTAATATTTTTAATCTATATTAAAATATGTGAGGTTAGGACAAGCATTTTATGAGTTCATAATAAAGTGCATTTGGCTCCATTAAAATATCTTCATTACAAGGATCAGGTATATTTCCAGGAGTTCTCCTTTTGTGAATTCAGTCAATGCTGTACTGGTTGGAAATGTTTCTTTGACAAGTTGAGATGTTAAAGTAGAAACAGAATAATTTGTATGGGAGTATGACTTCTTACCATTTCAATCATGCTTTCATCAGCATTTCCTTCCAACATAGAGCAAACCACACAGTAGTCCTCTACATTTCCTAGGAGCATACCATTTGAATAATCTATTCAAAATGAACTGAAAAATCCAACTACAATTCAGCAAATTATAGTCCACAACATTGAAAGTTGGGTTAAAAGAATAACCCTAAATTACTACACTGTTACTGCACAATATACTGTAGTTATTACTGTAATTCTATTGCATTGTTGACCATGTAACACAGTATACAACTGACCACAGACTAGGCTACAAACGACACGCTTTGTAATGTAAATGATTACCGATACAGATCATATTACCAAAAAATTCACAAAACATACATTTATGACAGTTGATACTAGAACAGGATTTGTACGTCCAGTGTAGTTACCATGTGAATATTTTGTGCCTGTTGTGTAATGTCACCATCCCACAAGACCTCTCTCTGAGGGTGTTTCATCTGGTACATCCAGATTCTTAATCTTCTTTTCATTTGTAATTGCCAAAATATTAGCAATAGTCCTAAACATACCTCGACATTCCAGCAGTGCACATGCAATTTCCATTCGAGATGCGCTCACTGCACTTTGGCTCGTCTTCATATCACTGATGTGACCCCTTGAAAGGTGCAAACTGCAAAATTCAGTTGTATTCATATTAATTCAAAGTAATAACTGCCCAGTATAACTCAGCAAACAGGTACCTTCAAAATAAGAACTCCACAACTGCTGGAATCTTGCTGTAGCTCGGGTTTGCACTTGCCACACTGCATTGTGCTCGGCACAGTCTCTCATCTTCAGAAAATTTCTAGATATTGTAAAAGACATTAAAAACTGTATTCAAATCTGGGAACATAAAAAATCATGCTAAGAATTAAAGCCCGTGTTTTCTCTCCAATGGTCATTACTGAAATGCATGTAATAACTCTTAACATGTTTTCAATTAAATTACATCGGAGTGACTTGTTTAATTAGAAATATTCCCACATGACATCATATGCACAGTTACCTCCAATTTCTCAGAACTTTACATTCATATGCATCTTACTTTTCCAATGGGTCAACAATTGTAATGGTCTCACTGGACATCTTTAAAAAGGCAAATAATGTATAATAATTTCACAAGGACACAAATTACATCTAAAACATAGCAGAAGCAAACTGGGTGAGAAACATTCCAAAGCTCTGCTCATGATGATGTTGTTATAATTGTGATTCCTCAATTTTACAAATGTAGAAAAATTTAAAAGCAAAAACAGAAATGAAATTCCAGGACATTTTGCCATTTGTATCACTTTACAGGTCATTTCAATGACTGGAAAATAACCCTAAATATTTTCAGGTTTTCAGGACACGTGGGAAACCTGTAAGAGGAATGTAGAAAGGAAGGTTGGATTGGAGGCTAAGGATGACATTAAAAGTTTCCTCCAATATTTTAACTCCAAAAGAGCTCTAAAAGCTGAAATCAGTAATCTGTAGGATAGTAAGGGTCTTATAACTGAAAATGAAATTGATATAGTAAAAATAAGAGTTTAATGATTCTTTTACACAATAGAGAACGCAGGTAACCTGCCACCATTTAATACAAATACAGTGTCCTCTATGAGCAATATATGTATAACTGAGGCTGATGTGGTACAAAGCCTTGCTAAGCTCAAAATAAATAAATTGCAGGGCCCTGATGGCATCTTACCTATAGTTTTAAAAGAGATGAGGGATATTATTAGCCAACCTTTAACATTACTATTTGAGAAATCCTTATCTACTGGTGTGGCACTTTCTAATTGGAAGCATGCCAATATAACACCCATATTCAAAAAAGGGGATAGAAGTAATCCAGCAAACTATAAGCCAATCAGTTTAACTTGCATAACTGGAATGGTAATGGAAGCTATAATCCAAGTGAAAATGGTAGATTACCTGGATGCAAATAACATTCTGAGGGATAGCCAACATGGATTTAGGGATTTAGGTCCTGTTTAACTAATCTACTTGGGTTCTTTGAGGAAGCTACAAAAGAAATTGATCACAAAAAGGCCTATGATGTGATCTGCTTAGTTTTGCAGAAGGCCTTTGATGTTGTCCACCACAAACGGCTCTTGCTTAAACTCCAAACTGAAGGGATTTTAGCAACTGTAGCAGCTTGGATTGAGAATTGGTTAAGAGCACAGAGGCTACAACGGGATCTTGATTTAATTTGCGACTGGGCTGATACCTGGCAGATGAAATTTAATGTAGATAGATGTAAGGTAATCCATGCAGGGAGCAGAAATATAAAGTACAGATATTTTATGGGTTCCACTGAAATAAAGGTAGCTGATTATGAGAAAGACCTCGGTGTGTATGTTGATGCTTCCATGTCCCACTCTTGCCAGTGTGGGGAAGCAATTAAAAAGGCCAATAGGATGTTGGGTTACATCTCTAGGTGTGTGGAGTTCAAGGGAACTGATGCTACGATTATTTAATTCCTTGGTAAGACCCCACCTAGAATATTGTGTGCAGGTTTGGTCACCATTCCTTAAGAAGGACATTGCTGCCTTGGAAAAGGTGCAATGTAGGGCTACGAGAATTATTCCTGGTCTTAGAGGAATGTTTTATGAGGAGAGATTACCTGAGCTGAATCTGTTTAGCCTCGAGCAAAGGAGACTAAGGGGGGGACATGATCCAGGTATATAAAATTCTAACAGGTCTGGATGCTGTTCGATATTTCAATATTAGTTTAAATAATAGAACCGGTGGCCTTAAGTGGAAATTAGTGGGAGAACATTTCAAAACGAATTTGAGGAAGTATTTCTTTACACAGCGTGTACGTAGAGTACGGAATAGTCTTATTACTAGTGTAACGCAAGCTAAATCCCTGGGTTCCTTTAAATCAGAGCTAGAGAAGATTTTAATAACTTTGAGCTATTAGTTAAGTTGTCCCCAAAAGAGCTTGATGGGCTGATTGGTCTCCTCTCGTTTGTAAATTTCTTATGTTCTTTTGTAAGATTTTAACAACTCTGAGCTGTTAGTTGAGTGCTCCCCAAACGAGCTTGATAGGCCAAATGACCTCCTCTCATTTGTAAATTTATGTTCTTATGTAGGTATAAAAATAACTGACCATATGATAAAATGATTTTGTCTAATACAGGACTACAGTCTTCATTAGGTATATATTTTCCCCTCGCACTTTGTATGGGCAGTGAATTGCCCCTACTTACGTGTGGATTCCTAATAAGAAAAATGCAAGAAATGAACACACATATAGTCAGAATAATTCTCATGTTGTCAACTATTGAGTGCAATTCAAATTTTATTGAACAAATCTAATGATTACAGTATTTTTTTGTCAAACAAAACACTTACAATGAACTGTTCCAAATTATTATGCACAGTAAGCTGCAAAACACTTTATAAGTTGCAAAGAACTGAAAATTGTCATTTGTTGTGTTTGCAGCATATGTACTGAAATCAAACAGGTCACGTCACATTTTGACATAGGACCCCTTATTTGATAGCAGCTTCACAAGTCTTGCATCCATTAAACTTGTGTATTTGGACAGTTTCTGCTTGTGAGCACTGGTTAGTGGTGGCAGAATAGAAGGTTTATGCACAGTTGCAGTGGAGGACTCTACACCTTGATGTCCATGGGACTCCAGAGGCACCAGCAGCTTCAAATATCTGTTTGCTGCTACATAATGGCATTTTAGCAGCTGCTCTCTTGATCTGATGCATGGATCTGGTAGAGATCTTCCTCAATTTGCCTTTATCTGCACGAACCCGTCTGTGCTCTTATCTACTGCATGGAAAGGCTCATTTCGCATTTTTGTTCTGCATTCTGAAATGGAAGAAAAAAAACTTTCATGAAGAACACAAACCTATAAAAGGTACTTGTGTGACACTATTAAGGAGAAAAGCTGGCAGAGTGATTGCCTGGCTGCCGGCTGCAAATGCTATGTCGAGCAGTAATATGGCATTAATCAACAGATATGAGGTGAAGATTTAAATATTCTAGAGGGAGCCTGGTGGGGACCTACTTGTGTCGGATGAGCCGGCCTCCCTGGATCACTTGTGCCGTCACATTGGCCATGTGGCAAGAAAAAAGGAGCCAGTTTCGGGGCTGGACTCGGTATGAGAACCTCATAAATATCACAGAGTAACAGGTAAGAGCTGGGGAGACAAAGATCATGCAGGGGTCAGAGGCCAGAAAGAAGAAGAGCAACCAGCTTAAAACCTTTAAAAAGTCCCTCTGGAGTCCCGAGTGACCCAGTGGACGCGCATATAGATGGAAGGTGAGCCCTCTGCCTCTTACCGAAGGTCATTCGACCGCTGATGATGTCGGGGCTCTTCCTCATATCGCTGACTGCGACTAGGGGAAGACCCCAATTAATAACTGGTCCCCAGAAGTGCTGAAATCAAACAATAAAACACAGAGCTGATCTAACATGCAGCAGGGTGAAGGTACCATTAAATAAATTTCAGAGGATTCTTACAATACATTAGTGTGAGATTATTAAACAGTAGTCATAAAATTACATGTATATTAACAAAAAATCAGTTTGTTACTTTCTTACCGTGCTTTTGTTGTAAGGATTTTCCCAACAGGCACATTCAGATCACGGAAAGACAAAGAAAACAAACAAAAAAAATTATAAGTGCAATTCTGTGATCACCAGCAGCACTTCTGCAATGAGGGACCCAAATGTAAGCAGTGACTTTATGCTTACATCTACAACAAAGTGAAGAGTTTAAGCTTCTTATACACTGACGGCAATCGACAAGGAAAGTTTACATATTGGATTTTTACATAAACTGCAAGCGCCTCTGGATGCACATACCTCCTCAGATACTTCCGAAACTCTTTGTTTTTAAGCTGGTTTACAGCTCTCTGAAAGAAATTCCTTGCCATGTTAAAGTCAATGTACATGCACGTATGTTGATTTTGTTCAAAATGAAATGTGAAGATGAATTTGCCGTTTATATAGGAATGCGAATGACATCAGCACTCTAGATTCTAGAACTTACATACGTAGGCTACTGCTTATGTAACTGACGTAACTGTTCCAACATCTCCTTGGAAACGGACTGGAATTGAATGGAAGAATGTTAGTGGGCGAAATGAATTTTGTCAACTGAATAAATTCATTTTGTGTACAAAATGCATTTCCTGAACGAAAGTCATTTTGTGGAGGAAAGGAATGTCATGAATGATACAGAGTCATTTCGTGGAAGAAATCGATTCTGCGGAATTACGGAGTGCTTTTGTGGAAGCAGGAAATGCATTTCATCTGTTGCAGAGTCACGAAAAATCAGCGCTTGACACTTGGCATACCATAAAGTACAAAGTACTCAGCAGGCACATGGACGCAGACACATCTGTATCCACACCTGGATATTTCAGTGTGACTTTTATTGCGTGGATTCTTACTACAGTGGTGCCTGCGGTTCACGAACACAATCCGTTCCAGGAAAGTGGTCGTGAACCAATTTGTACGCGATCCAAGGCAATTTTCCCAATAAGAAAGCATTTAAATTCCATTAATTCGTTCAGAAGTCTACCAAATAATGATTTGTTGTCAATTGTTTTTCTGGTTTTTATAGTGAAAACTTTAAAGAAAAACACAATATAGTGTGGCGACGGGCGGACCGAGGCATTACGGGAGACATGGAGACTTGCTTGCTGGGGTAATTACGCTTTTTATTTACAGTCATTAAACCCCTTGCATTGTTGTGGTTGTTAATGTTAATGGTTGCATTTCCCTATTGTCGCGTGTGTGTTTGGCCGTGTTTTGTAAACGGTCCGATCCTCACGTGTATTTAGCGTGTGTAAATCATCCACCGTGTGTGCATCTTGCAGTTCGGCGTCTGTGTATTTGGGACGTGTCCCATTGGAAAGACATTGGGATTTTGGCTTTTAAAAGCTCAATCTAAAGAAGCACATCGAGGAAAGCTAAACTAATGGTAAACACCAGTGAATTAATTTCAGTTATCATGATTAGCCTGGATAACAGCTTGGGGAGAGCTTTGTGTCTGATGTTAAGTGAACGTTTTCTTCTCTTGGTGATAGGCTGGTTAGGGCATTTGAATCACTAATATTAACTTGGACATTTGAACAATGAACACTGAAATAGTTATGTAAGCTGAAAAACAGGGTTTTGTGACTGAGATAATGAACCCCATGCTGGTAATAGGAAAAACGGTGACTTGTGTTTTCAGAAATGGCTTTAAAATACGTTAACATTAACCTGTACTTCTTTTTTAACAATAGCATACTCCTGTTTAGGTTTTTAAAGCCCTCTTTTTGAAGTGTGTGATGTATGCAAAATTTTTCTTTTCCATGCTTTAAAATGCTGAGTAAACGTTTTGATATTAAAAGTTTAGACAGCGTTCCGTTGTTATTCATATTTACTTGCACTTTAATTACTCAAGTACAGTTAGTTACAGATTATTTGTAATACTTAAGTACAGTGAACACTAGGTACTTTAAGACTTTTACTTGAGTGGAATTCTAGTTGGTGACTTGGGAGGGTATCTGTACTTATACTTAAGTGTGACTTTCGGGTACTTTATACAAGACTGTGAACAAGCTCGACTGTCTCAGACGGAAATCATAGCTCAGAGGCAATGATACTATATTAATAATCTCTGAGTTAATGATTAAGACATATATCAGCCTTCCAGCTGCAACTGATTAGAAATCAACCTAATGTTTTTCATGTTAGAAATCATAAACCTGCTTCAGTTCATGTCTCTGTGTGAAATCAGATGTTACTCACATGGCACAAGGCCCAATGTGGCTCTGACTGTAATCACCCAGAGTGTGGCCCAGCGTGACTCCTGATGACATGTTAATCTCTTGGAGTGGGAATTCCATTTCCATAAAAGGTATTGTAGGAAACCTCGTTAATGGAAATATATTTTCAAAACCTTCGAACAATATTGGCCTTTCGCATTTTTTCTCACAAAAAACTCCAAAAATGTCAGGTAGTGACAACTCCAATGAGCAGAGTGAAAAAACGATTAAAATCGGTATTTAACTAACTAAATCAGAAACACATTTTTGTTTGACTGTTTAACAAACACATCTAAAATTTTATACATTTAAACATTAACAAAAGCTGTTAATGTGTTTTCTTTAAAAGGTACAAGTCTATTTTGTGTGGTTTTTCACAATAAGACTCATGAACGACTAAGTTAGTATGTTTTGGGGTCTGTATACACATCGCGGTCCTATACTTTCACAGACCTAAAGTTAAACTCTAAAGCCCCTAACCACCGGTGTGTGTGTGTGTGTGTGTGCGTGTGTGTTTGTGCACATGAGCATGAATATACATTTACCGAAAAAACATATTTATTAAAATAACTAAGGCTTTATTCTGTCAAATTTTTTTTTTTAATAATTCCAGCAGATAAATGGGGTCGTTATAGTGAATCTGTAGTCTCCCTGCATAGTGGATGACTGCTGACACTGTTGAATTTGAACTATGTTTCATTAACTGTCAAACAGTCTGCAGCTCCGTTACCGTTGTCAACTTAGCATTGTACTCCAGCAAGCATCTCAGATCAAGCTTGTAGATTATATAAGCTGGGGCCGTGGGCACCTTGTAGGATGTCTTTATTAAAATAACTAAGACCTTATTCTTTAAAGTTTTTAATGTGTATTTGCAGCATGGTGCTAAATGCAGCTTACTGGTTCCTATTAAATATAATTAAATAATCATGTACACCTTCTTTAAAATAACAAGACTATATCCTAAATTCTTACACCCTTGCCTGATTCCACAGTTCCTACCCCACACTTATGTGGCCCCCCTCCCACCATTCCATGACTTGTGAGATAAGGAAAGCACACTTCCCAACCTTTGGTTGTGCACTTGTGCGCATGCTTGAGGTTTTGCTGTGTGTGTGTCTGTGTGTCTGTGTGTGTAGGTTGTTCATCTTGTAGGTTGTTCATATTAATTTAAAATTTCGCTATAACAAAACAATCCTTATACATTTTAATAAAAAACGTGAACTATATTTGTTTGGTGTTTTTTTGATTGAGCAAACTCTTTTGTGTTTTTGTGTGCGTGTCCGATACAACTGTAGTTTGTATCAACTTTTTTTTAGTTTGACCTCCGGGGTGTGTGTTTGTCTGCATGCGCGTGAATAAACATTTACTGAAAAACGTATTTATTAAAATAACTAAGACTTTATTCTGTCAAAGTTTTTAAAAATGTGTTTTGATGCATGTCACTAAATGCTGCTTAATAGTACCTAACCGGGGGTGCTCCCCCAGAGACAGTTGCTAGTCCATTTATTCTTTTAAAGACTACTGATTCCAATTTGATTCAGGTCTCTTGTAGATTTTCTCTTGACCGGTCAGCACAGTCTCTCTCTTGTACATAGAAAAAAAAAACAGAGAATACCTATTATTAGAATGTTATTTTTAATTTAATTTAATTAATTAGCGTTTTTATCACGCGAATAAAAGAAATAATATACTCACCGGGTAAGGCCTGGATGAACCTCTTTGGCTGGCAGGAAGGGTAAGACCTCGAAGATACTTGTGCCTCTACCCTAGGAGGAAAAGGCCCCCCCGCTCGACGTAATATCAACCAGGTGCAGTCATATCGTTTCTCTATTAACCCATATCTGTACTGTCGTGTATGAAAAACAGGATTTACTGGGAGACAAAGTGTGTATGGCCCGAGTCATTAGAGATGACCTTCAAAAGTATGGCTCCATATGCTGATGTAATACAACGCTTGCGTGTCTTTACTAGATTATTTAATTGCAATTAACCAGGTGCACTCATATTGTTTCTCTATTAACCCATATCTGTACTTGTGCGAGGTCATATATGAAAAACAACACTTCAAACAGATTTTATGTATGGCCCAAGTTGTTAGAGATGGCCTTCAAAAGTGTGGCCCCATACGCTGATGTAATACAAACGCTTGCGTGAGGAAGAAACACACATACACTGTCAAAACTACCGGCAAGCGTTTTTATTGGACGACAGACCCTCCGCCTCCTCTCATTCTTTGCTCCAACTTTATCATTTTCTCCCAGAGTCTCAGTCTCTCAGAGTTTCTCTCAGACTCAGCTCTCCGGCATCAGACTCGCGCAGCGGCATGGCTCTCAGCTCTCCGTCATCAGACTCGCGCAGCAGCACGGCTCTCAGCTCTCCGGCATCGCTCTCTCCGAGGATTATCCAAGGCCGTGGGGACCTTACCGCAGTACCGCACCAGACACAGCATTCTAAGTCCTTTGGTGATTCTCCAAAGCCCGGGACCTTACCGCAGTACCGCAACACCAGACACAGCGTACGCTCACGCTCCATCAGGTAACCCACCCCCGCTCAGCCCTGGCGGCGCCCGACAAAATAATCCATCCATCCATCCATTTCCCAAACCGCTTATCCTATTGGGTCGCGGGGGGTCCGGAGCCTATCCCGGAAGCAATGGGCACGAGGCAGGGAACAACCCAGGATGGGGGGCCAGCCCATCGCAGGGCACACTCACACACCATTCACTCACACATGCACACCTATGGGCAATTAAGCGACTCCAATTAGCCTCAGCATGTTTTTGGACTGTGGGGGGAAACCGGAGTACCCGGAGGAAACCCCACGACGACATGGGGAGAACATGCAAACTCCGCACACATGTGACCCAGGTGGAGACTCGAACCCGGGTCCCAGAGGTGTGAGGCAACAGTGCTAACCACTGCACCACCATGCCGCCCCCCCGACAAAATAATAACTTGTTAAAATAACACACACACTCATAAGCACTCTCCTCAATATAATTTAAAAATAAAATTATAATTAAATAAATCATTTAAAATAAATAAATAATTTATAATAATAATAAATAATTTATAATAATAATAAATAATTTATAATAATAAATAATAATTTAAAATAAATAATAATAAATAATTAAATAAATAATAAATAAATAAATAAAAATTAAATCCAACTCCCGTGATGTTACATCGTACCACCACAACCAAGCCCCGCCTACACAAGCCCCGCCCCCAAGTGACCTTTTGACCCGACCTGTCAATTTGATGGAAGCGGTATTCCATCCCTCTCTCTGAGATCAGAACTTAGAGAGACAGACAGTGGAGTACAGTGGGGGGGGGGGAGAAACTGCATGCGGAAGGTATTCGAGGCTACCCCAACTGGTGCACATAGAGTTGTAGTTATAAAGTAGTCGCAGTAGGCCTTATGCAATATGTTATGCGGTAGTACAAATATATTGTTACGTTAATCCTATTAAATGTTAACCATGTATTTACAGTGACTCAATGACAAGATGTCAATACCAATCTTGAATCAAAGGTCAACCTAATATTCACTGTGATTCAATGTCAATATAATCAATATCAATATTCTTATCTCAGGTTGGAGCCTGTTCTGGTAAATTGATCAAAATGGGTGGATTTTACCTTGCTGCAAATGTGAACCAATAGAACTTGATTTCTTGTTTCATGACCAATCAGGACTTAGATGTCCTTATAGGGAATTGGCTATTATAGTCTATCAACTGGTTGCTCTTTGTGCTCGGGGTGCCTGGTGCTAGAGTGTGACAGAAGCACTTTGCTGGATTGCTTGAATAAAAGAGAACTCTCTCACCAACTGAGAGGTCTGGAGTTTAATTCTAAATGGCTCAACTAGAGTTATCAGAGAGGTTGATTCATAATTTCCCTTATATAGAATCAGTGGTTGCGCAGGCACGCGGAGTGGAGCTTCCCGAATAAGGCTGAAGTTGGCTCCTTATTTGCAGCTCCTTACTCACATTTTCCGATCCACCTTAAATGCTGCGCAGCCGAATGCAATGACGCGATTGCGCCTGTAGAGGGGCTCATTTAGCGAGGGTTACCTTCAGAACTTCATTTGGCTTTCGATTCCTATTAACTGAACACGATTATACTGACTTGTTGCCACTTTGAGGAAAGTATATATCTGGGCAGTTTCAGTAATAGTATGTGTGTATTTTATCAGAAAATGAGACAAACGCAAACGTCTTTCCACTCCCAATCAGGCCCAGAAATATGCCCAATCAGGCAAATATGAACTTCTCAGTACACATCAGGTATGCCAGTATATAGGAAAAGTGACATTGTCCTGACCCAGACTGATTTAATACTTTAAAGATCAGATGGAAACAAGGCATGTCATACTATAGCGCACAAAGATGTGAATGAGAAGCCAGGTTTCCATGCCCATTTTAATACATTAAATCAGTCTGGGCCAGGACAATGTGACTTATTCTATATTGTGCATACCTGACGTGTACTGAGAAGTTCATATATGCCTGATCCAGAGAGGTTTAAAGTATTAAAATGCTCCCCCTACATGCGCAATAAAACGCTGCGAGTAATAAATATGACTGGTGTGTGAGTGTTTGTGGGCTGGCCCGCCATCCTGGGTTGTTCCCTGCCTCGTGCCCATTGCTTCCGGGATAGGCTCCGGATCCCCCGCGACCCAGTAGGATAAGCGGTTTGGAAAATGGATGGATGGATGGTGTGTGAGTGTGTGTGGGCTGGCCCCTCATCCTGGGTTGTTCCCTGCCTCGTGCCCATTGTTTCTGGGATAGGCTCCGGACTTCCCGTGACCCAGAAGGATAAGCGATTTGGAAAATGGATGGATGGATGGATGGAATAATAAATATGACTGATGTGTGACTGTGCCCTGCGATGGGCTGGCCCCCATCCTGGGTTGTTCCCCGCCTCGTGCCCCCCGCGAGGTAGAAGGATAAGCGGTTTGGAAAATGGATGGATGGAATAATAAGTAAGTTACGTGTGATCCCGCTGCAAATAATAATACGTAATACGATATTACATGAATGCGCACACAGATGGAGTGCGGAAAAGGTGGAAGCGTAAGAGCAAGATGAATGCGGTAGGCAGGGGTCCTCGCATTAACAGTGAGACACGCGTTTCTCTCATAATGTAATCTATCTTAAAGGTTTTGATGAAACTTGAGAGCCTTGAATAAAATAAGGCAACAATTTGCACCCACTTTTTGGGAGTAAACATAACTGTTTATTGGAGTAAACTGTTTTTTTTTGTGAGATACACCCAATTTAAAGAAAATAAATATTTTAAATATTTAACTGTAAAATGTGGAATTCTATACTGTACTGTTTTTTCGCCATACTACCTTTACCAGCATGCTGTGCAGTTTGTACATTCCCACCGTTAAGGCGGTTTTTTTTTGTTTTCAATTACAGTGGAGAAATCCACTTAGCCCGCGAAATCGCGGCGGCAATGCGCCAGTTGCTGGAGTGAGGGTGTTCTTTTTGGCGGAGATAACGGGGCTGTCGGCACGTCAAATTTTAAATGGCAAGCAATTTCTTTCCAAAAGCTATGAACCAACTGAGGAACAAGTAGTATCGGAAGTATCTGAGGAGGTATGTGCATCCAGAGGCGCTTGCAGTTTATTTAAAAATCCTATATGTAAACTTTCCTTGTCGATTGCCTTCAGTGCATATAGAGCTTAAACTCTTCGCTTTGTTGTAGATGTAAGCATAAAGTCACTTCTTACGTTTGGGTCCATCATTGCAGAAGTGCTGCTGGTGATCACAGAATTGCACTTATAATTTTTTTTGTTTGTTTTCTTTGTCTTTCCGTGATCTAAATGTGCCTGTTGGGAAAATCCTTACAACAAAAGCACGGCAAGAAAGTCAGAAACTGATTTTTTGTTAATATACATGTAATTTTATGACTACTGTTTAATAATCTCACACTAATATATTGTAAGAATCCTCTGGAATTTCGTTAATGGTACCTTCACCCTGCTGCATGTTAGATCAGCTCTGTGTTTTATTGTTTGATTTCAGCACTTCTGGGGACCTGTAATTAATTGGGGTCTGCCCATAGTCGCTGTGATGGATATGAGGAAGAGCCCTGAAATAATCAGTCGTCGAATGACCTTAGGTAAGAGGCAGAGGGCTCACCTTCCATCTATATGTGTCCACTGGGTCACTCGGGACTCCAGAGGGACTTTTTAAAGGTTTTAAGCTGGTTGCTCTTCTTCTTTCTGGCCTCTGACCCCTGCATGATCTCTGTCTCCCCAGCTCTTACCTGTAACTCACTCATTTTTATGAAGTTCTCCTATCAAGTCCAGCGCCAATACTGGCTCCTCTTCGGATGCCATGTCACCAATGCGACGGCGCAGATAATTCAGGGTGGCCGGCTTATCCGACACAAGTAGGTCTCCACCAGGCTCCCTCTAGAATATTTAAATCTCCACCCCTCATCTGTTGATTAATGCCATATTACTGCTCGACATAGCATTTGCTGCCGGCAACCAGGCAATCACTCAGCCAGCTTTTCTCCTAGTCAGATCCTTCCTTAATAGTGTCACACAAGTACCTTTTATAGGTTTGTGTTTTTCATGAATGTTTTTTTCTTCCATTTCATAATGCAGAAGAAAAATCTCCCCTCCTCCCAAATAAATATATATATATATATATAAATTTATATATCTGTGTATTCATTTCTTTCATTTTTCTTATTATGAAACCACACGTGAGTAGGGGCAATTCACTGCCCATACAAAGTGTGAGGGGATAACATTTACCTAATGTAGTCCTGTATTAGACAAAATCATTTTATCACATGGGTCAGTTACAGTTACCTACATAAGGACATAAGAAAGCGAGAGGAGACCAATCAGCCCATCAAGCTCATATGGGGAGAATTTAACTAATAGCTCAAGAGTTGTTAAAATCTTATCTAGCTCTGATTTAAAGGAACCCAGGGATTTAGCTTACTACTTACTAAACTAGTAGCAAGACTCTAAAAACATGATGTGTAAAAAAGTGCTTCCTCAAATTTGTTTTAAAATGTTCTCTCGCTAATTTCCACTTATGGCCACGATTTCTAATATTTAAACTAATATTGAAATATTGAACAGCATCCAGACCTGTTAGAATCTTATATACCTGGATCATGTCCTTCTTAGTCTCCTTTACTCGAGGCTAAACGGATTCTGCTCAGTTAACCTCTCGTAAGACATTCCTCTAAGACGAGGAATCATTCTGGTACCCCTACGTTGCACCTTTTCCAAGGCAGCAATGTCCTTCTTAAGGTATGGTGACCAAACCTGCACACAATATTCTAGGTGGGGACTTACCGAGGAATTATATAATGGAGCCGTTTGTGGTGGACAACATCAAAGGCCTTCTGCAGAACTAAGCAGATAACATCATAGGCCTTTTTGTGATCAATTTCTTTCGTAGCTTCCTCAAAGAACTCAAGTAGATTAGTTAAACAGGACCTACCTCTCCTAAATCTATGATGGCTATACCTCAGAATGTTATTTTAATCCAGGTAATCTACCATTTTCACTTGGATTATAGCTTCCATTACCATTCCAGTTATGCAAGTTAAACTGATTGGCTTATAGTTTGCTGGATTACTTCTATCCCCTTTTTTGAATATGGGTGTTATATTAGCATGCTTCCAATTAGAAAGTGCCACACCAGTAGATAAGGATTTCTCAAATAGTAATGTTAAAGGTTGGTTAATAATATCCCTCATCTCTTTTAAAACTATACTTTATACCAGGGGTGCCCAAAGTGGGGCCCGCGGGCCAAGGTTGGCCCGGCGTACTATTTAGATTGGCCCGCCAATGGATATCTAAAATTTTAAATTATTACTGTACTAAAATTTGTTTCAAAAACTCTTAAAGCACGAATCCCAGTGTAGCTATCAGTGCGTTTACTTTTTAGTGTACGTTGGCCTAACTAATATATATTATACAGTCCTCACTCATGGTGCTTTGATTACATTTGAAATATCTAAGACTAAAATTGAAATACAAGCAACTATAAGGGTAATGTAGAGTATATCTGTGCACATATGTACATTTCCACACTTCATAAATAGTCATATTTTAACAATTTGTAAAAAGTCCCATGAGTCTTTGTTGCCGCCATACGCGATCAAACCAGTTTGTGGCGGGTCACCACCGGGCTGCTAGCTTAAGCCACTATCAACATGGAGCGGCATCGTCAGTGGCACACAGACAAAAGACATTTTAAAAAATGCTGGGAGGAAGAATATTTTTTTCACTGACATAAATGCTAAAGCGGTCTGCCTTATTTGTAACCAGTCTGTTGCTGTACTAAAGGAGTATAACATTCGTCATCATTATGAGACGAAGCACGCAGCATTTTCGCAATTCAAAGGTGATGCGCGAAAGAACAAGACCAGGGAGCTGCTGGCTAAACTTCACAGGCAACAAGGGACTCTTACACGGCCCTCGACAGCCCAGGACAGCGCGACACGAGCCAGCATTGAGATTACTGCGCTAATTGCCCGGACTGGGAGATCATTTTCAACGGGTGACTTTGTTAAGGAGTGTCTGTCCATAGCTGCGACAATCATGTGCCCGTCACAGGCAAAAACTTTCTCCCAGATCAGCCTCTCACGAAATACTGTGACACGTCGTATTGAAGAAATGTCTCGAGACATTAAGGAGCAATTTAAAGCAAAGGCTGCTGGATTTGTCGCCTTTTCTTTGGCGTGTGATGAGAGCACGGACATTTCGGACTCTGCACAACTTTTGGTTTTCATACGGGGAGTAAATGAAAACATGGAAATAACTCAGGAGCTGGCTGGATTTGAGACACTGCGCAGCACAACAAAAAGTGAGGATTTGTTTGCAGCCGTTGAGCGAGTGTTGGATACGAACGGGCTGAGCTGGGAAAAATTGGTTGGGATAACAACTGATGGAGCACCTGCCATGGCTGGGAGGAAAACAGGCCTTGCCACACTAATTTCCCAGAAGGTTTCCCAATGTGGAGGTAAGGTGGCAAAATACCACTGCATCCTGCACCAAGAGCAACTATGTGCCAGATCAGTTGGTATGGGAGACGTGGTGCGTGACGTGATTATAATCATAAACTGCATACGATCAAAAGCGCTCTCACACCGCCAGTTCAGAGCTCTTCTAGAGGAGGTTGATTCACAATACAAGGATGTGCTTTACCACCAAGAGGTGAGGTGGCTGAGCCGCGGGAAAGTCCTCAAAAGATTTTTTGAGCTGCGCCATGTCATCGCGGAGTTTCTGACAAGCAAGAACAGTGACACTCAAGTCCCCACAGATGAAAAATGGTTTTGTGACGTGGCTTTTATGGTGGACATCACTGACCTGCTCAACACCCTGAATATTCAGCTTCAAGGGAAGGATCAGATCATCACTGAGCTGTTTGACCACATAACGGCCTTCAGGTCGAAGCTGCAGCTACTCTGTCGACATCTGTCAGCAGGTTGGTTAATACATTGTACACACACAGAGACACACATACACATTCAGTTTTAATGGTGATAATGTCTATCATACTGTATTTTATGCCGTAAATAAGTCCCGGCCTTGTTAACTGTGTTGCGGAGGGACAGCGCTGTCCATGGTTCTTAAACTTGATTGACAGGCAGACATGCGCTTTGTTTGTCTTTTGGAGCTTGCATATTTTTTGTGATTGTAAAAATGCTTATGATTTAATCAAGTGATAATGGAGAGGAAAGGTGGCAGCATGTACCTGCACCTCACATGATAAAAGTGCAGTTACTGGGATTGATATTATGTGGAATATGTTAGTAAGTGCATTTACTAACATATCCATATTCCACTGTTGTGCAGTTAAAAAGTATTGTTAAAAAGTATTGTAATAAAATTGTAAGGCTAACTCTTTCAAAGTACATAAAACAACATTTATGTTGCAATATTTATTATTATTTGACGACTTAGCAGCTCTTTCACTTCTTCCCAGGAAACCTTGCACACTTCCCTAGTCTGAGAGAGGTCAACCTGGTGAAGCAGAGACTGCCTGAATATGCAGCACTTCTCAGACACTTGGACCAGGACTTTGCGTTGCGCTTTGAGGACTTTAGGGAAAGTAGAGGTGACATGGAGCTGTTTTCTCAACCCTTCACCATAAGTGTGGACTCAGTGCCTGATCACATTCAGATGCAGCTAATTGAGTTTCAGTGTGATTCTGAGCTAAAGAATAAATTCATGTCACTACACCTGAAAGATTTCTACACACATGTCTCATCTGAAAGGTACCCAGACATTAGGAAACATGCACAGGTCATGTTAGCTTTGTTTGGCAGCACTTACATCTGTGAACAGACTTTTAGTGTAATGAACCTTAACAAGTCCAGGCTCAGAAGCACTCTGACTGACCCACACCTACAGGACATCCTCACCCTCTCAGTGAGTCAGCTGCAACCTAATATTGATAGGCTGATAAACGCCAAAGAACAGCTTCATGTTTCTCACTAGTGGTGCAATTATATTAATTCCTACTGTTGTTGTTGTGTTGCTGTTGGACATGCACTCTTTGACATTTTGCACTATATGTGATTACAAAAGTTTAGACGTGTTCTAAATGCCTATATATGACTTATTTGTCATATTTTGTTTATGTTATTTACACAGAAAGGAAGGTTAGATAACTGTTTGATAAATAAAACTACTTTACTTTACTATTAGTGTTTGTATTTTGTGTAAAATATTACATTTGGCCCGCGGTCCTCCGATAGATTTTCATTTTGGCCCACTAAGGGAAAATGTTTGGGCACCCCTGCCTTAGTGCTTAATTAGTAATCACCGATGGTTGCAGCGGAATTTCTGAAGAGAACCGTCAAACGAGAACAACGTTTATCCAAAATGGGAAATTTATGACGCTTTCACAAACTAGATAATATGAAAAAGAAAACTTTATTTTAAGTATGCAATGTCAGGAGAAGATTCAGCTCCCATCTCCAGCAGAGCTTCTCCCATGTCCTGGAGGACGCAGGGGACTGACTAGTACGAATGGGCCTTGTTCCATGCCTCCATTGTGGAGGCAGCTGACTGGAGCTGTGGCCTGTTGTGGCAGCAATCCCCGAACCCGCTGGTGGACAGCGTTGATGAAATGTTGGAATGCGGCTTCGGCGGTCGTCGAGGTAAAAACTCAGGTGTGGGAGGAGTTTAGCGAGGCCATGGAAAATTACTTCCGGACAGCTTTGTCTTCAAAGACCTCGATCCCACCAACACACCTTCCAATGAGGAAGCAGAGTCTGGGGAAAAAAAGAGGTGTCCATATAAACTCAATGTATGTTATAGGGAAAGAATTCGGGGTGGGGGGTGTAAATGAGGTTACGTACTGGGCATGCTGTTGTGGGCAGATGGGTTTCTCTCCTCCTTGGTGGCCATTAGGGACTAACGAGGTGAAGCGTATTCTATGATGCGGGGGTGCGCAGGCACTACGCAGCAGCTGAAATGGTTTCTGGCTCTGCTCATGTCCTGCGCACGATACCAGCTGCCTGTCCCCGCATCATAGCACTCCACCTTGTTAGTTACCCCAAACCCATCGTGGCCGCCCATCACGAATAGGAGGTCGTCCACCACTGCGATGCCAAAATCACTGCGCGGTGTGGACATGGGGGCCACAGCATGCCAGCGGTTTGTGGTAGGGTCATAGACCTCCATGGTCTGCAGGCGATCAGGCCTGTTGATACCGCCCACCTGAGAGATGCCAAAGATTCATTATCACTTGCTTGCCAAAAGGATGGGCAAACATCAACTTTCCCAAAGTCATGAACTCTTAAGCAATTTTCACCCTATGAAAGCAGGCGCCTTAGAACCTCCCATTGTCTATAGATGACACAAGCTTATATACAGAAGTCAACCTATATGCAATGAAAACATGGATTTGGGCAACAGAAAACTTGTATGATTCGGTGAAAACTGTGAGCCTTCAAAAAAGACTCCTTATGCTAATATATTTTGCTTTTTTATTGTTATTACTTAAAACGAACACTTGAAGCTAATCAGACACTGAAAAAAACAACAATCTGACAAATTATATCTGGAACTAGGGAAAATAATTAATAAAAAATCTAAACTTTACAACCCGAGCTAGTAGCAGAGACCCCCCAGCAGATCCATTTATAACCCAGAAATGAATGCAGGGAGGCTAAAGAGGGTAGCATATATGTTTTTTATGTGTATAAAGATAAGCCTTTGCAGCAGGTATTTCTGGCATTTAACTGTTTTGTTTGGTTTAAATGTATCACAATGAAAGACACAGCAGCAAAGACAAAAAAACCATGAGTCTTACAGGTAAAATGTGAGATTTGACACAGAAAGGAATCACTCACCGCATATATCTTCCCTTTATACGCCGTGACTCCAAGGCTGTGACGGGGAATGCTCATTGGAGTGATCAAGCTCCATTCGTTAGAGAGTGGGTCAAAGCACTCCACTGTAGATAGGCTCTCTGTTCCATTGTGGCCCCCACAGATGTATATCTATGAAAACCAATTTAACTGTGAAGACCGTTATACTGTATATGACTGGGGTTTGGAGGTTACAGATAAAGTTCATTGTGACTCAAAAATAAAAGTATATGCTATGCATAGTGTATGACAGGGTTCCCCAGTCCCGTTCCTGGAGGAACACAGTTTGCAAATTTCCCTTCTCAAACACACCATAATCAGCTAATTTTCAGGTTTAGTATGGCTGTTTGAAAAGGGAAATCTGCAAAGAGTTTTGGATTCTGCTCCCCCAGGAACAGAATAAAGGAAACCTGACATGGGAACACCATTTCATCTATCTCACAAGTCTTGGAGTTGACACCACAGCACTACCCAATGTGCCACTAATGGAGACCAATAATGCATTTATCCAAATACTTAAATGTATTGAACATAGTAATTGTGGATTAAAATCAGCAATCTGAAGAGAAAGAGAACTCATGACTGTGTAAAATACTCAATTTCAAGGGTAAAATGAGGGTAAACACAGTCAGACGCCCTCCCATTACCCTACCTTGCCATTCAGGGTGGTGGCGCTGGCATCGTTTCTCCTCTCATTCATGTGCTCGATCTGGGTCCATTCATTGGTTATTGGGTTGTAGCACTCTACGATGTTGAGGGGCCTGAAACCAATATGGCCACCCATGGCGTAGATGAGCCCATCGAGCACGACCACACTAACATTACATCGATGCCAGTGCATGGGGGCCATCTGCTGCCATGCTCGTGTGATCGGGTCGTATCTGCGCAAGGTATTGATGAAATTTTGCCCATCAAACCCCCCAATGCAGTACACAAACCCATCATGGTACACCGTGCCATGACCAGCTAGGTTGCTCTGCTCCTCCTGCGTGATATCCACCCAGCGGTCGGCCCGTGTGTCATATGCATCAATGCAGTTTGTCGTGCGCATGTTCCATCCACCAACAGCCAGCAAAATGTCAGAGGGCAAGCGCGGGCGGATCAGTGGGTTCTCAAAATCAGAGAATGGACTTTCATCATGAAGATCATAGATGACCTTCATGACATCAGTGATAATTGGCCTGCACGCCGCATTGGCCTTCACCAGATCGTTGGCTTTGACTCTCTTCATAAAGTACTCCGGATCCATACGAGCCATCCGAATCTACACATGAAACAAGAATGAGAGAATTCCCATGAGTTCCTTAGTGCTTTCTGTGAATCTCTGGAGATGAGCAATTCCTAACATTAAAGGTACATTAGCTGAAGCCATTTACATAGAAAGTCTCAGATGTGTCAGCTAACACTTATTTCATGTAAGACATTTCAGTGTTTTGTTTTCCATTATTTGTTACACTCTCCTCCCAGGTGTAATACCTGGAAGCCTTGGTTGTAGACTTATGGGACATGGAAATGGAGGTTCAGTCTCTAGCTACAGTAATAAGGACTTCACTCAATGAGCATTCTATTGTTATATACACAAGTCAATGAGAACATAGTATAACTATACTCACCTTGGGCAACAGAGCTGAAATGTGGGCCTCTCGGGTGGCAGGCTCGTGCTCGATCCACCGGAGGATGGCGTCAAACACCACATCCTCTTCTCTGACATTCAGCTCATCCTGCTGTATGATGTCAGAAAGTTGTTCAAGACTTAGTTCTGGGAACTCGTTTGAGCTGATGGCAACCTCCTTAAAGTTTTTCAAGATGAAGTTGAATGCAGACTGGTGCAGCTCGTTTACGCAGTAGACATCGGCGATTTTAAGAAGGCCAATGCAGTTGTTGAGGCAGAGCTGCTCATGCAGGAAATCATAGCAGCGCTGCACGATGCCCAAGACACTGAGATAATCAGCCGCAACCAAAAAGCGTAATGTTCCTAATAGAGTGGCTGATCTGTCCTGAAATCGTAAAACTGAAAAGTTTTCAAACACAGTATGTATATTATATAACATGTTGGATAAATAGATGTAATTTATTGGTGACTTCGTGTACATTGAAGTTTCTGCCTTTTAAACAACTATAAAGTAATGTTGTTTGTTATATAAAAAATGTACATTTAAATGTATGAAACAAAAAATGTATACACACACACATTACATTTTCGTTAGCTGTAAAATACAGTGAAGTGAAATCTCCATTATTTGCGTTGCAATATTCCACCACTAGGGGGCAATTTTGGACGAAGGAATCTCTTTAATGGCTGTTACCAACAGAAATGTTTGCTGCTACAGTATTCAGCTTTCTGGGTGTCCTGCAAAAAGAACTAGATGACTACAAGTAGGTATGGAATGCACACTGCCCATCTGACAAACCAGAAGCCACTTTTTGAAATGTAAATTTTATTATTGAAACATTTTGTTGGATTGCACTCTAGGTTTAATGGAAGAAACTGTGGATTCCATGTATCTCCTGAAAATCTTCGTAGTCTTTGTGGAGACAATGATCTTCAAATTCACTTTGAGGTCTTGCAGAGACAAAATGAACTTGCTCCACCAGTCAGCTGGGTTACTGCCATGGAGAATTATATTGCATTCAAAAGTGTATTAGGTCTATAAGGTAATTCTGCTAACAAATTGTACAAAGCTCTCAAAATTATTTTGGTTTTCAGACAACAAATAACATTTTTTCCAGCCTTTGTTCTCCAAATAAGACATTTATTTAAACGTTGTATACAAAAATAAATTAAGCATGTTCAACAAGAACACTTTGGCCATTATACATATTGCTGTGTATAGAGCCATTAAACTGCCCCCTTAAAGCTTTTTACTGCCAAACAAAGCTGTCAGGTCAAAAATCACACTGTTAAAAATGAAGTATAAAAGAATACAAAAATAACTTCTAACAACTTATAACACTTATTCAATAAGATTATAGAACAACATAATCATTACATTGCAATTCAATCACCAGAGGTGGCGTGGAGTACAATAATTAACAGCTTGGCTTCAGGGAATGCCAAACCCTTCAGGGAATGCCAAACCCTTCAGGGAATGCCAAACCCTTCAGGGAATCCCAGTGTTATTTAACTGTCCCATTCTGTGTCCCTTCCCTGTTTGGCCAGTAGGTGTCATTGGTCATCTCGTCCCACGTGTTGTCAGTCTTTCTTGTCCTCCCCTGTTGTCAGTCTGTAGCGTTTCCCTTGTTCCCTGCCAGCCACTTGTTGAGCACGTGGTTACCTGTAATTTCAATTCATTAACTTACTGTTTGCCATAGGCTTTTAAATACATTATAAATAATTTAAAAAAATAACATAACAAGAGATAATACTATGAATTTCCTCACTGATTAATTGTGTTGTGGGTTGGAACTCAGTATGGAGTCCCCACAAAGATACAGATACCTTATATGTGTGTGTGTGTGTGTGTGTGTAGCAGGGCCGTAGCACATCTTCTTCTTTGTGTTCAGGAATTGCTTCTTGTAGGTTAAGTTAGAATGGTTTTCACAGTTCTTTGGTCTGGAGATCAGGCTGATTAATCACAGTTGATTTTTGTGGACAATCAACCATATACATATGTACATATATATGTGTGTGTGTGTGTGTGTACAGTAGTGTGCAAAAAATCATAAGCAGTCAAAAGAAATTGTGTGATGTCACGATTGTTACGGTTTGTAGCAGCTAATCACTGCTGTTAATAGCAGCTAATAGCTGCTGTCTGTAGCAGCTAAACTACTGTTACTATAACTGCTAATAACATAACAATTTTCCCGTTTTTTGTGTAATAAAGTATATAATGTAGTAATGTGGTGTGTTTTTGATTCAAATATGTTAGTATGGTATTGGCAAGATATTATTGTATCAGCCTTTATTACATTAAGGGGGAAAATTAGCACATTATTGGCAGTTATTACATTAACGGTAGGTATCATATGTGCCCTTGAGAGGTAAAGTGGGCTATCCCACATGTCAGTCAAAAATGACTGTCCAATATTAATTATTGAGGGTCTATCTATCTTTTAAATATACTGAGATCTGTGCTACCTATGATACATATCAATTGTAGGGTATAGACACACTGATTTTTTTTTTTTTTAATTCAACTTTGGAGCTCATTTTCTCAAAACTTTGTTTTTGTGGGATAGCCCACTTTACCTCTCAAGGGCACATGTTATATAGGTCTAATGTACGAAGCATTAACGTTAGACATGATGAGCTGGTTACCCACCAGGCAGGCAGATGGGGGCAGGTGGGCGAGGTGCAGCGTACTGTACGAAGCGGGGGTGCGCAGGCACTGTGCAGCAGCTGAAGCTCCTCTTAGGTGCAATCATTTCCTGCGCACGGCACCAGCTGCCTTTCACTGCATTGAAACATTCCACTTTTGCAGTTACTTTGAAGCCATCGGAGCCTCCCATCGCAAACAGCAAGCCGTCCACCACTGCGATGCCGAAATAGCTTCTTTGTTGTCTCATGGGAGGCCCAGCGTGCCACTGGTTAATTGCAGGGTCATAGACCTCCATAGTCCGCACTGGATGAGCCCCGTTGGTACCGCCCACCTGCGAGACACCAATGGTAAGTGATCACTCGGGTACCAAACAGATAAGTAAATATCAGCTTTCTCGAAGTCAGGAACTCTTAAGGAATTATCGCCCTATAATAGCAGGCTGCACAGAACCTCCCATTGTCTATATAGGACACAAGCTTATAACTAATTTGTGTTCAACATACATGTCAACATAACTGCAGTGAAAAAAAGGGAATTTGGGCAACAGAAAACCTGTACAATTCAGCGAAAACTGTCAACCATCAAAAAAATACTTCTTATGATCATATATTTTGCTTTTATTATTATTTTTATTAGTACTAAAAATAATACTTGTAGTCAGACACTGAAAAAAAAAACAAACAGAGCATTTACGTCTGGAACTACAGAATATAACTGTAATCAAAAATCTAAGCTTTACTAAGCGTATTCGTTTATAACCCAGATATGCAGGGAGCATATGTGTATTGAGATGGGCCTTCCCAGCAGGTCATTTCATCCACTGAATTCTTTTGTTTGTTTTAAGCGCATTACAATCTGTGACACAGCAGCAGTGACAAAAAATATGAGTCTCAGATTAATCTTGAGATTTGACTCCTTTGTTTCAGAGTACAAGAAAGGAATCACTCACCGCATAGATGTTTCCCTGATATGCGGCTACTCCAAGGCCACGTCGGCGAGTGCGCATGGGAGCGATCAAGGTCCATTCGCCCGTGAGTGGATCATAGCACTCCGCAGTGGAAGTGGTCTGAGCTCCATTGCTACCCCCACAAATGTATATCTAGGAAAGATGGTTCACAAGTGATGTGTGTTATGCTGTACATGATTGGAGATGGAGATCTAGAAAGCGTAAATGTACATTTAGCTAATGGATGTTTAATCCATCCACCTTCCATAAAAGTCTATTCAGTACAGGGTGGTGGTGAACCTGGAGCCTACCACAGGAAGCACATGGGCATTGGTAGGGAATTTACAGTTAGTTGTGATCATTTCCCTTGTGAACCGCAGCTTAATCAGCTAATTAAGTTCACTAGGTTTGTTTGAATAGGGAAATCTGCAAATTGTTTAGGATTCTGACCCTCCAGGACTGGAATTGGGTAAAGCTCCTACGTTAACACCAGTTATTGTATCTCACAAGTCTTGGGCTGTGGGCAAAATTGCAAAAACACAGAGCTGGACACCACAGCACTGCCCAATGTGCCACTAATGCAGAGCGACAATGCAAGGTCATTTATGTTTTATCTAAACACTGACGTTTACTGAATAAACAATTATGGATTGAAATCAACCATTTGAAGACAAAGCGAGCTACTGAGTATGTAACATAATCAATTTCAAGGGGAAAATGAGGGTAACCACAGGCAGACGCCCTCCTATTAACCTACCTTTCCATTCAGGGTGGTGGCACTGGCATCCTGTCGCTCCTCGTTCATGGGCTGGATGATGGTCCACTCATTGGCATTTGGGTCATATCGCTCTACGATATTCAGAGGCGACACGTCTAAACGGCCACCCATCACATAGATGAAGCCGTTACTTACGGCCACACTGACACAACAGCGGCGCCAGTGCATAGGGGCCATGTGCTGCCATGTCCGTGCGACGGGGTCAAATCTGAGCACAGCATCGGTGAAATTATGGCCATCATAACCCCCAAAACAATACATGAAGCCATTTAAACACACACTGCCATGGCCGGACTGGCGAGTCTCCTGCCCCTGTGTTATATCCACCCAGCGGTCGGCCCGGGTGTCATAGGCTTCAATCCAGTTTGTCGTGCGCATGTTCCATCCACCAACAGCCAGCAAAATGTCAGAGGGCAAGCGCGGGCGGATCAGTGGGTTCTCAAAATCAGATCGTGGACGTTCATCATGAAGATCATAGATGACCTTCAGTACATCAGTGATGATTGGCCTGCACGCCACATTGGCCTTCACTAGATCGTTGGCTTTGACGATTTTCATGAAGTATTCCGGATCCATACGAGCCATCCGAATCTACACATGAAACAAGAATGAGAGAATTCCCATGAGTTCCTTAGTGCTTTCTGTGAATCTCTGGAGATGAGCAATTCCTAACATTAAGGATACAGCAGTAAGTGCAAATTTTTATTTCTTTAGCTGAAGCCATTTACTTTGAAAGTCTCAGATGTGTCAGCTAACACTTGTTTAATGTAAGACATCTGAGTGTTTTGTTTTCCATTATTTGTTACACTCTCCTCCCAGGTGTAATACCTGGAAGCCTTGGTTGTAGACTTATGGGACATGGAAATGGAGGTTCAGTCTCTAGCTACAGTAATAAGGACTTCACTCAATGAGCATTCTATTGTTATATACACAAGTCAATGAGAACATAGTATAACTATACTCACCTTGGCCAATAGGACTGAAATGTGGGCCTCTCGGGTGGCAGGCTCGTGCTCGATCCACCGGAGGATGGCCTCAAACACTACATCCTCTTCTCTGACATTAAGCTCATCCTGCTCGATGATGTCAGAAAGTTGTTCAAGACTTAGTTCTGGGAACTCATTTGAGCTGATGGCAACCTCCTTAAAGTTTTTCAAGATTAAGTTGAATGCAGACTGGTGCAGCTCGTTTACGCAGTAGACATCGGCGATTTTAAGAAGGCCAATGCAGTTGTTGAGGCAGAGCTGCTCATGCAGGAAATCACAGCAGCGCTGCACGATGCCCAAGACACTGAGATAATCAGCAGCTGCCAGGAGGTTCTCCACATTGTCAGCTGTGATGACCACAGAGTACGTGTAGGCATACTCTATGACCTGCCTCAGTGTTTCTGGGGAAATGCCTGGGAGTTGGTACTCCCGCTTTCCTGAATCATTCCAGTCACTGGCGAACAGAGCCCTGAAACACAATCCAGAAGTGACTCATCTAATAAATATCGGTTTTGCAGGCAAAGTTAAATAAGGGGTTTTCTAAATCTTCTGAACCAGGGACCCCCAAATGGAAATTAAGCAGAGATAAGGACCCCCTGCTACAGATGATCTCATAGGCATCTAAGAACTAGGGACCGGTGGCTTTAATTCTTATTTTTCCAACAGTAGCTCCCCCTTTAATATATTTTACTTGGGCTGGTGGGCAAGTCCCCCGGAATACTTTGTTTTGCCTGTTTGACATGGTCCCCTTTTTATATATTTATACCATTATTATTATTATATAGTAAAAGTTAAGGTGGTACACTTATCAGAAATATTTCTGATCAGCTCTGACCTACATTAATATAATTTAATATAATGTATATTAATATAAACTTTCTGTCATCCTAGAGCCTTATTGCCAAGGAGAAGTCATTGCTAACGAGAGATAAAAACTGACTCCTTGCTGTTTTCGCATCTTCATATATGGGTCACAGCTACTTACTGGAAGTAGGAGCTACAGCCACACAGAATTACTGTATGGGCGTTGAATTGAACACCGTCGGTGATGAGGACCACGTCACAAAGCTGTCCTGCCAGCCGAAGCTTGTTAAACACTTCGAACGCCGGGGACATCAGTACTCGCTCCATGTCGTGTGCCATCATAATTCAAGAATGTGGATATCTCGTCTCTCTCTCTTTTTTATATCACTCGAAATGACGTATACATACGTTCTAAGACGCAAAAACCGCACTTTGCATCACAGTTTCCTAAGATACCGTAATGTTTATTTTTAAATCTATATTTGAGACTCGAAATGGATTGGGGGGGGGGGTATATTCTACGCACAATCAGCTGTACAAGAAGAACAAGTGAAATGTTTTTAACATCACTTTTGGAAAATGTATACCGTGCTTATCATAGAATTTAAGTTTTGTATTATGTAAGAATAGTCAAAGCACGAATTCCCGAAATTAAATAAATAAATAAATAAATAAATAAATAAATGTTTTCATATTTTTTCTCCTCCGCTACGTTTCTAAAAATGAAAAACAAAAAAGGTCCTTTACATGTCTGTCAGGAACGAGGTTTAAGTTCGCATCTTATTCCCTAGTTTCCACTTTAGACATAAGCCATTGAGCAACAAATGTCCACAGGACATTATTTTATGGGCTAAATCTGGTCGGCCCGTTGTGGCAATTATTTGGAACAAGAATAGTCCTTGAAAATTGGGCTGGGCGGTCCGTCTGTTTTGGTCAACATTTAGCACAAGGCGGACGTATTTATCGGACCGCATATATCCCCAATACGGTCATGAAAACAAATTGCAGCAAGTGTGGAATTATCACAATGATTATTGTGCTGTGTACACTTCACCCAAATCCTGAACGCTATTGAATATAATCGATTATGTATTATAGAGCAGTTATGTTAATCAAGGTACAGTGTGCAATATCACTCCATGAGCTATTGACCATTTTCCTGTTTTATGATCTTTTCTTGAGAAATCGTTTTTTATTTTATTTTTTGTAATTCCTCACTTCTGCCGACTAACTCCTCCACGTTTAATATATTTTCGTGCAGGTTTTTAAGTTTGTTTTCCTGCAGCTTCACGGCACCCATCGTTCTTGCGCACCCACACAGATGGACGAGTTAAGCTAGAAGTGGATGGGAGTAGTGGCAGGACAGATATTCCGAGGGCGCCCATTAAACGATGTAAGTAATTATTATTTATCGTTAGAATTCTCACTTAACACAGAATGTTGTCTTTGGCTGAAGTTTAAACAGTCGAGCTGAATTGTGGGAAGATAAGCTGAAGCTGTTCGCGTCCGCAGCTAATGCTCGCGCCATGACTAGCTAGCACATAGTGAAATGGTGAATGGATTTGGCGACATTTTCCGTTTGAATCGAGTACAGAGACGTAGGTGTTGTTTTGTTTGTGGCCCTGCTTTTACAATGCACGTGTAGCAAAGTGAAGTTGGGATCTGCTTGCGTCTTTTGCAGCTAACATCACACTCGATATAGCCGCAGTTTATTGTGGAATCGCCATTTTGGGTGTACACAACGCAAGAGCGCACGAGTGTTTATATAAAACAATTCCACTCTGGCTGAGTTTTCTTCTTATTATTATTTTTCATGCTATACTATATACAAACTTTTTACTTGTACATCTTAGGATATAGTTCATTGTGACAATATAAATGGTAGGAGAGAACTACAACAGCAACGACTGTGGGTTGGGGCTGGGTAGGGGATAACGTTTTCATAGTTGGGATTAGGGTTTTGCCCATAGACATGAATGCAGAGTCCCCATAAAGACATCTAGCACATCTTCTTCTTTGTGTTCTGGAATTGCTTCTTGTAGGTTAAGTTAGAATGGTTTTCACTGTTCTTTGGTCTGGAGAACAGGCTGATTAATCACAGTTGAGTTTTGTGGGCAATCAACCATATGAATATGTACATATATGTGTGTGTGTGTGTGTACAGTAGTGTGCAAAAAATCATAAGCAGTCAAAAGAAATTGTGTGATTGTTAGGGTCTGTAGCAGCTAATCACTGCTGTTAATAGCAGCTACTATAAACTACTGTTAATATAACTGCTAATAACATAACAATTTTCCCGTTTTTTTGTGTAATAAAGCCTATAATGTAATAATGTGATACGTTTTTGATTCAAATATGTTAGTATGATATTGGTAAGTTATTACTGTATCAGCCTTTATTATATTAAGGGGGAAAATTAGCACATTATTGGCAGTTATTACATTAACAGTAGACATCATATTATATATGTCTAATGCAGGGGCGCTGCTAAGGATTTTGGGTCCCATGAAAGGAATCTTGACAGGGCCCCCCACACAGTTTATTGGGGGCTTCTCTGGGCCCCCTCTCAGTCATGGGCCCCGAGAATCGTCATCGTTTACCCCCCCTTTACAGCGCCCCTGGTCTAATGCACGAAGCATTAATGTTAGATATGCTTGTACCACATCTTATTAGGCAAGAGAGAAGTTCTATTGCCCATTTTCATTGCAAACCAGCTTAACATTTACAGGATAATTAATTGCAAGTTCTGATGTAGGCTGCCATTCACACACACAACTGGAAATAATAAAATGCCTGGACAGAGCAGATACAGCCATTGTAGCCTTCGCTCCTGTCTGCTGCTGTATGCAAATCTCACTGAACCATTAAAGCTGGAGCAGAAGTGATGTCTCCGACTAATTGCTGGTTGTTAGAGAAGTACTCAGAATAATGAGAAATAAAGTAAGAATTGTGAGGGAAAAAAAATCAGAATTTCGACTTAATAAGTCAGAAATGCAGCTGCACCAGTCTGCAATAAGTCAATGTGTGTTTTTTTCTACTCCAGATGGCAGAAAACTCTAAAATCAACAAAGCTCAAGAGTCATAATTCAGAATTTGTTCATTTAGATCAGAAACAGCTCTATGGGATGCTTTCGTCTAATCAGACTGTACCACATGGTTCATATGTAACACTTTTCTGGAGACCGCAACAAATGGGGGATTCTGAAACTGCCCGTTTGTTTGGAAAATTCCAGTCACCCTGAGTGAAAAAGGGTAGAACCCTCCCTCCTGTCCCACTGGCCTATGATTGCCTGATAGCAGGAAGAGACGGTCTATAGGGGAAAGTAACCTTCAGTTTAACTCACAGAAAGACAATAAATAGTAGCACTTAACAAATGAGAGAATATTAATTGACTAGGACAAACTGAGATGAGCAACAGGAAATATAACTGTAAGCTGATAAGAGAAAAAGAAGGGGAAAATGGAGGGAAATTTGCTGCTTCTGATTGGATGCAAGCATGCAGGTCAGCTGATCCACCTGAATGTTTCCAACTCAGCAATCGGTGATGAAGGGTCAGTAGATTGGCTAAGTGCTGGAACCAGAAGCAGAAGCTGGCTTTCATGCTCTGGAGGGTCCTGTGGCATGAAACCTTAAGCAGTTCTTTACGCATATGATGCTCCTTTAGGGGGTGCCATAGACATTCGGTCTGCATATATATTATGTTTTATCAGTGTTTCTTGTGGACCCTCAGCAGTCCATGTTTTTGCTCTCTCCCAGCACCTGGGCAAGGAGCAAAAACGTGGATGGACTGGGGGTTCCTGTGGATCAGGTTGAAGAACATTGTTCTGTATTGTTTTTGTTAATTGATTGATATTCAGAATTTATTTTTGGGGCTTTGGCTGCATCTTGGTTATAATGTTTAATTGAGATATGAATTAATATGGAGAACACCACACACACGGCACAAATTCTATAAAGATACTACTCATAAATTTAATGTGATAACACATGTGATAAAAATACAAATATAAGGGCTTTATTTGTATGAATAAAGCATTTCACATATCTAACACATGTGTCCCCAACAACCGTAGCCAGATATTAAATCTGTTCTAGAAGAGCACACTCATTGCTTGCTGTAAAAGCATGCAGGAGGTCCCAGCTGAGCTCTGCTATAGTTGTGCTCTGTGTATTATTCATTTGTCAGATGCTCTAAGACAGAGAAATGGTTGGAGAGAACAAGGCAATTAACAAATGCATGCAAACAAGTGGCATGTTACACAATAGGAGCAAACCATTACAGCATCCGATAACAAAGGAAAGCAGTTGTCTTGCCATAATTGCATTTTGATAGCTGTTCTAGTGCCTTAACCTCTATGCTCTGACTCCACTGTAAGGTCTAAGTTCTGTTCCCTCAGTCCATTATTCAAGAGGCATTTTCCTTATTTTGGTGAATGTTTCTGATTCTTGTTAGTGTCCACTGTTTCTGTTAATTAAGTCCAGTGATGCTAGCCACACCGGTAGATGCGTAACCCGGTTACCCACCAGGCAGGCAGATGGGGGCAGGTGGGCGAGGTGCAGCGTACTGTATGATGCAGGGGGGCACTGTGCAGCAGCTGAAGTTCCTCTTGGGTGTAATCATGTCCTGCGTACGGAACCAGCTGCCTTTCTCTGCATTGTAGCATTCCACCTTTGCAGTGACTTTGAAGCCATCGGAGCCTCCCATTGCAAACAGCAAGCCGTCCACCACTGTGATGCCGAAATAGCTCCTTTGTTGTTTCATGGGAGGCGCAGCGTGCCACTGGTTAATTGCAGGGTCATAAACCTCCATACTCCGCACTGGATGAGCCCCGTTGGTACCGCCCACCTGGGAGACACCAATGGTAAGTGATCACTCGGGTGCCAAACGGATAAGTAAATATCAGCTTTCTCAAAGTCAGGAACTCTTAAGGAATTATCGCCCTATAATAGCAGACTGCACAGAACCTCCTATTGTCTATATAGGACACAAGCTTATAACTAATTTGTGTTCAACATACATGTCAACATAACTGCAGTGAAAAAAGTGGATTTGGGCAACAGAAAACCTGTACAATTCAGTGAAATACTTCTTTTGTTCATATATTTTGCTTTTATTATTATTTTTATTAGTACTAAAAATAATACTTGTAGTCAGACACTGAAAAAAACAACAAACAGAGCAATTATGTCTGGAACTACAGAATATAACTATAATCAAAAATATAAGCTTTACTAAGCGTATTCGTTTATAACCCAGATATGCAGGGAGCATATGTGTATTGAGATGGGCCTTCCCAGCAGGTCATTTCATCCACTGAATTCTTTTGTTTGATTTAAGCGCATTACAATCTGTGACACAGCAGCAGTGACAAAAAATATGAGTCTCAGATAAATCTTGAGATTTGACTCCTTTGTTTCAGAGTACAAGAAAGGAATCACTCACCGCATAGATGTTTCCCTGATATGCAACTACTTCAAGGCCACGTCGGCGAGTGCGCATGGGAGCGATCAAGGTCCATTCGCCCGTGAGAGGATCATAGCACTCCGCAGTGGAAGTGGTCTGAGCTTCATTGTTACCCCCACAAATGTATATCTAGGAAAGATGGTTCACAAGTGATGTGTGTTATGCTGTATATGATTGGAGATGGAGATCTAGAAAGCATAAATGTACATTTAGCTAATGCATGTTTAATCCATCCATCTTCCATAAAAGTTTATTCGGTACAGGGTGGTGGTGAACCTGGAACCTACCACAGGAAGCACATGGGCAAAGGTAGGGAATTTGCAGTTAGTTGTGATCATTTCCCTTGTGAACCGCAGCTTAATCAGATAATTATTAAGTTCACTAGGTTTTTTGAATAGGGAAATCTGCAAATTGTTTAGGATTCTGACCCTCCAGGACTGGAATTGGGTAAAGCTCCTACGTTAACACCAGTTATTGTATCTCACAAGTCTTGGGCTGTGGGAAAAATTGCAAAAACACAGAGCTGGACACCACAGCACTGCCCAATGTGCCACTAATGCAGAGCGACAATGCAAGGTCATTTATGTTTTATCTAAACACTGACGTTTACTGAATAAACAATTATGGATTGAAATCAACCATTTGAAGACAAAGCGAGCTACTGAGTATGTAACATAATCAATTTCAAGGGGAAAATGAGGGTAACCACAGTCAGACGCCCTCCTATTAACCTACCTTTCCATTCAGGGTGGTGGCACTGGCATCCTGTCGCTCCTCATGCATGGGCTGGATAATAGTCCATTCGTTGGCTTCTTGGTCATATCACTCGATTATGATTAGAGGCGAGAAGCGTAAATGGCCACCCATTACATAGATGGAACCATTAATTACGGCCACGCTAACATTTCAGTGGCACCAGTGCATCGGTGCCATGTGCTACCATGTCCGTGCGACGGGGTTAAATCTGCGTAGTGTTGGTGAAATTGTGGCCATCAAAACCCCCAAAACAATACCCAAAGCCATTTAAACACACACTGCCATGGCCGGACTGGCGAGTCTCCTGCCCCTGCGTTACATCGACCCAGTGGTCGGCCCGGGTGTCATAGGCTTCAATCCAATTGGTTTTGCGGAAATTCCAGCCACCAATGGCCAATAAGATGTCAGCGGGCAGGCGTGGGCGGATCAGTGGCCTTTCTTTTTTTTTATATATATATTCCCTCCACCACCCCCCCTCTGCGGAGGACTACTTTATTTCTATTTATTTATTTTTATTTATTTCCTCAGGAGAGGGAGAGAGAGAGAGAGGGACAGAAGGACGAAAATGGAGAAGAAGGGAAATAGAGAGAGAGCGAGGGAAAAGAGAAAAAAAAAGAAGAAAGAAAACCACAGATAATCTGCTTCAATACCTGCTGATGAGAGAAAACAACAACCAACATCTGTACGAGTCACAATGAGCATGTTAAGGAGCAACAGCCGATCAAGACAGTGTGTGTCTGTGAGTACCTGTTTGTACCCCTGTGTGCACACCTGTGTATGTGAGCGCGCTGGTGTTCAAAAGGTTTCTCCATGTAAATGTCTAGTAGTGTGTGTGGGGAGCCACAGCCCCATCCCCAAGGACATGAAGCAGACACGGAGGAGGCCCGGACCCCAGACAGCCAGAGGCCCCCCAGGGCATGGGAGCCCCCGGAGGACCACCGCAGGTAGAATAGCATCCCTCACCCAGAAAAGGGCAGAGGAGAGCTCCGGAGGGAGGCCATCCGGCAGCCACAGTGCAGGAGCCCCAGGGGGCCGTGGCGGCGAGCCCGCAGGCTCCACCGGCGGCCAGCCCCACCAGGGCAGACCAGGCCCTGGGCCCAGAGATCCAAGGGCCCCCCCACCCCCCAGCAAGGGCCCGACAGAGCCAGGAGGGCCAGATCCCGCCAGGCAACCGCCGAGGGCGAGCCAGCACCCACCCGAGCACCCAGCCCTGGACATCGAGAACCACCAACGCACCAGTGGCCAGGTGCCCCATCCACCAGCAGGGAGTGTGGCGGGGGGGAATAGAGCCCGAGATGTTATTTCAGGTGGAGTCTAGAACCCAACCTGACACATGCATATAGACAAACAGGCACACACATATACAAGCATACGTTCCCACCCTCATGCACACATAAACAAATATTTACACATTCACCCAACATAGAGACACACAGAAATGAACGCTGTACACACACTCTCACTCCCCGTATATACTCTCTGTGGACCCCATTTTTTTCCTCTGGCGAGGAAACCGGAAGACCACCCTGGACCCCGCAGCAGCCGAGAAGCGCACCAGCCCAGACCCCGACCAGACGGCCAGATCAGTGACCTTTCAAAGTCAGATCGTGGACTTTTATCGTCGAGATCATGTATGATCTTCAGTACATCAGTGATAATTGGCCTGCACGCCGCATTGGCCTTCACTAGATCGTTGGCTTTGACGATCTTCATAAAGTACTCCGGATCCATACGAGCCATGCGAATCTACACAGGAAACAAAAATGAGAGAATTCCCATGAGTTCCTTAGTGCTTTCTGTGAATCTCTGGAGATGAGCAATTCCTAACATTAAAGGTACATTAGCTGAAGCCATTTACATAGAAAGTCTCAGATGTGTCAGCTAACACTTATTTCATGTAAGACATTTGAGTGTTTTGTTTTCCATTATTTCTTACACTCTCCTCCCAGGTGTAATACCTGGAAGCCTTGGTTGTAGACTTATGGGACATGGAAATGGAGGTTCAGTCTCTAGCTACAGTAATAAGGACTTCACTCAATGAGCATTCTATTGTTATATACACAAGTCAATGAGAACATAGTATAACTATACTCACCTTCGGCAATAGGACTGAAATGTGGGCCTCTCGGGTGGCAGGCTCGTGCTCGATCCACCGGAGGATGGCGTCAAACACCACATCCTCTTCTCTGACATTAAGCTCATCCTGCTCTATGATGTCAGAAAGTTGTTCAAGACTTAGTTCTGGGAACTCGTTTGAGCTGATGGCAACCTCCTTAAAGTTTTTCAAGATGAAGTTGAATGCAGACTGGTGCAGCTCGTTTACGCAGTAGACATCGGCGATTTTAAGAAGGCCAATGCAGTTGTTGAGGCAGAGCTGCTCATGCAGGAAATCATAGCAGCGCTGCACGATGCCCAAGACACTGAGATAATCAGCAGCTGCCAGGAGGTTCTCCACATTCTCAGCTGTGATGACCACAGAGTACGTGTAGGCATACTCTATGACCTGCCTCAGTGTTTCTGGGGAAATGCCTGGGAGTTGGTACTCCCGCTTTCCTGAATCATTCCAGTCACTGGCGAACAGAGCCCTGAAACACAATCCAGAAGTGACTCATCTAATAAATATCGGTTTTGCAGGCAAAGTTAAATAAGGGGTTTTCTAAATCTTCTGAACCAGGGACCCCCAAATGAATATCGACCAGAGCTAAGGACCCCCTGCCACAGATGATCACATAGGTACTTAAGAAGTAGGGTCAGGAAGGGCTTTAATCTTATCTTTCCAGCAGTGGCTCCCTAAAAATATTTTTCACTTAGACTAGAGGGCAGGTCCCCCGGAATATTATTTTTGCCACTGATTGACGTGGTCCACTTTTTGTAATATTTTTACACAGCTATTATATGCCAAAAGTTAAGGTGGTACCTTTAATAACTGTAGCTCAGAAATATTTTTGCTAACCCCGTAGTATACTAATATAACACAATAATTGTCATGACCTGTGCCTCCAGCCCTTGTATGTGCTCAGGATGAACCTGCTCTCATCTGTGAAAAGCTCAGGGTGCCAGTGGCAGACCTGCAAATTCTGGTATTCTATGGCAAATGCCAATCGAGCTCTATGGTGCTGGGCAGTGAGCACAGGGCCCACTAGAGGACGTTGGGCCCTCAAGCCACCCTCATGAAGTCTGTCTCTGACCAAACAATCAGAAACATTCACACCAGTGGCCTGATGGAGGTAATTTTCTAGGGCTTCAGCAGTGTTCATCCTGTTCCTCCTTGCACAAAGGAGCCAATACCGGTTCTGCTGATGGGTTAAGGACCTTCTACGGCCCTGTCCAGCTCTCCTTAAGTATCTTCCTGTCTCCTGGAATGTCCTCCATGCCCTTGAGACTGTGCTGGGAGACACAGCAAATCTTCTGGCAATGGCACATATTGATGCGCCATCCTGGAGGAGTTGGACTACCTGTGCAACCTCTGTAGGGTCCAGGTATCGCCTCATGCTACTAGTAGTGACACTGACCGTCACCAAATGCAAAACTAGTGAAAAAACCGTCAGAAAAGATGAGGAGGGGAAAATGCCAGTGGCCTCCACCTGTTAAACCATTCCTGTTTTGGGGGTCGTCCCATTGTTGCCCCTCTAGTTCACCTGTTCATAATTTCATTAACACCAAAGCAGCTGAAACTGATTAACCACCCCCTCCGCTACTTAACTGACCAGATCAATATCTCAGATGTTTAATAGACTTGATGCTATACTCTAATTAAAAAGTGTTCCTTAAATTTTTTTGAACAATGTATAATTGTAGCATCTCTTCCCTTGTCTTAAACTCCACACACCTAGAGTTGTAACCTAACATCCTATTGGCCTTTTTTATTGCTTCCCCACACTGACATGGAAGCATCAACATACACACCGAGATCTTTCTAATAACCAGCTACCTTTATTTCAGTGGAACCCATAATATATCTGTACTTTTATATTTCTGCTCCCTGTATGGATTACCTTACATTTATCTATGTTAAATTCCATCTGCCAGGTATCCACCCAGTCGCTATTCCCGATCCCGTTGTAGCCTCTCCGCTGCTAGATCAGTACCTGCTACACCACCCACCCTGGTGTCGTCTGCAAATGTAACCAGTTTACTGTATGTATTGGTGTCAATATCATTAATGTAAATTAGGAACAGTAGTGGTCCTAAAATTTAACCCCACGGTACCCCACTATGAACGCAGGCCCACTGTCATGCCCGGCTCGTACGATCGTCGTGTGTGCCACGCCCCCTGATTATCCACGTGTGCTTCCCCAATCATGCCCAGCTGTATCTTGTTGTTTCACCATGCCTTTTGTCTATATCAGTCCACATCTTGCCCTGTCCGATGTCCGTCATTGATGTTAGTGCTGTTATGTCCTGTTCTGCCCATAGCCGTCTTTCCCCTAATAAAACACCAGTTTTCCCCGTATTCTACCTCCCTGCTTCGTCCTTTCCTGCCTCCTTCCTGCCAGCCTGCCCGTCCGCACCCGCAAACTCTGACACCCACAATATAATAATATCGTGTACAGTACATACTGTAATCAGTCCAGAGGTAACATCACTTCTCCAAATTCAAGTTGCCGGCTATGTTTACTGTAGGTCCCAGGGGAAGGGGTTGCACTAAACCAGTATTTCAATGGATTACGAAAAACCTTAGTGCAGGGGTGCCCAAAGTGGGGCCCGCGGGCCAAGGTTGGCCCGCCGTACTATTTAGATTGGCCCGCCAATGGATATCTAAAATTTTAAATTATTACTGTACTAAAATTTGTTTCAAAAACTCTTAAAGCACAAATCCCAGTGTAGCTATCAGTGCGTTTATTTTTAGTGTACGTTGACCTAACTAATATATATTATACAGTCCTCACTCATGGTGCTTTGATTACATTTGAAATATCTAAGACTAAAATTGAAATACAAGCAACTATAAGGGTAATGTAGAGTATATCTGTCACGGGCGACCGCGGGCAGAGCGGCGATCGTGAGGGCAAGCGGGGAATCAGGAAGCAGGCAGGCAGGATTCGGGGCAAACGGGGATTTAATCAAAGGTTTTCGGGGAACAGGGAACATCGGACACTGACTGACATCAATGACGGACGAAGGACTCAGGTAAGACACGGACTGAAATACACAGGACTGAGCAAATGAACTAGATACAGCTGGGTACAATCGGGAGAAAACACGTGGGTAATCAGGGGGCGTGGCACACAGGAGGAGCGGACGAGCCGGGCATGACAATATCTGTGCACATATGTACATTTCCACACTTCATAAATAGTCATATTTTAACAATTTGCAAAAAGTCCCATGAGTCTTTGTTGCCGCCATACGGGATCAAACCAGTTTGTGGCGGGTCACCACCAGGCTGCTAGCTTAAGCCACTATCAACATGGAGCGGTATCGTCAGTGGCACACAGACAAAAGACATTTTAAAAAATGCTGGGAGGAAGAATATTTTTTCACTGACATAAATGCTAAAGCGGTCTGCCTTATTTGTAACCAGTCTGTTGCTGTACTAAAGGAGTATAACATTCGTCGTCATTATGAGACGAAGCATGCAGCATTTTCGCAATTCAAAGGTGATGCGCGAAAGAACAAGACCAGGGAGCTGCTGGCTAAACTTCACAGGCAACAAGGGACTCTTACACGGCCCTCGACAGCCCAGGACAGCGCGACACGGGCCAGCTTTGAGATTACTGCGCTAATTGCCCGGACTGGGAGATCATTTTCAACGGGTGACTTTGTTAAGGAGTGTCTGTCCATAGCTGCGACAATCATGTGCCCGTCACAGGCAAAAACTTTCTCCCAGATCAGCCTCTCACGAAATACTGTGACACGTCGTATTGAAGAAATGTCTCGAGACATTAAGGAGCAATTTAAAGCAAAGGCTGCTGGATTTGTCGCCTTTTCTTTGGCGTGTGATGAAAGCACGGACATTTCGGACTCTGCACAACTTTTGGTTTTCATACGGCGAGTAAATGAAAACATGGAAATAACTCAGGAGCTGGCTGGATTTGAGACACTGCGCAGCACAACAAAAAGTGAGGATTTGTTTGCAGCCGTTGAGCGAGTGTTGGATACGAACGGGCTGAGCTGGGAAAAATTGGTTGGGATAACAACTGATGGAGCACCTGCCATGGTTGGGAGGACAACAGGCCTTGCCACACTAATTTCCCAGAAGGTTTCCCAATGTGGAGGTAAGGTGGCAAAATACCACTGCATCCTGCACCAAGAGCAACTATGTGCCAGATCAGTTGGTATGGGAGACGTGGTGCGTGACGTGATTAAAATCATAAACTGCATACGATCAAAAGCGCTCTCACACCGCCAGTTCAGAGCTCTTCTAGAGGAGGTTGATTCACAATACAAGGATGTGCTTTACCACCAAGAGGTGAGGCGGCTGAGCCGCGGGAAAGTCCTCAAAAGATTTTTTGAGCTGCGCCATGTCATCGCGGAGTTTCTGACAAGCAAGAACAGTGACACTCAAGTCCCCACAGATGAAAAATGGTTTTGTGACGTGGATTTTATGGTGGACATCACTGACCTGCTCAACACCCTGAATATTCAGCTTCAAGGGAAGGATCAGATCATCACTGAGCTGTTTGACCACATAACGGCCTTCAGGTCGAAGCTGCAGCTACTCTGTCGACATCTGTCAGCAGGTTGGTTAATACATTGTACACACACAGAGACACACATACACATTCAGTTTTAATGGTGATAATGTCTATCATACTGTATTTTATGCCGTAAATAAGTCCCGGCCTTGTTAACTGTGTTGCGGAGGGACAGCGCTGTCCATGGTTCTTAAACTTGATTGACAGGCAGACATGCGCTTTGTTTGTCTTTTGGAGCTTGCATATTTTTTGTGATTGTAAAAATGCTTATGATTTAATCAAGTGATAATGGAGAGGAAAGGTGGCAGCATGTACCTGCACCTCACATGATAAAAGTGCAGTTACTGGGATTGATATTATGTGGAATATGTTAGTAAGTGCATTTACTAACATATCCATATTCCACTGTTGTGCAGTTAAAAAGTATTGTTAAAAAGTATTGTAATAAAATTGTAAGGCTAACTCTTTCAAAGTACATAAAACAACATTTATGTTGCAATATTTATTATTATTTGACGACTTAGCAGCTCTTTCACTTCTTTCCAGGAAACCTTGCACACTTCCCTAGTCTGAGAGAGGTCAACCTGGTGAAGCAGAGACTGCCTGAATATGCAGCACTTCTCAGACACTTGGACCAGGACTTTGCGTTGCGCTTTGAGGACTTTAGGGAAAGTAGAGGTGACATGGAGCTGTTTTCTCAACCCTTCACCATAAGTGTGGACTCAGTGCCTGATCACATTCAGATGCAGCTAATTGAGTTTCAGTGTGATTCTGAGCTAAAGAATAAATTCATGTCACTACACCTGAAAGACTTCTACACACATGTCTCATCTGAAAGGTACCCAGACATTAGGAAACATGCACAGGTCATGTTAGCTTTGTTTGGCAGCACTTACATCTGTGAACAGACTTTTAGTGTAATGAACCATAACAAGTCCAGGCTCAGAAGGACTCTGACTGACCCACACCTACAGGACATCCTCACCCTCTCAGTGAGTCAGCTGCAACCTAATATTGATAGGCTGATAAACGCCAAAGAACAGCTTCATGTTTCTCACTAGTGGTGCAATTATATTGTTCCTACTGTTGTTGTTGTGTTGCTGTTGGACATGCACTCTTTGACATTTTGCACTATATGTGATTACAAAAGTTTAGACGTGTTCTAAATGCGTATATATGACTTATTTGTCATATTTTGTTTATGTTATTTACACAGAAAGGAAGGTTAAATAACTGTTTGATAAATAAAACTACTTTACTTTACTATTAGTGTTTGTATTTTGTGTAAAATATTACATTTGGCCCGCGGTCCTCCGATAGATTTTCATTTTGGCCCACTAAGGGAAAATGTTTGGGCACCCCTGCCTTAGTGCTTAATTAGTAATCACCGATGGTTGCAGCGGAATTTCTGAAGAGAACCGTCAAACGAGAACAACGTTTATCCAAAATGGGAAATTTATGACGCTTTCACAAACTAGATAATATGAAAAAGAAAACTTTATTTTAAGTATGCAATGTCAGGAGAAGATTCAGCTCCCATCTCCAGCAGAGCTTCTCCCATGTCCTGGAGGACGCAGGGGACTGACTAGTACGAATGGGCCTTGTTCCATGCCTCCATTGTGGAGGCGGCTGACTGGAGCTGTGGCCTGTTGTGGCAGCAATCCCCGAACCCGCTGGTGGACAGCGTTGATGGTATGTTGGAATGCGGCTTCGGCGGTCGTCGAGGTAAAAACTCAGGTGTGGGAGGAGTTTAGCGAGGCCATGGAAAATTACTTCCGGACAGCTTCGTCTTCAAAGACCTCGATCCCACCAACACACCTTCCAATGAGGAAGCAGAGTCTGGGGAAAAAAAGAGGTGTCTATATAAACTCAATGTATGTTATAGGGAAAGAATTCGGGGTGGGGGGTGTAAATGAGGTTACGTACTGGGCATGCTGTTGTGGGCAGATGGGTTTCTCTCCTCCTTGGCGGCCATTAGGGACTAACGAGGTGAAGCGTATTCTATGATGCGGGGGTGCGCAGGCACTACGCAGCAGCTGAAATGGTTTCTGGCTCTGCTCATGTCCTGCGCACGATACCAGCTGCCTGTCCCCGCATCATAGCACTCCACCTTGTTAGTTACCCCAAACCCATCGTGGCCGCCCATCACAAATAGGAGGTCGTCCACCACTGCGATGCCAAACTCACTGCGCGGTGTGGACATGGGGGCCACAGCATGCCAGCGGTTTGTGGTAGGGTCATAGACCTCCATGGTCTGCAGGTGATCAGGCCTGTTGATACCGCCCACCTGAGAGATGCCAAAGATTCATTATCACTTGCTTGCCAAAAGGATGGGCAAACATCAACTTTCCCAAAGTCATGAACTCTTAAGCAATTTTCACCCTATGAAAGCAGGCGCCTTAGAACCTCCCATTGTCTATAGATGACACAAGCTTATATACAGAAGTCAACCTATATGCAATGAAAACATGGATTTGGGCAACAGAAAACTTGTATGATTCGGTGAAAACTGTGAGCCTTCAAAAAAGACTCCTTATGCTAATATATTTTGCTTTTTTATTGTTATTACTTAAAACGAACACTTGAAGCTAATCAGACACTGAAAAAAACAACAATCTGACTAATTATATCTGGAACTAGGGAAAATAATGAATAAAAAATCTAAACTTTACAACCCGAGCTAGTAGCAGAGACCCCCCAGCAGATCCATTTATAACCCAGAAATGAATGCAGGGAGGCTAAAGAGGGTAGCATATATGTTTTTTATGTGTATAAAGATAAGCCTTTGCAGCAGGTATTTCTGGCATTTAAATGTTTTGTTTGGTTTAAATGTATCACAATGAAAGACACAGCAGCAAAGACAAAAAAACCATGAGTCTTACAGGTAAAATGTGAGATTTGACACAGAAAGGAATCACTCACCGCATAGATCTTGCCTTTATACGCCGTGACTCCAAGGCTGTGACGGGGAGTGCTCATTGGAGTGATCAAGCTCCATTCGTTAGAGAGTGGGTCAAAGCACTCCACTGTAGAAAGGCTCTCTGTTCCACTGTGGCCCCCACAGATGTATATCTATGAAAACCAGTTAAACTGTGAAGACCGTTATACTGTATATGACTGGGGTATGGAGGTTACAGATAAAGTTCATTGTGACTCAAAAATAAAAGTATGTGCTATGCATAGTGTATGACAGGGTTCCCCAGTTCCGTTCCTGGAGGAACACAGTTTGCAAATTTCCCTTCTCAAACACACCATAATCAGCTAATTTTCAGGTTTAGTATGGCTGTTTGAAAAGGGAAATCTGCAAAGAGTTTTGGATTCTGCTCCCCCAGGAACAGAATAAAGGAAACCTGACATGGGAACACCATTTCATCTATCTCACAAGTCTTGGATATGACACCACAGCACTACCCAATGTGCCACTAATGGAGACCAATAATGCATTTATCCAAATACTTAAATGTATTGAACATAGTAATTGTGGATTAAAATCAGCAATCTGAAGAGAAAGAGAACTCATGACTGTGTAAAATACTCAATTTCAAGGGGAAAATATTTCACACAGGTCTACTTATACATTTTCCTGTTTATGTCTCAATAAAATATTGTGGAAGCTGAGGTCCACTTGTCCGCTATTGTGAGCACTGTCAACCATCCGCTTCCTTTCCCTTTACATGCTGCAGGATTCATCATGTAACTTCACACAGCTAATCCGCTTAACTCCACTCACCTTCTGGTAGGAGCCCAGCTGACACTAGAGGTCACTGCAGAGCAACAAAGTTAATCCCGCTCAAGCCTAATGATCGTAAAAATAATAACAATGGTTTTGTTTATATTTTTTTCTGTCTGGGGTTATGTAGCAGTGTCCTTTTAGTAAACTGCAGTTTAATATTCATAAAATACAAATTATTCTTCAAAATTCCATATAAAACTGCTTCACATTAACACGTTATAACCTGTTACAAAATTAACTACTACACCTGTTAATGAACTTATGGTTTAGCTACTCTGGTCATTGTTTAATTGGTTAACAGGCTATAGCATTGCATATGTAGGTATTGGAGTGTATGTGATGTTTTGATTAGGTCAGACTAAGGGTGCAATCAGGCCTGTTGGTCAGAAGGCCTCAGCACTGACTAGGCCCAGGCTGAGATCTGTGGGGTCCGGCAGTGTCACAAGGTAGCTCATCTCCACAGGGAAGCCCTGTTTGCTCAGCAGCAGAACAAACCAGCCGTCTATCAGAGGCCTGACATTAATAATTGATGAGTGTTAATGGCAGCACCGGGGAGAGGTGTGGAGGCAGGACCAGCTCAGGCTCCCACATGATGGAGGTCCTTCCCCAGAGCAGGGAGCATGTTCAGCCTCTGTAATCATCACGCACTCGACAGCACAGCAGGGAAATTCTGTTGTCAATCGGAGGCATGTTAATAATTGGTATTAGTAATCGTCTTGTGATAATCCATCTATCTTCCAACTGCTAAGTGAGGACAGGGTTGTGGGGTGGGGCGGGCGCAAGGTAGGTGGTCTTAGAGGAATGTTTTATTAGGAGAGGTTAGCTGAGCTGAATCTGTTTAGCCTCGAGCAAAGGAGACTAAGGGGGGATATGATCCAGGTATATTAGATTCTAACAGGTCTGGATGCTATTCAGTCAAATAGCTATTTCAATATCAGTTGAAATGCTAGAACTTCTGGCCATAAGTGGAAATTAGCGGGAGAACATTTTAAAACGAATTTGAGGAAGCACTTCTTTACACAGCATGTAGTTAATGAAGTAGTTAATGAAGAGTATGGAATAGTCTTCCTGCTAGTGTAATGCAAGCTAAAACCCTGGGTTCCTTTAAATCAGAGCTAGATACGATTTTAACAACTCTGAGCTATTAGCTAAGTTCTCCCCAAACGAGCTTGATGGGCTGAATGGCCTCCTCTCATTTGTAAATTTCTTATATTCTTATATATGGAAAGACACAGCTAGTACATAATATACCAATCGATAAAACAACATTGGCTAACTAACCTGGGAGCCCCCTCCCCCTGCCGGTAGTTACAGTATGTTTTGTGGTTCAGCATTTCGTATTATTGGAAGAAAGAGTTTCTATTGCCACTAAATACTGTCTTAGCAAACACCAGTTACAGTTGGGGAAATGAGACCCTGACAACTCAGACATCAGCGTATTGTTTGTTGTTATTTTTTTTGCCTTCAAAATGCACATAATCAAGCACGACAGCAAGCAAGTAAACACAAACAATTACACAGATACAGACAACAGGAAAGGCGCATTAGATTTGGAAAATAAGGCAAAGACATGGTACAGGGCTGTGCTGTTTTTGTAGGGAAAAAATTACGTAGTGATTAATTACTGGATCTAAAGACATGGGAAGAAGAAAACAAACACACTGAAGGAGAAACACAGGAAACAAAGACCTGGCAAAGTTAATCACGATCAGAGATCTATCTCACTACTCTGCCCCCCACCCCCCCCGGCCCTGAGAGATTTTGCCTTGCCTACTCCCCACAGCACTGGAACTATAATTTTATAATGATAAATTCATATAAATCTCTTTAAAATGTCTTTATGACTTTTTCCTTACATTTTGAAATATCTTGATATACTATGTTAATGTTTTGTGCTTGGTTTGATCCTCCAGCGACTGCAGCGGAGGTAACAGAGGAAGAGGGGGCGAACTCCTTCGTCTCTCAGGCCATAGATGAGGGGGCTCAGGCAGCGGGGCAGGAGGACGAGGAGAAAGAAGTTCAGGTAGCGCAGGTGGATAAAGGAAGCTAAGGTGACTGTGGACAGGGCTCTCTCAATGCTGCTATATAGGAAGGAGGTGAGGCAGAGGCCCAACTGGACCAGGTGAAGGAGAACCGTCCTGCTGGCCTTTTTGGCCTTGATGGACCGGGCTGCCATCATGATGCCTGTGTAGGTGCTGATGACGATGATTCCCACGGCAACAAAAAAGACACCGTTAAAGCTCTGGAACACATCAAACTGCCATTTGGCCAGAAAGAGGCGCTCCTGTGTGCAGTAAATAGTTTTAGTGAAGAAATGGGCATCTGTAGCTGCTAAAAAAATGATATCAATCACATAGTTCACAGAGCCCAGGAACCGACCACTGCAATTGCAATATTGGTTCTCCCGGGGGTGGCGATGTCAGTGTGTCGGAGTGGGAAACAAATGGCCACATAGCGTTCCAGACACATGACAGCCAACGTCAGGGGGGAGATGCGGAAAGTTGTCCCGCTTACAAGGACGATCATGGAGCAGAGCACCTTGATGAGGTTGATGTTAGCCATGCTACACGAGTAGAGCAATGTGGTGAATCCCAGATGGATGGAGTCACTGAGAAGCATTTGGCTGAATAGAAGATAGCGGGAAGTCTCACGGAAGCTGGGTTTACTCCACATGGCAACGAACATGATGAGGTTCAGGGAGATGAAGAATAGGGCAGTGGACAGCACGAGAAATGATTTTATTGTTGTCATGAAGTCTATTGTCCCTGTCATGGACTGGTAGTACAGGAAGTTGAGCTCCAGAGAGGAACCATTCTGGCCAGCCATTGGTCAACTCAAACGAAAAGAGCTGAAATGTACATTAAATGTACATTAAAACACAAATTGTTGTCAGTAAGCAAAACCAACATATATTTCTCCCAAGAAGGCCCCTATTTAAATGAAATGAAAGAGAGACACAATAAAAGATATATTTGTTTCTTTACCTGCCTCTGTTGAGCACTTGACTCAAACACTTCTGGAGTAGCATGTGCTCTAGTTTATAAAGAATCCAATGACACATGACATCACATGCACTCTGTAGGTGTGTCCAGCATAGTAGGCCCCTGGGGTGAGGTGTGATGGGCATGCATATCTCTGTTGGGAATGTTACTATTAGTAGATTAAAAAGCCATTTCAAGTAAGGATGAAGGGTTTTATATAGGAGAAACTCTCTTTTTTTGTCTTATACCTGTATGTCTTTATATATCTTATATCTTTTTTTTGTATTTTATTATCTGCAGTTTAAAGAAGACGATTTCTCACATTCACTGTCATTGTTATTTAATAAAAAGACAGATGAAGCAATATAGGGAATTATTCAGTGATTGTAAGGGAATATTGCATGTGTTACATCATGTTTGTTTTTTGTTTCTTTTATTTTTTTGATGCAGTCCTCACCTTTGAGTTGCTCTATCGTTACTGTTACTGACTCTACCTTATTAATTCTATGCAAATGTTCCACTGCCATCTGTGATACAGCGCAGTGGTACCTTGGAATATGAACTTAATTTGTTCTGGATGGTTGGTTGAGTTGTGATTTGATTGAGATCCAAGTCGAATTTCCCCATAACAAATAATGTAGATGGATTTATTCTGTTCCAGACCCAAATGATTGCCTATTTAAACCTAACTACCTACCTAATCAATGATAAAATCATTACCAAAGCAAATACACATGAAACGCACATAGGAAAGCAATAATCATGAAATAAGTGACAATTTATGAGCACGTCAGCTCTGTTGAGGTGAGCTGATTGGCGTACTGCAGGTGGCAGGTGGAGAGGAAGAGAAAAGGAGGGATTATTGCTTGGAAGGGGAGACGCGTCTCCATCCGTACAAATTTTAGCATGACTGTTTTGTTTTGTCTTGTTCCGAGTTTCTGGTCAAGCTGCAACAGACAAGTTCCAAGATTTCAGTCGAGGTGCAAATCGGAAGAAATCTGAGAGACCTGCTTGACGTCCGAGTTGGTCGAGATAAGAGCCGTTCGAGTTCCAAGCTTCTACTGTATATTGTAAGAAAATTGTGATTACGTTTTCAGTCCTGCTCCATACCAGAAATGGTAAAGGCCTGAGACCAGCCTCTCTGTGGACATTTTTGATTCATTAACCTTTGTGCCTCCATACAGACACAAAGAGCCTATAAGACAAATGTCTCACACAGGTCTACTTATACATTTTCCTGTTTATGTCTCAATAAAATATTGTGGAAGCTGAGGTCCACTTGTCCGCTATTGTGAGCACTGTCAACCATCCGCTTCCTTTCCCTTTACATGCTGCAGGATTCATCATGTAACTTTGCACAGCTAATCCGCTTAACTCCACTCACCTTCTGGTAGGAGCCCAGCTGACACTAGAGGTCACTGCAGAGCAACAAAGTTAATCCCGCTCAAGCCTAATGATCGTAAAAATAATAACAATGGTTTTGTTTATATTTTTTTCTGTCTGGGGTTATGTAGCAGTGTCCTTTTAGGAAACTGCAGTTCAATTAAGGTTTAGCTACTCTGGTCATTGTTTAATTGGTTAACAGGCTATAGCATTGCATATGTAGGTATTGGAGTGTATGTGATGTTTTGATTAGGTCAGACTAAGGCTGCAATCAGGCCTGTTGGTCAGAAGGCCTCAGCACTGACTAGGCCCAGGCTGAGAGCTGTGGGGTGCTGCACTGTCACAAGGCAGCTCATCTCCACAGGGAAGCCCTGTTTGCTCAGCAGCAGAACAAACAAGCCGTCTATCACAGGACTGACATTAATAATTGATGAGTGTTAATGGCAGCACAGGGGAGAGGTGTGGAGGCAGGACCAGCTCAGGCTCCCACATGATGGAGGTCCTTCCCCAGAGCAGGGAGCATGTTTAGCCTCTGTAATCATCACGCACTCGACAGCTCAGCAGGGAAATTCTGCTGTTAATCAGAGGCATGTTTGATACTAATAATTGTCTTGTGGTAATCTGTGTATCTTCCAACCGCTAAGTCAGTACAGGGTCCTGGGGGGCACGGCAGGGGATCACCCTGGACAGAAAGACAGTCCATTACAGGTCACAACACACACAGAGTCATACACACATTGGGCAACATAAAGACACAAATTCAACTAACCACTTTTTGGACTGTTTGAGAGACCCCCCCACTCAGAGAGGATGTGCAAACTCCACGGAAATAGAGAAGTGATACAGGAGCCAACCTTGGTGCTATAAGCTGTGCTGGCCCTATGACTATTACTTAATGATATATTTATTATCGTTTATAATCAAAACAACAAACATATTAGAAGTATGGCTGCTTGGAACATCATTTGGCGTCTCATTCACTGCTATACCCGATTCTACTTAATTGATTTGTTTGTTTGTGCAGCACTGATGTCTTAACGCAAACTGAGGCAAGTAAACATGATTTGATATAGCAGAGAAACTTCCAACAGTGATTCCTGTTCTCCAATTACAGTTCGCTGAGGGGGTGGAGTTATTGTGAACTGGATACAGCTTAGACTAGCTGGAAAAACACAGCACTGACTGGAAAGAGAGGCATGTGACTGGAAGTGCCAACCAGCCACTTGCTTCACTGGCAGGAGGATAATATGCCAATCGATAACACAACACTCGCTAATTAGCCTGGGAGCCCCCTCCCCTCCCCCTGCCGGTACTTACAGTATGTTTCGTGGTTCAGCATTTTGTATTATTGGAAAAAAGTGTTTGTATTACCACTAAATACTGTCTTAGCAAACGTGAATAAAAGTTAGGGAAATGAGACCCAGATATCTCAGACACCAGCATTGTGTTTGTTATTATTTTATTGTCTATTGAAAATGCACTTATTTAAGCACAACAGCAAGCAAGTAAACACAAGAAGTTACACAGGTGCAGACAACAGGAAAGGTGCATTAGATTTGGAAAATAAGGCAAAGACATGGTACAGGGCTGTGCTGTTTTTGTAGGGAAAAAATGATGTAGTGATTAATTACGGGGCGGCATAGTGGTGCAGTGGTTAGCACTGTTGCCTCACACCTCTGGGACCCGGGTTCAAGTCTCCGCCTGGGTCACATGTGTGTGGAGTTTGCATGTTCTCCCCATGTCGTCGTGGGGTTTCCTCCGGGTACTCCGGTTTCCCCTCACAGTCCAAAGACATGCTGAGGCTAATTGGACTTGCTAAATTCCCCATCGGTGTGTATGTCTGAATGAATGGTGTGTGAGTGAGCCCTGCGATGGGCTTGCCCCTGCCTCGTGCCCATTGCTTCCGGGATAGGCTCCGGACCCCCCATGACCGGGTTTGGAAAATGGGTAAGCGGTTTGGAAAATGGATGGATGGATGATTAATTACTGGATCTAAAGACCCGGGAAGAAGACAAACACACTCAAGCAGAAACATAGGGAATAAAGACCTGGCAAAGTTAATCACGATCAGAGACCTGTCCCACCCCCCCACCCCTGACAAACTGCACCTCGCCTACTCCCCACAGCACTGGAACTATAGTTTTTATAATTATGAACTCATATAAACCACTTTAAATCTGTTCTCTTTAATATTTCATTCTGAAATTTTCCTTACAGTTTGAATGAACTTGATATATTTTATCTTGTGCTTGTGCGTGGTTTGATCCTCCAGCGACCGCAGCGGAGGTAGCGGAGGAAGAGGGGACGAACTCCTTCGTCTCTCAGGCCATAGATGAGGGGGCTCAGGCAGCGGGGCAGGAGGACGAGGAGAAAGAAGTTTAGGGTGCGCAGGTGGATAAAGAGGGCTGAGCTGATTGTAGACAGGGCTCTCTCGATGCTGCTGAACAGGAAGGAGGAGAGGCAGAGGACCAACTGGACCAGGTGAAGGAGAACCGTCCTGCTGGCCTTTTTGGCCTTGATTGACTGGGCTGCCATCATGATGCCTGTGTAGGTGCCGATGACGGTGATCCCCACGGCAACAAAAAAGACACCGTTAAAGCTCTGGAACACATCAAACTGCCATTTGGCCAGAAAGAGGCGCTCCTGTGTGCAGTAAATAGTTTTGGTTAGGAAATAGGTATCTGTGGCTGCCAAAAATATTATATTAATTACATAGTTCACAGAGCCTAGGAACCAGACCACTGCAATGGCAATATTGGTTCTCCCGGGGGTGGCGATGTCAGTGTGTCGGAGTGGGAAACAAATGGCCACATAGCGTTCCAGACACATGACAGCCAACGTCAGAGGGGAGATGCGGAAAGTTGTCCCGCTTACAAGGACGATCATGGAGCAGAGCACCTTGATGAGGTTGATGTTAGCCATGCTACACGAGTAGAGCAATGTGGTGAATCCCAGATGGATGGAGTCACTGAGGAGCATTTGGCTGAATAGAAGATAGCGGGAAGTCTCACGGAAGCTGGATTTACTCCACATGGCAACGAACATGATGAGGTTCAGGGAGATGAAGAATATTATTGGGCAGTGGACAGCACGAGAGATGATTTTATTGTTGTCATGAAGTCTATTGTCTCTGTTATGGACTGGTAGTACAGGAAGCTGAGCTCCAGAGAGGAACCATTCTGGCCAGCCATTGGTTAACTCTGAAATGAAAAGAGCAGAAATATACATTAAAACACAAATTGTCATTCACAGTTAGAAACACCTACATATCTTTCTCAGAAGAAAAGAAGGACCTCTATTTAACTGAAATGAAAAACAAACACAATGAAAAATATATGCGATGTTTTTTTACCTGCCTCTGTTAAGCATTTGCCTCAAACACTTCTGGAGTAGAATGTGCTCTAGTTTATAACAAATCAAACGACACATGACATCACATGGACTCTGTAGGTGTGTCCAGCATAATTGGCCTCTTGGGTGAAACAGGATGGGCATGCATATCTCTGCCTGAAGAGTAACTATTAATTTATTATGAAGCCATTTCAAGCAATGACTAGGGATTCTATTTAGCTCATTCAAGCTGTAGTTCAATGAAAAAGATCATTAGGTATCTCACATTCACTGTGTTCGCTGCAAAGGTGGTTAGTGTGCAGTAATGTAGGACAATGACCAGTGTTGACTGGTGCTATTGTGGTACACATATGCATTACGTAAAGTTCAGTTCACTCTGCAAGTACAAGTTAATAAAGTAATATACCTGTATTATTTGAAAAAGTTGGAACCTAAATTCCAAAGTAGATGGTCAACATGGGAAACATGTTGTATGTTGTGATCATTGTTTTTTTACTTGTGCCTTTGTTCTTAGTTAGCCTTACTTGATCTAGTCTTGTTGTCATGTTCTGTAGTCATGTTATCTACCCTTGTTTCTAGTCTGCTCAGGCCCCTGTGATTCCTGTGCTGTGGTTGCTGCACTGCCCTCCGTGGTTCCTGTGCTGGTGGCTTTTGTGATGAAATATTCACTCTGGCTCTGTATCAGAAATGTTAAACGCCAGAGGTCACCCACAGCTGGACTATTTTTATTGATTAACCTATGTGTCACCATACATGTGTGTAGTTTAGAAGTGTGTTGTGTGTAGTTCTATTTATATATTTTTTTATTTATCTCTCAGTAAATATTGCAAGAAGCTGAGGTCCACCTGTCCTCTTTTGTGAGCACTGTCGGCCATCGTTTCCCTGCAGTATTCATCATATAACTTTACACAGCTAATGTGCTAAAATTCACTCACCTCCCTGTAGGAATCCAGCTGACACTGGAGGTCAATACAGAACAACAAGGTTAAACCCGGTCAAGCTTAATGATTTTAAAAATAATTACAGTGATTTTGTGTGTCTTGTTTCTGTCTGGGCTTATGAAGCAGTGTACTTTTAGTAAACTGCAGTTTAATATTCATAAAACACAGATTAACTTATTACAAAATCACAACAACTGTAAATGGACTGAATGTTTAATTATTCTGGTCACTGTTTAACTGTCCAACAAGCTGCAGCATTGCATATGTAGGTATTGGAGTGTATGTGATGTTTTGCTTAGGTCAGACTAAGGGTGCAATCAGGCCTGTTGGTCAGAAGGCCTCAGCACTGACTAGGCCCAGGCTGAGATCTGTGGGGTCCAGCAGTGTCACAAGGTAGCTCATCTCCACAGGGAAGCCCTGTTTGCTCAGCAGCAGAACAAACAAGCCGTCTATCAGAGGCCTGACATTAATAATTGATGAGTGTTAATGGCAGCACAGGGGAGAGGTGTGGAGGCAGGACCAGCTCAGGCTCCCACATGATGGAGGTCCTTCCCCAGAGCAGGGAGCACGTTCAGCCTCTGTAATCATCACGCACTCGACAGCACAGCAGGGAAATTCTGTTGTCAATCGGAGGCATGTTAATAATTGGTATTAGTAATCGTCTTGTGATAATCCATCTATCTTCCAAATGCTAAGTGAGGACAGGGTTGTGGGGTGGGGCGGGCGCAAGGTAGGTGGTCTTAGAGGAATGTTTTATGAGGAGAGGTTAGCTGAGCTGAATCTGTTTAGCCTCGAGCAAAGGAGACTAAGGGGGGATATGATCCAGGTATATAAGATTCTAACAGGTCTGGATGCTATTCAGTCAAATAGCTATTTCAATATCAGTTGAAATGCTAGAACTCCTGGCCATAAGTGGAAATTAGCGGGAGAACATTTTAAAACGAGTTTGAGGAAGCACTTCTTTACACAGCATGTAGTTAATGAAGTAGTTAATGAAGAGTATGGAATAGTCTTCCTGCTAGTGTAATGCAAGCTAAAACCCTGGGTTCCTTTAAATCAGAGCTAGATACGATTTTAACAACTCTGAGCTATTAGCTAAGTTCTCCCCAAACGAGCTTGATGGGCTGAATGGCCTCCTCTCATTTGTAAATTTCTTATATTCTTATATATGGAAAGACACAGCTAGTACATAATATACCAATCGATAAAACAACATTGGCTAACTAACCTGGGAGCCCCCTCCCCCTGCCGGTAGTTACAGTATGTTTTGTGGTTCACCATTTCGTATTATTGGACGAAAGTTTTTCTATTGCCACTAAATACTGTCTTAGCAAACACCAGTTACAGTTGGGGAAATGAGACCCTGACAACTCAGACATCAGCGTATTGTTTGTTGTTATTTTTTTTGCCTTCAAAATGCACATAATCAAGCACGACAGCAAGCAAGTAAACACAAACAATTACACAGATACAGACAACAGGAAAGGCGCATTAGATTTGGAAAATATGACAAAGACATGGTACAGGGCTGTGCTGTTTTTGTAGGGAAAAAATTACGTAGTGATTAATTACTGGATCTAAAGACATGGGAAGAAGAAAACAAACACACTCAAGGAGAAACACAGGAAACAAAGACCTGGCAAAGTTAATCACGATCAGAGATCTATCTCACTACTCTGCCCCCCACCCCCCCCGGCCCTGAGAGATTTTGCCTTGCCTACTCCCCACAGCACTGGAACTATAATTTTATAATGATAAATTCATATAAATCTCTTTAGAATGTCTTTATGACTTTTTCCTTACATTTTGAAATATCTTGATATATTATGTTAATGTTTTGTGCTTGGTTTGATCCTCCAGCGACTGCAGCGGAGGTAACAGAGGAAGAGGGGGCGAACTCCTTCGTCTCTCAGGCCATAGATGAGGGGGCTCAGGCAGCGGGGCAGGAGGACGAGGAGAAAGAAGTTCAGGTAGCGCAGGTGGATAAAGAGGGCTGAGCTGATTGTAGACAGGGCTCTCTCGATGCTGCTGAACAGGAAGGAGGAGAGGCAGAGGCCCAACTGGACCAGGTGAAGGAGAACCGTCCTGCTGGCCTTTTTGGCCTTGATGGACCGGGCTGCCATCATGATGCCTGTGTAGGTGCTGATGACGATGATTCCCACGGCAACAAAAAAGACACCGTTAAAGCTCTGGAACACATCAAACTGCCACTTGGCCAGAAAGAGGCGCTCCTGTGTGCAGTAAATAGTTTTAGTGAAGAAATGGGCATCTGTAGCTGCTAAAAAAATGATATCAATCACATAGTTCACAGAGCCCAGGAACCAGACCACTGCAATGGCAATATTGGTTCTCCCGGGGGTGGCGATGTCAGTGTGTCGGAGTGGGAAACAAATGGCCACATAGCGTTCCAGACACATGACAGCCAACGTCAGGGGGGAGATGCGGAAAGTTGTCCCGCTTACAAGGACGATCATGGAGCAGAGCACCTTGATGAGGTTGATGTTAGCCATGCTACACGAGTAGAGCAATGTGGTGAATCCCAGATGGATGGAGTCACTGAGGAGCATTTGGCTGAATAGAAGATAGCGGGAAGTCTCACGGAAGCTGGGTTTACTCCACATGGCAACGAACATGATGAGGTTCAGGGAGATGAAGAATAGGGCAGTGGACAGCACGAGAAATGATTTTATTGTTGTCATGAAGTCTATTGTCCCTGTCATGGACTGGTAGTACAGGAAGTTGAGCTCCAGAGAGGAACCATTCTGGCCAGCCATTGGTCAACTCTGAAACGAAAAGAGCTGAAATGTACATTAAATGTACATTAAAACACAAATTGTTGTCAGTAAGCAAAACCAACATATATTTCTCCCAAGAAGGCCCCTATTTAAATGAAATGAAAGAGAGACACAATAAAAGATATATTTGTTTCTTTACCTGCCTCTGTTGAGCACTTGACTCAAACACTTCTGGAGTAGCATGTGCTCTAGTTTATAAAGAATCCAATGACACATGACATCACATGCACTCTGTAGGTGTGTCCAGCATAGTAGGCCCCTGGGGTGAGGTGTGATGGGCATGCATATCTCTGTTGGGAATGTTACTATTAGTAGATTAAAAAGCCATTTCAAGTAAGGATGAAGGGTTTTATATAGGAGAAACTCTCTTTTTTTGTCTTATACCTGTATGTCTTTATATATCTTATATCTTTTTTTTGTATTTTATTATCTGCAGTTTAAAGAAGACGATTTCTCACATTCACTGTCATTGTTATTTACTAAAAAGAAAGATGAAGCAGTATAGGGAATTATTCAGTGATTGTAAGGGAATATTGCATGTGTTACATCATGTTTGTTTTTTGTTTCTTTTATTTTTTTGATGCAGTCCTCACTTTGAGTCACTCTATCGTTACTGTTACTGACTCTACCTTATTAATTCTATGCAAACGTTCCACTGCCATCTGTGATACAGTGCAGTGGTACCTTGGAATATGAATTTAATTTGTTCTGGATGGTTGGTTGAGTTGTGATTTGAGATCCAAGTCGAATTTCCCCATAACAAATAATGTAGATGGATTTATTCTGTTCCAGACCCAAATGATTGCCTATTTAAACCCAACTACCTACCTAATCAATGATAAAATCATTACCTATCAATATAAAGCTAATACACATGAAACGCACATGGGAAAGCAATAATCATGAAATAAGTGACAATTTATGAGCACGTCAGCTCTGTTGAGGTGAGCTGATGGCGTACTGCAGGTGGCAGGTGGAGAGGAAGAGAAAAGGAGGGATTATTGCTTGGAAGGGGAGACGCGTCTCCATCCGTACAAATTTTAGCATGACTATTTTGTTTTGTCTTGTTCCGAGTTTCTGGTCAAGCTGCAACAGACAAGTTCCAAGATTTCAGTCGAGGTGCAAATCGGAAGAAATCTGAGAGACTTGCTTGACGTCCGAGTTGGTCGAGATAAGAGCCGTTCGAGTTCCAAGCTTCTACTGTATATTGTAACAAAATTGTGATTACGTTTTCAGTCCTGCTCCATACCAGAAATGGTAAAGGCCTGATACCAGCCTCTCTGTGGAGAGGCTACACTCACCTTCTGGTAGGAGCCCAGCTGACACTAGAGGTCACTGCAGAGCAACAAAGTTAATCCCGCTCAAGCCTAATGATCGTAAAAATAATAACAATGGTTTTGTTTATATTTTTTTCTGTCTGGGGTTATGTAGCAGTGTCCTTTTAGGAAACTGCAGTTCAATTAAGGTTTAGCTACTCTGGTCATTGTTTAATTGGTTAACAGGCTATAGCATTGCATATGTAGGTATTGGAGTGTATGTGATGTTTTGATTAGGTCAGACTAAGGCTGCAATCAGGCCTGTTGGTCAGAAGGCTTCAGCACTGACTAGGCCCAGGCTGAGATCTGTGGGGTCCGGCAGTGTCACAAGGTAGCTCATCTCCACAGGGAAGCCCTGTTTGCTCAGCAGCAGAACAAACAAGCCGTCTATCACAGGACTGACATTAATAATTGATGAGTGTTAATGGCAGCACAGGGGAGAGGTGTGGAGGCAGGACCAGCTCAGGCTCCCACATGATGGAGGTCCTTCCCCAGAGCAGGGAGCACGTTCAGCCTCTGTAATCATCACGCACTTGACAGCTCAGCAGGGAAATTCTGCTGTTCCACTAACTAGAGACTGGAGTTAGTGCCTAAGCCTGAAATCTCATAAAATGTTGTCTTCCTGTAGTACCACAACCCTAACTATTATTTATATTGATTACAACATTTAACTACCACAATATTAACATGACTTGAGACTGAATCCTTGCTTTGATAAAAGGGTGAAGGATGTGTGATCATGTGACTACACCGGGAAAACCCCCATATACAGTAGACCACTGGGCTCTTCTCACCATGTTGTTTATTTTTGGGAAATACTGCTTGTTCATGACTTTAATGGACATTTCCATTGCTGCAGGTTGCTGGCTGTGTCACTTAACATCTAAAAGCAAGATATATGCCCTTTAGTCCACAGTTGCTGATGAAGCCATTCCCTCAGACATGACCTTAGCCCCTTTGCCTCTGTTTCTCAGGAAACACCAGTGAGATGAGCTCCTGCTAAAGCTTTTCGAACAACAACAACAACAACCCCGTTCTCAAAACTACTGGAATCTCACCTATCAGCTCTCGGTTTAATAATTATGGACAGCAGGGCCAGTCCAGGACTTTTATACGTAACTCAGGAGCTACTTATTAGCGCTAATTTTCATCAACTCATGGTTTTCCTTTAGGGTGATATGTAGAGTTCTACTCCCTATTGCACACCTACAGCTCCCATAAACCATATGAGTTTTAAACATCTTTTCCCATGCATTCTTGGCTATTATTAACACTGTCCTCTTTGCAGATCACTGTTATTCACTAAACCACAACCCCTCACCTCGTAATTTAAGTTCATGCAGCCCATGACTGACTCTACACAATAATCCCAACTAACGTGTTTCAAACCATCATCCATCTCATCACTACTGTCCTACAAGTACTCAAGACTAATCACTTTGTCATAGGGGGGACCTTAAGTTCAATGTCAGTCCAAGCCACATTGCAGTTTTAAACCCATCCCCCCAATTACAAACCTAACCGCTTGTCATTTGTTTCTACAGCCTTAAAGTGATTATAAAAATTTACATCAGGGCTTTGTGTTACCCACTGTACTGTACCATATCACAATTGATTCATATGTTATTTCAGCACCCCCTTGTGGTGTTGATTGAACACTGCTGGAGATCAAAATGCAGATGTTTAGTTATTAGATGATGCTGTTTTCAGGCTGCTGACATACGCACGTCTCTACAGAGTTAATTTTTGTTTTTTAAATTTCAGTGACATCATTGGTGTGCTTATATTCCCAAGACACACCTGACAAGTAAGGATCCCTTGTCATTAATGTCCATGTATAAAGGTTTGTCCAGGATACCTTTTTCTTACCAGTATTGCTCATTGAGGACCCCTCAAAGCGCGCAATAGGTAATGTAATGTTCATAGGTCAGGAGAGGGAGTTTTTGATCTGACTAATTACCTGAAATCAAATCACAGAGTTATTCTTTTAGAGTCTTACAATGTTCTTTCTTTTTCATACTATGTGCTTTACTGAAAGCCAAATGTCATATACTTAGCTAATTAGACTGATAACATTTTGCGCTATATTTATAACAAAATACCACGTATATTATATAATACTCAGGAAGTTATTAGATTATATAACAATCAGGTAGTAATTAGGATAGAATCACCCTTTCATTTGTAGGATGACTTGACATGCTTATGACCTTCAAAATAAAATGAGAAATAAATCAAATTAGTCACTTGAAATGTTTTGAGACTGACTCTTGGACTTCCTGTTAAAATACATAATGTAAAATGCAGGTACATACAAAAAAATGACTGATATTCTGACAGGGAAAAGCAGGGGATAGTGCTGAAATTCTCGGAATCAGGACTCGGCAAACGTGCAGGTTTGGAATGTTGTGTGAATCATAGTTCAAAGTAGCAGCTATATAGAAAGGCAGAGACTCGTAGGGACTCAGCTCATAAGAGAGGTACTGAGGGTTACTTCAGGCAGCACATGGAGCATAAAGGCACACTCTGCCCATTTCCAGAATGCTCTCCTGTTCCTCAGGATGTCTGACTGATGTTAATATAGTGATCATTGACTTTCCAAGGCTTATAGTTTTAATTTCAATATGTACACACTGACTATATTTTTATGGTGCATTTGTAAAACAAGCAGGAAAAGGGCCCCATTATTTAGCGTGTTCAGTACATTTCAGCAGGTCTGTACAACCTGACAGTCCAGTGGTGACATGCTGTTCGCTGAAAAGAAAAAAACTCAATTTGCACATTTTCTCCTTCTCTTTGCTCCCAGGACACTGAAAATGGTGGAGAATTCGACAGGAATAGTGGATGGCAGCAAATGGTCAGAAATTCTCTCATTCGGGCCTCTCATCACAGAGGTGCTGGTGGGCATCTTCTTATACATCAACGGCCTCATGATCTTCACCTTCTTCATGAAGGAGGCCTTTCGCACTGATACCCGCTATATCCTTTTTGCCCACATGCTCTTTGTGGATTCCTCACTGCTGGTGGTGACCAGCTTGGTTGCGCTGCTGACCTACTACAGAGTGACGATCCCCTATGAGGCCTGCATAGTGCTCAACTTGGTCATGATGTGGCTGGAATTTTCCACGCCTCTGACCTTGGTGGCCATGTGCCTGGAGCGCTATGTGGCTGTGTGTAAGCCCCTAAGGCACGCTGCCATCTTCACGCCGAGGATTAGAGTGGTGGGCCTGCTCCTCATTTGGGAGCTGGGCTGTGTACCTGCCCTCGTCATCCTCCTTTCCTTCGCAGCCTTGGTCTCAGTGAAGCAGCTCACCATGAGAGTCTTGTGCTCCTTGGATGCACTGATTGTGATTGAGTGGCAGAAGTACCTCCAAATTGCTGTGTTCAAATTCTATTTCTTGCTCATGTCCATGGTCATCGCCTTCACATACGTCAAGGTGGCTGCGGCTGCCCGGTCTGCCTCTGGTAAAAACAGCAAGTCAAGCGCCAAAGGTACGAGGACAGTGGCACTCCATGCCATCCAGCTTCTCCTTTGCCTCATACAGCTACTTACGCCTTTCGTGGACATGGCTCTGCTAAAGATCAGCGTGGTGATCTACATCTATATCCGTTTTGTGAATTTCATAATGTTTGTGATAGCGCCGCGTTGCCTGAGTTCATTGATCTATGGTTTGAGGGACCAGAATTTCTTCCAGGCATTGAAACACTATGCTGTTTGTGGCCTGGATAAGAAGGTTCAACCAGCTGCTTCTCATTCCAGGAAGGTGGATCTGAGGCATTAATGTGAAGGAAGCAATGAGAGACACTGGATAAGACTGGATAGACTGTACATATTGGCTATTGTTATTATTATTGTCCATCCATCCATCCATCCATTTTCCAAACCGCTTATCCTACTGGGTCGTGGTTGGTCCGGAGCCTATCCCGGAAGCAATGGGCACGAGGCAGGGAACAACCCAGCATGGGGGTCCAGCCCATCGCAGGGCACACTCACACACCATTCACTCACACATGCACACCTATGGGCAATTTAGCAACTCCAATTAGCCTCAGCATGTTTTTGGACTGTGGGGGCAACCGGAGGAAACCCCACGACGACATGGGGAGAACATGCAAACTCCACATACATGTGACCCAGGCGGCCACTCGAACCTGAGTCCCAGAGGTGCGAAGCAATAGTGCTAACCACTGCACCACCATGCCGCCCCTATTATTATTATTATTATTATTATTATTATTATTATTATTATTATTATTATTATTATGCAAAGTTTAACTGCATATTCCTCATTTGAATGTCATTATGATGTGTTAAATGCTAATAACTAAATTGCACTTTTTCGTTGGTCTCTGCATGTGGTTTAATTTTGAAATCACACTCATCTTCATGCTTCATCTAATATTCATTTTAAAAGAATAAGCTAAGGTTTTCCCAGCCCACCCATCCTTCTACTGCTTTTCCAGATCAGGGTCACAAGGAACTTTCAGTCCATAAACTTACCAGAGCTGTAGAGATGACCTGTGACCTGACAGTAATGCTGCCTTTGACCTTCCCAGCAGATCCAGGATGACAGCTGATGATCTGAATGGCCAAAGCATATCAGCTAATATAACCTGCAGTTTGGATAGAGTTCAGTGAATCTGTACTGTTACCTGTATAACTCAAATCTGAAGGTATCATACATATGGACCATCTTAATGTTGTATAAGCTCCTCAAGGCCATGTTTGTAGTGTTCCTATAGTGTTCTCACTTTCTGTGAATAAACCCATGCTGCGGAGCCGTAAGCGGATTGTCACCACCTTCCTTTCCTGTCTGTACCATGCCCCTGAGTTCATAGCAGAAGCACCCCATTCCTTAACACCTACACTTTGTTTACAGTTCAGTGAACCTGAACTGTTCCCTGAATAACTCATATCTGCAGGTATCGTACATAAGGAACATCTTAATGTTGTATAAGCTCCTTAAGGCCATGCAGCACATGGCGATTTCCATACTCTAACTTTTAGAGTCATGCAAAAGACCGAAAAAAGTCTTCATTTGTCAGCTGCAATTCACCAGCGCTTCCCGCAAATATAACCTGCAAGCTCTGAGGTACTGATACATCTATTAGCTGCTGTGCTCCCTGCAGCTGAGTCACACACAGGAATTTTCATGAAATTAGAAAGGCAAAGATACAACTCGAAGCATGTTAACAGGTGTTGCCCACTGTATTCACAGTTATTACTTCTTCAGCACTGCATGTGCAGGCAGCAGAGTGTATGTGGTGTTTTCATTAGGTCACATTAAGGCTGCAATCAGGCCTGTTGTTCAGAAGGCCTCAGCACTGACTAGGCCCAGGCAGAGAGCTGTGGGGTCCGGCACTGTCACAAGGCAGCTCATCTCCACAGGGAAGCCCTGTTCGCTCAGCAGCAGAACAAACAAGCCGTCCATCACAGGACTGACATTAATAATTGATGAGTGTTAATGGCAGCACAGGGGAGAGGTGTGGAGGCAGGACCAGCTCAGGCTCCCACATGATGGAGGTCCTTCCCCAGAGCAGGGAGCACGTTCAGCCTCTGTAATCATCACGCACTCGACAGCTCAGCAGGGAAATTCTGCTGTTCCACTAACTAGAGACTGGAGTTAGTGCCTAAGCCTGAAATCTCATAAAATGTTGTCTTCCTGTAGTACCACAACCCTAACTATTATTTATATTGACTACAACAAATTATCGGCACTCCTGGAATTTTTCCAGAAAATGCACCATTTCTCCCAGATAATTGTTAAAATTATAAATGTTTTGGTATACACATGTTTATTTCCTTTATATGCATTGGAACAACAACAAAAAAACATAGAAAATAAGCCAAATTTGATATCATTTCAGACAAATCTCAAAAACTGGTCCGGACAAAATTATTGGCAGCCTCAGCTTAATATTTGGTTGCGCGTCCTTTGTAAAAAATAACTGAAATCAATCGCTTCCTATAGCCATCAACAAGCTTGTTACACCCCTCACCTGGAATTTTTGACCACTCTTCTTTTGCAAACTGCTCAAGGTCTCTCAGATATGAAGGCTGCCTTCTCCCAAAAGCAATTCTGAGATCTCTCCATAAGTGTTCAATCAGATTTAGATCCGGACTCATTGCTGGCCACTTCAGAACTCTCCAGTACATCGTGTTCTTTTCTTCAAAAGGCCTCATTTCGTTTTCTGTAAACAGTAGAATGATGAGCTTTGCCAAACAGCTCTACTTTGGTCTCATCTGTCCACAAGACGTTCTCCCAGAAGGATTTTGGCTTCCTCAAGTACATTTTGGAAAACTCCAGTCTGGCTTTTTTATGTTTCTGTGTCCTTCTGGGTCTCCTGCCATCGTGTTTCTTTTTGTTCAGATGTCGATGGATAGATCGACCTGACACTGTTTCACCCTGAGTCTGCAGAACAGCTTGAATTTGTTTAGAAGTTGATTGTGGCTGTTTATCCACCATTCGGACTATCCTTCATTGCAGTCTTTTATCAATCTTTCTCTTCCGTCCACGTCCAGGGAGATTAGCTACAGTGCCATGTCTTGTGAACTTCTTGACTATGTTGTGCACAGTGGACAGAGGAACATGAAGATCTCTGGAGATCGACTTGTAGCCTTGAGATTGTTGATATTTTTCCACAATTTTTGTTCTCAAGTCCTCAGACAATTCTCTGCTCTTCTCTCTGTTCTCCATGCTTAGTGTGGCACACAGACACACAACAGAAAGGTTGAGTCAACTTTTCTCCATTTTAACTGGTGTCAGGAGTGTTTACTATATTGCCAGCACCTGTTTCTTGCCACAGGTCCGTTCAAATGAGCATCATATGCTTGAAATAAAATGACTTGCCATCGATTTTGCCCAATTTAAGTGCCAATAATTTTGTCTGGCCTATTTTTGGAATTCTGTGTGAAATGATGTCAAATTTGGCTTTTTTCTCTGTTTTTTTGATGTTGTTCCAATACACATAAATGAAATAAACATGTGTATACCGAAATATTTCTAATTGTAACAATTTTCTTGGAGAAATGGTGAATTTTCTGGAAAAATTCCGGGGGTGCCAATAATTTCGGCCATGACTGTATATATTTGAGTGGTTATGGGAGATAAATACATGTAATGCCAAAGTAAAAAGCCCATCTGAACTATCAAAAGCAATCAGTAGAGGCGTATGAAACTCTGTTGGAGGGATGTTACATCATTCTTCCATCATCTGGTGTTACGGGAAAAACGATGAAAAAACATTGTCTGAGGTAGTGTTGCTGTGTCCTTTATTTATCTGATTGCAATAAAGTGACTCTGATAGTCATGGCAGGGGGCTTGTATTGTGCTTATGGACACATTAAGTCACAGTTGTGCCCTGTGGCTGGGGACTTCGCCACCTGGAATATTCCACACTTCACTGTGACACAGATGATCATTCAGAATGACCTTGTAACTATTGGCATTTGCTTTGCCCTAAAAGTGGCTGACTGGGCCTAAATGATACCAGGAAAATGTATTTCCCACCATATACGACCCAGAACCTACCGCTCAACCATGTCATTTGCTTTTGACTTGTCCTTCACAGCCTAAATATATGTTAAGGTGAGTTGGGGTTACCAAACTACCCATAAGTGTGACTGTTCTGTGAATGTGTCCTCTGATGAGTTGGTACACCATCTTGGGTCGTTCCCTCCTATGGGCCACAAGGCTCCTGACCCCCTGTGACCCCAGACAGGATAAGCGGACAGAAAATAGATGGATCTATAGCCATGTAAATCCTGGACAGCAGAGCCGGTCCAGGACTTCTATACATAACCCATGAGCTACACCTTTATGAAAGTTCTTATTTTCAGTCAACTCATGTGTTTCCTTTAGGGTTACCTGTGTAGTTCTGTTGTCTGTTAGACACCTATAGCTCCCATAATCTTCACCAGATTTAAACACCTTTCGCTCACTGACTATTAAATCTTTTCTCTGCAAATCACCAGTATTCACCAAACCATGACACTTCACCACTGCATTGTTTAGCAATTCCTGCTGCCCATGACTGACAGTACACAATAATCCCAACAAGTGTGAGTTACAAAGCATGATGATGAAATCTGGGGCCAAAGGCCTATTGGAGAACTGTACCCTATGGTGTTGGTTGATCAAAATGCTGGAGAACAAAATGCAGATGTTTAATCACTAGATGGCGATGTTTTCAAGCTGCTGATATACACTCATCTCCAGAGAGTCCATTTCTTGTTTTTGATTTTCAGTGACATCATTGGTGTGCTTCTATTCCCAGGATTACACCTGAGAAGTAAGGATCCCTTGTCATTGGTGTCTGTGTATAAAGGTTTGGCCAGAATAACTGTTTCTTACCAGTATTGTTTACTGAGGACACTTCAAAGCGCATAAAAGGTAATGTAACGTTCGTGATTCAGGAGAGGGAATTTTGATCTGACTGAGTACCTAAAATCAAAACACTGACTAATACTTTTATGGTCTTACAATGTTCTCTTCTCATGTAGCTAATATTAGCCAATCAGACTGTCTGATAACTTTGTATACTTTATTCATAATAGATTAACACTTTTATAACAGCCAGATTGATTTTCGGATGATATCACTTTTCAGTTGTAGGAGGCCTTGACATACTTATGACCTCAAACATAAACGTAAAAAAATCAGTGAAATTTGTTACATGGAATGTTTTGATACTTAAATTGCACAATGCAGAAAGCAGACGTATCCAAAAAAATGACCCTGATATTCTGACAGGGAAAAGCAGGGAATAGTACTGAAATTCTTGGAATCACGACTCAACAAACGTGCAGGTTTGGGATGTTGTGTGAATCATAGTTCAATGTAGCAGCTATATAGAAAGGCAGAGTCTCCTAGGGACTCAGCTCATAAGAGAGGTACTGAGGGTTACTTCAGGCAGCACATGGAGCGTAAAGGCACACTCTGCCCGTTTCCAGAATGCTCTCCTGTTCCTCAGGATATGTCGTGGATGTCAATACAGTGGACAATGATTTTCCAAGGCTTTTGGGAATCATTTCAGTACCTATGTATATGACATATTCATAAAATAAGCAGGAAAATGATCATGTTACTCAGGCTGTTCAATAGATTTCAGGGGCCGTTTTAAATCTTACAGCCTAGTGATAACAGTGTTTACCAAAAATAATAAAGGAAAACCATCTGCTCATTTTCCCCTTCTCTTTGTTCCCAGGAAACTCAAAATGGCAGACAATATGACAGGAATAACCAATGGCAGCAAATCATCAGATACTGTCCCTCCAAAGCGTTTCATGCTCGATGTGATAATCATTCAGGTGCTGGTGGGCATCTTCTTATACATCAACGGCCTCATGATCTTCACCTTCTTCATGAAGGAGGCCTTTCGCACTGATACCCGCTATATCCTTTTTGCCCACATGCTCTTTGTGGATTCCTCGGTGATGGTGACGACAAACCTGGCTGTGCTGTTTATGCACTATGGTGTGGTGATCCCCTTTGAGGTCTGTATAGTGCTCAACCTGATGATGACCTGGTTGGATTTCTGCACGCCTCTGACCTTGGTGGCCATGTGCCTGGAGCGCTATGTGGCTGTGTGTAAGCCCCTAAGGCACGCTGCCATCTCCACGCCGAGGATTAGAGTGGTGGGCCTGCTCCTCATTTGGGGGCTGGGCTGTGTACCTGCCCTCGTCATCATCTTTTCTTGCACAGCCTCAGTCTCAGTTAAGCAGCTCAGCATGAGAGTCTTGTGCTCCATGGATGCACTGATTGTGATTGAGTGGCAGAAGTACCTCCAAATTGCTGTGTTCAAATTCTATTTCTTGCTCATGTCCATGGTCATCGCCTTCACATACGTCAAGGTGGCTGCAGCTGCCCGGTCTGCCTCTGGTGACAACAGCAAGTCAAGCGCCAAAGGTACGAGGACAGTGGCTCTCCATGCCATCCAGCTTCTCCTTTGCCTCATACAGCTACTTACGCCTTTCGTGGAGATGGCTGTGTTACAGATCAGCGTGGTGATCTACGCCAAAATCCGCATTGTCAATTTTGTTGTCTTCATGATAGCTCCACGATGCCTGAGCCCATTGATCTATGGTTTGAGGGACCAGAACTTCTTCCAGGCATTGAAACACTATGCTGTTTGTGGCCTGGATAAGAAGATTCAACCAGATGCTCCTCATTTAGTTCCAAAGACTTGGCACTGAGGCATTAGTTTCGCTCTATGGCACCTTCACATTATGCTTGTTACTCAGTACTGTCTTACATATTTTACCCTCTAGTCAGTTCATGTATATAGAGCCATGCCAGTGTGTCCTTATATCCACACCTTTTGTACCAAGTAAAATTCCGTGTGCATGTTTGTACTTGCTGAAAAATCTAATCATAGTATAATCAGCTAAGATTCTATCAGCCAATCGATCTTTTAACCATTTATCCAGTCGGGGTCCCAGGGAAGTTTCAGTACATAAATTAAACAAACCTGTAAACACAAACCCATGACGTGACAGTAATACTGCCGCTTACACTCCCAGCAGATCCAGGGTGACTCAGATAGATGATGATTTGAATGACCAAAGCACATCAGCTAATATAACCTGCAGTTTGTCTACAGTTCAGTGAATCTGTACTGTTACCTGTATAACTCATATCTGCAGGTATTATGCAAGCGGAATATCCCACTGTAGTATAAGCTCCTTAGGCCAGATAGCACATGGTAAATTCCACTGCAATTCACCAGCGCTTCCCAGAAGTATAACCTGCAAGCTCTGAGGTACTGATCCATATATTAGCTGCTGTGCTCCCTGCAGTTGAGTCACACACAGGCATTTTTGTAAAATAAGAGAGGCACAGATACAAGTCGAGGCATGTTAACAGGTGTTAGTGACTGCATTCACAGTTAGTATTGCAAGTGCAAGTACTGGAGTGTATGTGGTTTTTCCATTAGGCCAGACTAAGGCTGCAATCAGGCCTGTTGTTCAGAAGGCCTCAGCACTGACTAGGCCCAGGCTGAGATCTGTGGGGTCCCGCACTGTCACAAGGCAGCTCATCTCCACAGGGAAGCCCTGTTTGCTCAGCAGCAGAACAAACAAGCCGTCTATCACAGGACTGACATTAATAATTGATGAGTGTTAATGGCAGCACAGGGGAGAGGTGTGGAGGCAGGACCAGCTCAGGCTCCCACATGATGGAGGTCCTTCCCCAGAGCAGGGAGCACGTTCAGCCTCTGTAATCATCACGCACTCAACAGCTTAGCAGGGAAATTTTGTTGTTCCAAAAGCTAGAGACTGGAGTTAGTGCCTAAGCCTGAAATCTCATAAAATGTTGTCTTCCTGTAGTACCACAACCCTAACTATTATTTATATTGATTACAACATTTAATTACCACAATATTAACATGACTTGAGACTGAATCCTTGCTTTGATAAAAGGGTGAAGGATGTGTGATCATGTGACTACACCAGGAAAACCCCCCATATACAGTAGACCACTGGGCTCTTCTCACCATGTTGTTTATTTTTGGGAAATACTGCTTGTTCATGACTTTAATGGACATTTCCATTGCTGCAGGCTGCTGGCTGTGTCACCTAACATCTAAAAGCAAGATATATGCCCTTTAGTCCACAGTTGCTGATGAAGCCATTCCCTCAGACATGACCTTAGCCCCTTTGCCTCTGTTTCTCAGGAAACACCAGTGAGATGAGCTCCTGCTAAAGCTTTTCGAACAACAACAACAACAACTCCGTTCTCAAAACTACTGGAATCTCACCTATCAGCTCTCGGTTTAATAATTATGGACAGCAGGGCCAGTCCAGGACTTTTATACCTAACTCAGGAGCTACTTATTAGCGCTAATTTTCATCATTTGTTTCTGCAGCCTTAAAGTGATTATAAAAATTTACATCAGGGCTTTGTGTTACCCACTGTACTGTACCATATCACAATTGATTCATATGTTATTTCAGCACCCCCTTGTGGTGTTGATTGAACACTGCAGGAGATCAAAATACAGATGTTCAATCATTAGATGGTGCTGTTTTCGGGCTGCTGACATACGCACATCTCCACAGAGTTAATTTTCGTTTTTTAAATTTCAGTGACAACATTGGTGTGCTTATATTCCCAAGTCACACCTGACAAGTAAGGATCCCTTGTTATTAATGTCCGTGTATAAAGGTTTGTCCAGGATACCTTTTTTTAATACACCCAGGTGCCATTTATTTTGAAATTAGGCTCAAATGTAGAAAATGTTCTAGCAGAAGTCTTGGACAATCTCTGAATTACATAGTAATCTGACTTCTTCTGAAGCTGTGAGAAATTGTTCATCTGCATTTGCTGCATTGGTACTTGTTGATGTGCGTGTGCCCTGCTTAAGGAGTAAAGGGGAGATCACATGCATAGCTGATTTTCTGTAATTTTATAGCCTGAATAAAAATAAAATATTCTCTTCGTACAGGAACCAAGTCTCTGGATAGATATTTCTACAAAAGAGCCATTTAGTTATTTCTAGAAAAATATATAGAGCCAATGAAAGGACCTGGCGTCATAGTAGCACAGATCTCTGTCCGTGGTGCTGAATTCTCTAATTGATGGACTGGTTCTGAATGAATAGACCAGCTGGCCAACGTGTCTGTGCCACTGACTGGCACCCTGACATATAACGACTTTTAACAATGAGGGGGGAAAAGTCCAGACAGGAAATTAGTCAACAGTAATTAGTAATCACACATAGTTCTCATTTATCATGATGTAAAATTCAAAAACCTTTTTCTATTATTACAGTTTTTGCCCGTTGCTTGAACACGTTTTGCAAAACTTGGCTCATCATGTCAAAACTCCACACACAAGAAAATAAGACACGACACTGGGAAATAAACCATTCACATCTATGTCAAATTGAAACTCTGCTATCAAAACCTAACAATCCTTTGTCAAAATGTCGCTCTAATGACAAAATGAAACCCACTTGCATCATATGAATACACTTACAAATCAGCAGCAACACACTAGTCTACTTTATATAAAACACGGCAGGCTTTTGTTTGCACTGTTTTTATTCAGTTCCACAGAAGGCACGTTTTCACAACCCCCAAAAAATGAAATACTAAATACTGTACATTACAGTCGTGTACTTTACAGTAAATTCAGTTAAAGCAACAATAAAACAAATAATACACTACTGTAAACACAGAAAAACACAATTGTGCATAAGTGGACTTATGGATCCTGCCGTCTGTTGGGGTCTGGCCACAGAATCTCATCAACATCACAAGCAATGTCTGCTCTTGCTAAGCATCGGGGAAAATATCCCCTTGTGTGCCGAATCCATCCATGGATTGACCTTACCTCAATGTCTCCGCAGGCCTGTTCCATTGCCTGCAGAAGAGGCGTGCGGGCATGTGGTTGGCGGTCATATACGCGCCATCTCCAAGCGGAAAAAAACTCTTCTATAGGGTTGAGAAATGGCGAGTAAGGGGGCAAATACACAACTTCAAATTGATCATGGTTGGTGAACCAGTTCCGGATGATAGCAGCCCGATGGAAACTGACATTATCCCAGACAACAACAAACCTGGGCGGCTCTGGTCTGTCCTGTACAACTGCATCATGAAGTGCATCTAGAAATGTGATTATGTGTTGCGCATTATATGGACCCAGTTTGGAATGATGGTGCAGTAGCTACGTCGTCTACTTTTGCTAAGGTTGAATCCAGCCTCGTCAACGTAAATAAATTCATGAGGCTGAGCAGCTCCATTCACGTCCAAGATTCTCTGCAACAAAAAATACATATTGTAGATGGCATTACTCAAAACACACAACTACACTACTACACATACAGAACCGCCCCACCCCACCACACAGGTACCTGTGTAGCTTTCCGAATATGTCTATGTGGTACTGATCAAATGGTACATATTCAGCTGTTACTGGACTGCACCCATTCTGTATTGTAAATGTAAAGGACTGTTACACTTACCTGTACATATTCATGTCGAAGTCCTTTGACCCTGACACTGTTCCTCTCAATTGGGACCCTGTACAGTTGCTTCATGGTCATGTTGTGCTTTACCAGGATGCGTCTGATAGTGGTAATGCTTACTCGATTTATGTTGTTGAATACCTGCCTATCTTCAAGTATTTGTTGTTGTAGCTGGTGGACACGGATTGCATTGTTTGCTCTCACTAGGTTCACAATGGCAAGTTCCTGCTGTTGTGTGAACAGGTGCTGCCGTCCACCCCCAGTAGGTCTTTTAGCCATTCAGTAGAAAAATGCAACCACAAATTGTTATCGGTTTGCTTCTTTTTTACAGTACTGTATGTGCTTTACTGTGTATACCATACACAGTACTGAAACATCTCAACACGTTATCATCGTATGTTTCACAAAACTACTACTTTTGTATTATTATTTTTGCATTAGTCACCCTGAAATACAGTACATGTGATACGGCAATGTGATATGGTACAGTATTGTAAATACTCTAGATACAGTCTGAGTAGAGTAGAGAGTTGAAGACATACCTGTTTTCCAGTCGGAATGTCCTTATTATGGATGAAACTGTGAAACGGCTTAGATTAGGGTGGACTCTCTGCCCAGCTTCCCTCACAGCCAGGCCATGGTTTATGACATGGTCCACCAAAGTTGCTCTTATGTCATCAGAAATAATGGTCCTTGCATAGCCTCTTCGACCACTTCCTCCTCTCTCTCTCTGCCTGTCTTCCTCTTCCTCTACCTCTGCCTCTAGCTCTCCCTGCTTCCAAACTTCTCAAAATGGCTTAAGTGAGGTGTATTTGTAGCTGGCTGATTGGTGTTCCATTTTGTAAGTAAGCATTTTCAGGTGTGTGTCTAAGTATTTTCAATTGCCCAATGTGTTTTGTATTTTGAATAGATGTGTTTTCCCACTGGTACCCTGAGATTTCATTTTTGAATGAAGTGTCATGTATGACATAGTGTGTAGTGTGCAGGAGTAAGTGTGTTGTAGAAAGGAGTGAGTGTGTTGCAGAATTGCAACTAAAGTGCTAACCAGAACTTTTATTTAAGGTATGGTTGCACTTTGTTTAAGGTATAGTAACAACAACTTCAAGTTACGTTACTTTGGTTTAAGCATGTGTCTATAGTGTTCAAGCAATGGGTAAAAACTGTAATAGCAGCAGCAAAGCTAACACCCGCAACCAAAAAGCGTAATGTTCCTAATAGAGTGGCTGATCTGTCCTGAAATCGTAAAACTGAAAAGTTTTCAAACACAGTATGTATATTATATAACATGTTGGATAAATAGATGTAATTTATTGGTGACTTCGTGTACATTGAAGTTTCTGCCTTTTAAACAACTATAAAGTAATGTTGTTTGTTATATAAAAAATGTACATTTAAATGTATGAAACAAAAAATGTATACACACACACATTACATTTTCGTTAGCTGTAAAATACAGTGAAGTGAAATCTCCATTATTTGCGTTGCAATATTCCACCACTAGGGGGCAATTTTGGACGGAGGAATCTCTTTAATGGCTGTTACCAACAGAAATGTTTGCTGCTACAGTATTCAGCTTTCTGGGTGTCCTGCAAAAAGAACTAGATGACTACAAGTAGGTATGGAATGCACACTGCCCACCTGACAAACCAGAAGCCACTTTTTGAAATGTAAATTTTGTTATTGAAACATTTTGTTGGATTGCACTCTAGGTTTAATGGAAGAAACTGTGGATTCCATGTATCTCCTGAAAATCTTCATAGTCTTTGTGGAGACAATGATCTTCAAATTCACTTTGAGGTCTTGCAGAGACAAAATGAACTTGCTCCACCAGTCAGCTGGGTTACTGCCATGGAGAATTATATTGCATTCAAAAGTGTATTAGGTCTATAAGGTAATTCTGCTAACAAATTGTACAAAGCTCTCAAAATTATTTTGGTTTTCAGACAACAAATAACATTTTTCCAGCCTTTGTTCTCCAAATAAGACATTTATTTAAACGTTGTATACAAAAATAAATTAAGCATGTTCAATAAGAACACTTTGGCCATTATACATATTGCTGTGTATAGAGCCATTAAACTGCCCCCTTAAAGCTTTTTACTGCCAAACAAAGCTGTCAGGTCAAAAATCACACTGTTAAAAATGAAGTATAAAAGAATACAAAAATAACTTCTAACAACTTATAACACTTATTCAATAAGATTATAGAACAACATAATCATTGCATTGCAATTCAATCACCAGAGGTGGCGTGGAGTACAATAATTAACAGCTTGGCTTCAGGGAATGCCAAACCCTTCAGGGAATCCCAGTGTTATTTAACTGTCCCATTCTGTGTCCCTTCCCTGTTTGGCCAGTAGGTGTCATTGGTCATCTCGTCCCACGTGTTGTCAGTCTTTCTTGTCCTCCCCTGTTGTCAGTCTGTAGCGTTTCCCTTGTTCCCTGCCAGCCACTTGTTGAGCACGTGGTTACCTGTAATTTCAATTCATTAACTTACTGTTTGCCATAGGCTTTTAAATACATTATAAATAATTTAAAAAAATAACATAACAAGAGATAATACTATGAATTTCCTCACTGATTAATTGTGTTGTGGGTTGGAACTCAGTATGGAGTCCCCACAAAGATACAGATACCTTATATGTGTGTGTGTGTGTGTGTGTGTAGCAGGGCCGTAGCACATCTTCTTCTTTGTGTTCAGGAATTGCTTCTTGTAGGTTAAGTTAGAATGGTTTTCACAGTTCTTTGGTCTGGAGATCAGGCTGATTAATCACAGTTGATTTTTGTGGACAATCAACCATATACATATGTACATATATATGTGTGTGTGTGTGTACAGTAGTGTGCAAAAAATCATAAGCAGTCAAAAGAAATTGTGTGATGTCACGATTGTTACGGTTTGTAGCAGCTAATCACTGCTGTTAATAGCAGCTAATAGCTGCTGTCTGTAGCAGCTAAACTACTGTTAATATAACTGCTAATAACATAACAATTTTCCCGTTTTTTGTGTAATAAAGTATATAATGTAGTAATGTGGTGTGTTTTTGATTCAAATATGTTAGTATGGTATTGGCAAGATATTATTGTATCAGCCTTTATTACATTAAGGGGGAAAATTAGCACATTATTGGCAGTTATTACATTAACGGTAGGTATCATATGTGCCCTTGAGAGGTAAAGTGGGCTATCCCACATGTCAGTCAAAAATGACTGTCCAATATTAATTATTGAGGGTCTATCTATCTTTTAAATATACTGAGATCTGTGCTACCTATGATACATATCAATTGTAGGGTATAGACACACTGATTTTTTTTTTTTTTAATTCAACTTTGGAGCTCATTTTCTCAAAACTTTGTTTTTGTGGGATAGCCCACTTTACCTCTCAAGGGCACATGTTATATAGGTCTAATGTACGAAGCATTAACGTTAGACATGATAAGCTGGTTACCCACCAGGCAGGCAGATGGGGGCAGGTGGGCGAGGTGCAGCGTACTGTACGAAGCGGGGGTGCGCAGGCACTGTGCAGCAGCTGAAGCTCCTCTTAGGTGCAATCATTTCCTGCGCACGGCACCAGCTGCCTTTCACTGCATTGAAACATTCCACTTTTGCAGTTACTTTGAAGCCATCGGAGCCTCCCATCGCAAACAGCAAGCCGTCCACCACTGCGATGCCGAAATAGCTTCTTTGTTGTCTCATGGGAGGCCCAGCGTGCCACTGGTTAATTGCAGGGTCATAGACCTCCATAGTCCGCACTGGATGAGCCCCGTTGGTACCGCCCACCTGCGAGACACCAATGGTAAGTGATCACTCGGGTACCAAACAGATAAGTAAATATCAGCTTTCTCGAAGTCAGGAACTCTTAAGGAATTATCGCCCTATAATAGCAGGCTGCACAGAACCTCCCATTGTCTATATAGGACACAAGCTTATAACTAATTTGTGTTCAACATACATGTCAACATAACTGCAGTGAAAAAAAGGGAATTTGGGCAACAGAAAACCTGTACAATTCAGCGAAAACTGTCAACCATCAAAAAAATACTTCTTATGATCATATATTTTGCTTTTATTATTATTTTTATTAGTACTAAAAATAATACTTGTAGTCAGACACTGAAAAAAAAAACAAACAGAGCAATTACGTCTGGAACTACAGAATATAACTGTAATCAAAAATCTAAGCTTTACTAAGCGTATTCGTTTATAACCCAGATATGCAGGGAGCATATGTGTATTGAGATGGGCCTTCCCAGCAGGTCATTTCATCCACTGAATTCTTTTGTTTGTTTTAAGCGCATTACAATCTGTGACACAGCAGCAGTGACAAAAAATATGAGTCTCAGATAAATCTTGAGATTTGACTCCTTTGTTTCAGAGTACAAGAAAGGAATCACTCACCGCATAGATGTTTCCCTGATATGCCGCTACTCCAAGGCCACGTCGGCGAGTGCGCATGGGAGCGATCAAGGTCCATTCGCCCGTGAGTGGATCATAGCACTCCGCAGTGGAAGTGGTCTGAGCTCCATTGCTACCCCCACAAATGTATATCTAGGAAAGATGGTTCACAAGTGATGTGTGTTATGCTGTACATGATTGGAGATGGAGATCTAGAAAGCGTAAATGTACATTTAGCTAATGGATGTTTAATCCATCCACCTTCCATAAAAGTCTATTCAGTACAGGGTGGTGGTGAACCTGGAGCCTACCACAGGAAGCACATGGGCATTGGTAGGGAATTTACAGTTAGTTGTGATCATTTCCCTTGTGAACCGCAGCTTAATCAGCTAATTAAGTTCACTAGGTTTGTTTGAATAGGGAAATCTGCAAATTGTTTAGGATTCTGACCCTCCAGGACTGGAATTGGGTAAAGCTCCTACGTTAACACCAGTTATTGTATCTCACAAGTCTTGGGCTGTGGGCAAAATTGCAAAAACATAGAGCTGGACACCACAGCACTGCCCAATGTGCCACTAATGCAGAGCGACAATGCAAGGTCATTTATGTTTTATCTAAACACTGACGTTCACTGAATAAACAATTATGGATTGAAATCAACCATTTGAAGACAAAGCGAGCTACTGAGTATGTAACATAATCAATTTCAAGGGGAAAATGAGGGTAACCACAGTCAGACGCCCTCCTATTAACCTACCTTTCCATTCAGGGTGGTGGCACTGGCATCCTGTCGCTCCTCATGCATGGGCTGGATGATGGTCCACTCATTGGCATTTGGGTCATATCGCTCTACGATATTCAGAGGCGACACGTCTAAACGGCCACCCATCACATAGATGAAGCCGTTACTTACGGCCACACTGACACAACAGCGGCGCCAGTGCATAGGGGCCATGTGCTGCCATGTCCGTGCGACGGGGTCAAATCTGAGCACAGCATCGGTGAAATTATGGCCATCATAACCCCCAAAACAATACATGAAGCCATTTAAACACACACTGCCATGGCCGGACTGGCGAGTCTCCTGCCCCTGTGTTATATCCACCCAGCGGTCGGCCCGGGTGTCATAGGCTTCAATCCAGTTTGTCGTGCGCATGTTCCATCCACCAACAGCCAGCAAAATGTCAGAGGGCAAGCGCGGGCGGATCAGTGGGTTCTCAAAATCAGATCGTGGACGTTCATCATGAAGATCATAGATGACCTTCAGTACATTAGTGATGATTGGCCTGCACGCCACATTGGCCTTCACTAGATCGTTGGCTTTGACGATTTTCATGAAGTATTCCGGATCCATACGAGCCATCCGAATCTACACAGGAAACAATGAGAGAATGAGAGAATTCCCATGAGTTCCTTAGTGCTTTCTGTGAATCTCTGGAGATGAGCAATTCCTAACATTAAGGATACAGCAGTAAGTGCAAATTTTTATTTCTTTAGCTGAAGCCATTTACTTTGAAAGTCTCAGATGTGTCAGCTAACACTTGTTTAATGTAAGACATCTGAGTGTTTTGTTTTCCATTATTTGTTACACTCTCCTCCTAGGTGTAATACCTGGAAGCCTTGGTTGTACACTTATGGGACATGGAAATGGAGGTTCAGTCTTTAGCTACAGTAATAAGGACTTCACTCAATGAGCATTCTATTGTTATATACACAAGTCAATGAGAACATAGTATAACTATACTCACCTTGGCCAATAGGACTGAAATGTGGGCCTCTCGGGTGGCAGGCTCGTGCTCAATCCACCGGAGGATGGCCTCAAACACCACATCCTCTTCTCTGACATTAAGCTCATCCTGCTCGATGATGTCAGAAAGTTGTTCAAGACTTAGTTCTGGGAACTCATTTGAGCTGATGGCAACCTCCTTGAAGTTTTTCAAGATTAAGTTGAATGCAGACTGGTGCAGCTCGTTTACGCAGTAGACATCGGCGATTTTAAGAAGGCCAATGCAGTTGTTGAGGCAGAGCTGCTCATGCAGGAAATCACAGCAGCGCTGCACGATGCCCAAGACACTGAGATAATCAGCAGCTACCAGGAGGTTCTCCACATTCTCAGCTGTGATGACCACAGAGTATGTGTAGGCATACTCTATGACCTGCCTCAGTGTTTCTGGGGAAATGCCTGGGAGTTGGTACTCCCGCTTTCCTGAATCATTCCAGTCACTGGCGAACAGAGCCCTGAAACACAATCCAGAAGTGACTCATCTAATAAATATCGGTTTTGCAGGCAAAGTTAAATAAGGGGTTTTCTAAATCTTCTGAACCAGGGACCCCCAAATGGAAATTAAGCAGAGATAAGGACCCCCTGCTACAGATGATCTCATAGGCATTTAAGAACTAGGGGCCTGGGGCTTTAATTCTTATTTTTCCAACAGTAGCTCCCCCTTATCACTTATCAGAAATATTTCATGATCAGCACTGACCTACATTAATATAATTTAATATAATGTATATTAATATAAACTTTCTGTCATCCTAGAGCCTTATTGCCAAGGAGAAGTCATTGCTAACGAGAGATAAAAACTGACTCCTTGCTGTTTTCGCATCTTCATATATGGGTCACAGCTACTTACTGGAAGTAGAAGCTACAGCCACACAGAATTACTCTATGGGCGTTGAATTGAACACCGTCGGTGATGAGGACCACGTCACAAAGCTGTCCTGCCAGCCGAAGCTTGTTAAACACTTCGAACGCCGGGGACATCAGTACTCGCTCCATGTCGTGTGCCATCATAATTCAAAAATGTGGATATCTCGTCTCTCTCTCCTTTTTATATCACTCGAAATGACGTGTACATACGTTCTAAGACGCAAAAACCGCACTTTGCATCACAGTTTCCTAAGATACCATAATGTTTATTTTTAAATCTATATTTGAGACTCGAAATGGATTGGGGGCCGGGGGGGGGGGGGTGGGTATATTCTACGCACAATCAGCTGTACAAGAAGAACAAGTGAAATGTTTTTAACATCACTTTTGGAAAATGTATACCGTGCTTATCTTAGAATTTAAGTTTTGTATTATGTAAGAATAGTCAAATCACGAATTCCCGAAATAAAATAAATAAATAAATAAATGTTTTCATATTTTTTCTCCTCCGCTACGTTTCTAAAAATGAAAAACAAAAAAGGTCCTTTACATGTCTGTCAGGAACGAGGTTTAAGTTCGCATCTTATTCCCTAGTTTCCACTTTAGACATAAGTCATTGAGCAACAAATGTCCACAGGACATTATTTTATGGGCTAAATCTGGTCGGCCCGTTGTGGCAATTATTTGGAACAAGAATAGTCCTTGAAAATTGGGCTGGGCGGTCCGTCTGTTTTGGTCAACATTTAGCACAAGGCGGACGTATTTATCGGACCGCATATATCCCCAATAAGGTCATGAAAACAAATTGCAGCAAGTGTGGAATTATCACAATGATTATTGTGCTGTGTACACTTCACCCAAATCCTGAACGCTATTGAATATAATCGATTATGTATTATAGAGCAGTTATGTTAATCAAGGTACAGTGTGCAATATCACTCCATGAGCTATTGACCATTTTCCTGTTTTATGATCTTTTCTTGAGAAATCGTTTTTTATTTTATTTTTTGTAATTCCTCACTTCTGCCGACTAACTCCTCCACGTTTAATATATTTTCGTGCAGGTTTTTAAGTTTGTTTTCCTGCAGCTTCACGGCACCCATCGTTCTTGCGCACCCACACAGATGGACGAGTTAAGCTAGAAGTGGATGGGAGTAGTGGCAGGACAGATATTCCGAGGGCGCCCATTAAACGATGTAAGTAATTATTATTTATCGTTAGAATTCTCACTTAACACAGAATGTTGTCTTTGGCTGAAGTTTAAACAGTCGAGCTGAATTGTGGGAAGATAAGCTGAAGCTGTTCGCGTCCGCAGCTAATGCTCGCGCCATGACTAGCTAGCACATAGTGAAATGGTGAATGGATTTGGCGACATTTTCCGTTTGAATCGAGTACAGAGACGTAGGTGTTGTTTTGTTTGTGGCCCTGCTTTTACAATGCACGTGTAGCAAAGTGAAGTTGGGATCTGCTTGCGTCTTTTGCAGCTAACATCACACTCGATATAGCCGCAGTTTATTGTGGAATCGCCATTTTGGGTGTACACAACGCAAGAGCGCACGAGTGTTTATATAAAACAATTCCACTCTGGCTGAGTTTTCTTCTTCTTATTATTTTTCATGCTATACTATATACAAACTTTTTACTTGTACATCTTAGGATATAGTTCATTGTGACAATATAAATGGTAGGAGAGAACTACAACAGCAACGACTGTGGGTTGGGGCTGGGTAGGGGATAACGTTTTCATAGTTGGGATTAGGGTTTTGCCCATAGACATGAATGCAGAGTCCCCATAAAGACATCTAGCACATCTTCTTCTTTGTGTTCTGGAATTGCTTCTTGTAGGTTAAGTTAGAATGGTTTTCACTGTTCTTTGGTCTGGAGAACTGGCTGATTAATCACAGTTGAGTTTTGTGGGCAATCAACCATATGAATATGTACATATATGTGTGTGTGTGTGTGTACAGTAGTGTGCAAAAAATCATAAGCAGTCAAAAGAAATTGTGTGATTGTTAGGGTCTGTAGCAGCTAATCACTGCTGTTAATAGCAGCTACTATAAACTACTGTTAATATAACTGCTAATAACAATTTTCCCGTTTATTTTTTTTGTGTAATAAAGCCTATAATGTAATAATGTGATACGTTTTTGATTCAAATATGTTAGTATGATATTGGTAAGTTATTACTGTATCAGCCTTTATTATATTAAGGGGGAAAATTAGCACATTATTGGCAGTTATTACATTAACGGTAGACATCATATTATATATGTCTAATGCAGGGGCGCTGCTAAGGATTTTGGGTCCCATGAAAGGAATCTTGACAGGGCCCCCCACACAGTTTATTGGGGGCTTCTCTGGGCCCCCTCTCAGTCATGGGCCCCGAGAATCGTCATCGTTTACCCCCCCTTTACAGCGCCCCTGGTCTAATGCACGAAGCATTAACGTTAGATATGCTTGTACCACAACTTATTAGGCAAGAGAGAAGTTCTATTGCCCATTTTCATTGCAAACCAGCTTAACATTTACAGGATAATTAATTGCAAGTTCCGATGTAGGCTGCCATTCACACACACAACTGGAAATAATAAAATGCCTGGACAGAGCAGATACAGCCATTGTAGCCTTCGCTCCTGTCTGCTGCTGTATGCAAATCTCACTGAACCATTAAAGCTGGAGCAGAAGTGATGTCTCCGACTAATTGCTGGTTGTTAGAGAAGTACTCAGAATAATGAGAAATAAAGTAAGAATTGTGAGGGAAAAAAAATCAGATTTTCGACTTAATAAGTCAGAATTCTGAGATAAATGTGTGTTTTTTTTTCTACTCCAGATGGCAGAAAACTCTAAAATCAACAAAGCTCAAGAGTCATAATTCAGAATTTGTTCATTTAGATCAGAAACAGCTCTATGGGATGCTTTCGTCTAATCAGACTGTACCACATGGTTCATATGTAACACTTTTCTGGAGACCGCAACAAATGGGGGATTCTGAAACTGCCCGTTTGTTTGGAAAATTCCAGTCACCCTGAGTGAAAAAGGGTAGAACCCTCCCTCCTGTCCCACTGGCCTATGATTGCCTGATAGCAGGAAGAGACGGTCTATAGGGGAAAGTAACCTTCAGTTTAACTCACAGAAAGACAATAAATAGTAGCACTTAACAAATGAGAGAATATTAATTGACTAGGACAAACTGAGATGAGCAACAGGAAATATAACTGTAAGCTGATAAGAGAAAAAGAAGGGGAAAATGGAGGGAAATTTGCTGCTTCTGATTGGATGCAAGCATGCAGGTCAGCTGATCCACCTGAATGTTTCCAACTCAGCAATCGGTGATGAAGGGTCAGTAGATTGGCTAAGTGCTGGAACCAGAAGCAGAAGCTGGCTTTCATGCTCTGGAGGGTCCTGTGGCATGAAACCTTAAGCAGTTCTTTACGCATATGATGCTCCTTTAGGGGGTGCCATAGACATTCGGTCTGCATATATATTATGTTTTATCAGTGTTTCTTGTGGACACTCAGACAGTCCATGTTTTTGCTCTCTCCCAGCAACAGCTGTCTGGCAAGGAGCAAAAACGTGGATGGACTGGGGGTTCCTGTGGATCAGGTTGAAAAACATTGTTCTGTATTGTTTTTGTTAAATGACTGATATTCAGAATTTATTTTTGGGGCTTTGGCTGCATCCTGGTTATAATGTTTAATTGAGATATGAATTAATATGGAGAACACCACACACACGGCACAAATTCTATGAAGATACTACTCATAAAATTAATGTGATAACACATGTGATAAAAATACAAATATAAGGGCTTTATTTGTATGAATAAAGCATTTCACATATCTAACACATGTGTCCCCAACAACCGTAGCCAGATATTAAATCTGTTCTAGAAGAGCACACTCATTGCTTGCTGTAAAAGCATGCAGGAGGTCCCAGCTGAGCTCTGCTATAGTTGTGCTCTGTGTATTATTCATTTGGCAGATGCTCTAAGACAGAGAAATGGTTGGAGAGAACAAGGCAATTAACAAATGCATGCAAACAAGTGGCATGTTACACAACAGGAGCAAACCATTACAGCATCCGATAACAAAGGAAAGCAGTTGTCTTGCCATAATTGCATTTTGATAGCTGTTCTAGTGCCTTAACCTCTATGCTCTGACTCCACTGTAAGGTCTAAGTTCTGTTCCCTCAGTCCATTATTCAAGAGGCATTTTCCTTATTTTGGTGAATGTTTCTGATTCTTGTTAGTGTCCACTGTTTCTGTTGATTAAGTCCAGTGATGCTAGCCACACCGGCAGATGCGTAACCTGGTTACCCACCAGGCAGGCAGATGGGGGCAGGTGGGCGAGGTGCAGCGTACTGTACGATGCAGGGGGGCACTGTGCAGCAGCTGAAGTTCCTCTTGGGCGTAATCATGTCCTGCGTACGGAACCAGCTGCCTTTCTCTGCATTGTAGCATTCCACCTTTGCAGTGACTTTGAACCCACCGGAGCCTCCCATTGCAAACAGCAAGCCGTCCACCACTGCGATGCCGAAATAGCTCCTTTGTTGTTTCATGCTAGGCGCAGCGTGCCACTGGTTAATTGCAGGGTCATAAACCTCCATACTCCGCACTGGATGAGCCCCATTGGTACCGCCCACCTGGGAGACACCAATGGTAAGTGATCACTCGGGTACCAAACGGATAAGTAAATATCAGCTTTCTCGAAGTCAGGAACTCTTAAGGAATTATCGCCCTATAATAGCAGGCTGCACAGAACCTCCCATTGTCTATATAGGACACAAGCTTATAACTAATTTGTGTTCAACATACATGTCAACGTAACTGCAGTGAAAAAAGTGGATTTGGCCAACAGAAAACATGTACAATTCAGTGAAATACTTATGTTCATATGTTTTGCTTTTATTATTATTTTTATTAGTACTAAAAATAATACTTGTATTCAGACACTGAAAAAAACAACAAACAGAGCAATTGTGTCTGGAACTACAGAATATAACTATAATAAAAAATCTAAGCTTTACTAAGTTTTACTAAGCGTATTTGTTTAAAACCCAGATATGCAGGGAGCATATGTGTATTGAGATGGGCCTTCCCAGCAGGTCATTTCATCCACTGAATTCTTTTGTTTGATTTAAGCGCATTACAATCTGTGACACAGCAGCAGTGACAAAAAATGAGTCTCAGATAAATCTTGAGATTTGACTCCTTTGTTTCAGAGTACAAGAAAGGAATCACTCACCGCATAGATGTTTCCCTGATATGCCGCTACTCCAAGGCCACGTCGGCGAGTGCGCATGGGAGCGATCAAGGTCCAATCGCCCGTGAGTGGATCATAGCACTCCGCAGTGGAAGTGGTCTGAGCTCCATTGTTACCCCCACAAATGTATATCTAGGAAAGATGGTTCACAAGTGATGTGTGTTGAGAGGTCACGTGACGCTCGTCGCTAATGGCTGCCTAACTCTGCTCGTCCGCGCGTCCCATCCACCTATTTGCCCTTTAGTCAGTCCCCTTGCCACTTACCCGTTCGCAATTCTATACGAATTCGGCGCTCATTCTTTTATTTTTCCTGATGGCTGCTAATCAGCGCAGACCTCGCCCAGTTCTTCCCAGTCCGGAGAAGAAAGTGCCCCGCTCTGATGGCGGCGCTTCTGAAGAGGCCCTTTCCCCTCTCCTGGCACCTTTTCTTGAGGAAATGAAGAACTTCGTTTCCGAACAGGTGAACTCCTTAAATGGCACGCTCTAGCAACACCATTCGGAGCTCCGCGCTGACCTGAACTCGTTGAGGGCGGACTTTAAATCTATACAAAAAGAAGTCGCCTCTGTGAAGTCTGTGACCGATCGACACTCCAGGGAGCTGGCTGATTTTAATAAGGGCATACTTTCCCTGGATGTTAAAATCACTGAGATTGAGGACCGCAGCCGTCGCCTTAATCTTAAAGTAGTTGGGATTAAACTAGGGCGCGAAGGGGGCGATATGCGGTCTTTTCTTAACAGCCTCTGGCCAGCTATTTTCCCCCATCTCCCTAATTTCCAGCCAGCCATTGACCATGCCCACAGGCTGCATGGCCGGTCCGATACCTCTTCTCGTCCGCCTCCCATCCTCATGCACTTCATGGACTTCCGTGACCGGCAGGCTGTGGTACGTGAAGCCCGCAAAGTCCAGGACCTCAGTTTTGAAGGTGGGAGAATTTTCTTCTTTCAAGACTTTAGCGCCAAGACGGCTGCAGCCAGGAAGGCGATGAACGCGCCGATCCGGAGAGCGAAGGAGTTGGGTCTTTCTCCTTTCCTGATTTTCCCTGCGCGCCTGAAGCTGTCTTTTGGAAGCCAGCAGGTCATGTCCGCTACTCCGGAGGACGCGAATACCGCCATGGATCATTTTCAGTCTCTTGGGACTCTTCCCGTATAATTATTTCGCTCCCCTTTGGGTTTGCCGTTTTCTTTTTTATATATTATTATTATTCATTTATTTTTACATTTATTTTAATTTTTCTGCGATCGCTGTGGGTCCTGTATATTGTTTTGTTATGGGATGTTTTTGTTTTTGTTTTACTCTGCACTTTTCGCCTGCTTCTATTAGTTTATTAATTGGATGTCTGCTTTAGTGCTATTGCCTGACTACTCCCATTTGCCGTTTTTCCTGTTCGGTACACGGGGCAGCAGCAGTGGCACGGGGTCTGTTTTATTTGTGTCTCTGTTACTCAGAATGGGCTGGGGGACGTGTGCGCGGAGTTAGTCTGTTTTGTGGCTTAGCTTCGGGCGCCACGTGCGCGCAGTTTCTGACTTCGGTCGGAGGGGGCGGGAGGGTGGTTGTTCTGGACCTGGCCGCAGTCCCGATTAGTTTTTTAATGTCTTCTATGTTACTGCTGCGTTGCCTGTCCGGAGCATGGGTCTGGGGGATTTTTGTGTCTGCTTGGGGGGGTGGGAAGGGGTTTTTCCCTGAGACTTACTTCTTGAAGTCACGGTTCATCGACCGGCACATTCAGCTTCTGGTTCATGTCTGGCATATTGAGATTTTGTTAACTTGTTTTTTTTTCCTTGTTTACATCTTACTGTCTGTTTTGTTTTGATCATGGCCAGTATAAATATAGCTTCCTGGAATGTTAGGGCTCTGAATACCCCCAACAAACGGTCCAGTGTGACTGATTTTCTGAAGAGGCAGCACGTTGACCTTGCCTTTTTAATTGAGACCCACCTTCTCCAGCGAGATGCACTGCGGGCGGCCTCCAGGTTCTACAGGGTTATCTCCACTTCATCAGCTTCCTCACGTAGATGTGGAGTAGCCATATTGGTCAAGCGGTCCCTTCAGATTCATATTCTTAACTCTGGGGGGGATGCTGACGGCAGGTACTGTTACGCCCTCTCTGACCTGGGGGGTAGGAAGGTCTGCTTTGTTGCCGCATACGCTCCCACTCCCCCACGCGCCTCATTCTTTCGGGATCTTTCTGACCACCTTCTTAAATTTCAGGAATTTGACCTTGTTATTGGAACTGATGCTAACGCTGTCCACAACCCTGTCCTTGATAAATCTCCCTCTCTCGTGGGTAGCCGGGTGCCTCCCTCCACACGTTCCCTGTGTAAATTCGTGGAGGACTTGAATTTGGTCGATTCATTCCGCCTAATTAACCCCTCCGCCAGAGAATTTTCCTTCTTCTCACCTCGCTTCAAATCCCAGTCTCGCATAGACTATATCTTTGTTTCTCGCTCTCTTGCCTCTGCTGTTTCTAATGCTTCTCTGATTTCTTCCTCTTTGTCTGACCACAAGTGTGCTCTCCTCCACTTAGCTGTACCTACTCTTTCTCCTCGGGCCCCAAGATGGAGGCTCAACACTTCTTTGCTTCAAAACTCTAAATATATAGCCTATCTGACTCCTAGACTTGAAGAATTTATTTCAATTAATACAGGCTCAACTGATGACCCAGTCTACTGCTGGATGGCAATAAAGGGCTTTCTCCGCGATGCCACAGTTGCTTTTGCCAGTGGCCTGGATCGCGAACGTCACCGGAAGATCTGTGATCTCGAAAGGCGGCTAGCTCACTTAGAGAGTGCTCGTCCTGTAGTGGTTGATCCGGATCATGAGACCCTCATTTTAAACACCAGGGCGGAGCTAAATGTCCTTCTGTCACACCGCGCTGAGTTTATGGTTCATCGCACTAGGTCACGATATTATGTCTCAGGTGCTAGGCCCAGTAAGTTGTTGGCTCTCAGGCTCCGGCAATGTGACTCTTTCTCCTCAATTTCTTCTGTTAGAACCAAGGACGGAGCTCTCACCACTGACCCACAGGAAATTAACAGTAGCTTTTTTCAATTTTACTCAGATCTATTCTCCCCTCCCACTGTCTTTCCACCCTCTGACCCTGATTCGTTTCTTGACTCTGTACCACTTCCTTGTCTCTCAGGCCCAGAAGCCTCTATGCTCGAGGCTCCCCTTTCAATGTCAGAACTTAAAGAGGCTCTGGACTCCATGAGCCCTGGGAAGTCTCCAGGGCCCGATGGCCTCCCTCCGGAACTCCTTTCTGCCTTCTGGAAGCAGCTCTCTATTCCGCTCTTCCACATGCTGAATTCTGCCATTTCTGCCTCCCATCTCCATCCTTCTCTTAATCAGTCCTTGATGACTTTGTTGCTCAAACAAGGTAAGGACCCTACAGATTGCTCCAGCTATCGCCCGTTGTCCCTTATGAATTCAGACATCAAACTGCTTGCCAAGGTGCTTGCCCGTCGACTGCAGGCGGTGATTTCCAAATTGATTCACCCAGACCAAACTGGTTTTATTAAATCCCGTCACGCGGCCGACAACATCCGTCGCCTCCTCCATGTACTTCACACTGCTCCTTCCTTTCCCTTCCCTGCCACCCTTCTCTCTTTAGACGCAGAGAAGGCTTTCGATAGGATGAATTGGTCTTTTTTGTGGAGGGTCCTGCATAGAATGGGTTTTGGCTCTTATTTTACCAACCTGGTCCAGACCCTTTACTCCTCCCCCTCTTCTGTCCTTTTGACTAATGCCAACATTTCTCCTCCTTTTCGGCTTCTTCAGGGGGCCAGGCAGGGCTGTCCCCTCTCCCCCCTACTCTTTAATCTGTCGTTGGAGCCTCTGGCTGCCGCTCTCCCTCACTCAGATGTTATTTCCCCCATCCTAGTGAAAGGTGTCCCTCAGACAGTTTCTTTATATGCTGATGATCTGCTTCTTTACCTCGGCAATGCTCCTGTGGATCTCCCTCATGTCCTTAGCCTGTTTCAGTCATACGAATCCCTGTCTGGCTATAGGATTAACTGGGCAAAATCCTCTCTCCTTCCGTTGAATCCTGCCTGCCGCTCCTCTTCACTTCCTCCTTCTATTCCTCAGGCAGGGTCTTTCAGATACCTGGGGTTGGACATTTACCCATCAGTTTCAGAGCTCACAGCTGCTGGCTTCCGCCGCACTCTCGAGGGCATTAAAGCCTCGATCTCCTCGTGGTCTTCTCTTCCCCTCTCATTTCGGGCTAGGCTGGCTGTTATTAAGATGAACGTGCTCCCTAGAATTAATTTTATGAGTTCCATGCTTCCCCTCTCCCCTCCACCTGGGTACTGGGCCTCAGTTAAGTCTACTATTTCTACTTTTCTTTGGGATGGCAAGAGACCCTCCGTCAGACACTCTACCCTAATCCGTGACCGGTTGGATGGAGGCGTCTCTCTACCGGACTTCGAAATTTACCACCTTGCTTTTACTCTAAGGCCAGTTTGGAGCTGGATCAGTCCTCCCCAGCATCCCCCTGCCTGGCTTCCTATCGAAGCAGAATATGTTCTCCCCCATCGTCTAGCCTCGCTCCCTTTCCTCCCTGTTAAATTCAAATCCATCTCTGCCTCAGTCGGTCCGATTATCTGTCAGGCCCTTCGCACATGGAGAAGGGTTGAGAAATTGTTGGGCCCCTTCCCAAAATGGCACCCCAGTGTTCCGTTGCTCCATAATCCTGTCCTGAACATTGGAGGCCGCCCCATCTCTTCCTCGCCGTGGTCTCAGTCAGGTATCTCCACCCTGGGTGATATTTTTGATAGCTCGGGTCTCAAATTGTTCCAGTCTCTTAAGGTCACATTTAATCTTCCCTCTTCTTCATATTTTTTCTACCTCCAGCTGAGGTCCATGCTTAGGGCCTGTAATATCTCCTTTTCCTCACCTCTTCCGTTTCACCCGCTGTGCAGATTTGCTCTGTCCCTTTCTCCTGTTTCTAAGCCCGTGTCCAGTCTCTATTCCCTCCTCCGCAAATCCTCTCATAAACCTCTCCCCATAATTGCTGTCTGGCAGGGGGAGCTCTCTCCCACCCCCGTCTTATCTTGGAGTGTTATTTTTCATAATATTAAAAATTGTTCTAAAAATCCCAATCACCAGCAAACACAATTTAAGTTTGTTCACAGATTATACCCCACTCCCAGGAAACGCCATCTCATGGGCTTAGAGCCTGACCCCTTGTGTCATCTTTGTCCCCTCCAGGTCCCTGGTACCTTTCTCCATATGTTCTGGGACTGTCCTCCAGTGGCTGCTCTTTGGGATTACGTGGCCAGATCTCTCTCTTCAGTTCTTTCCTCTCCCATCCCCCTGTCTCCCATGGTCCTTCTTCTCCTGGACTTCTCTTCTCTCTCTCTCTCTCGCTTCCAGCAGAGGCTTCTGATGTCTGCCTCCTTAGCGGCCAAGTTGTTATTAGCCTCTCGTTGGAAGTCTCCTGATCGTGCCATTCCTTCTGTCTGGAAGTCCACCTTTCTTGATCTGCTTCTGCTGGAACTCTCTGCAGCCCGGATTAACAACTCGTCTGGTTCTACAATCCAGAGCTGGGTCCATGACGTGCAGCTGGTCAAAGATTGGTTGCAGGTCATGTCCTGAGGCCATATTCCTTGTTTTTTGTTTTGATTTTTACTTTCCTAATTCTAACATTTTTCAGTGGTATAAGTGTGTTATTTCTTTTATCCTCAATTTTTATCTGTGCTCTCCGTGGCTGAGTGTGCCGGTGACCTTTATTGGTTTTTTGTTTCTTTATATTTGAACTGCTGTCTCAGGGTGTATTGGGGGTGGGGTGGGGGTGGAGTATGTTCTGTTTTGTTCCATTTTGTTCTTTGTTATAAAACTCTCTAATAAAAATTTGGTCACAAAAAAAAAAAAAATTATTATGAAGCCATTTCAAGCAATGAGTAGGGATTCTATACTGAACAAAAATATAAACGCAACACTCTTGTTTCTGCTCCCATTTTTCATGAGATGGACTTAAAGACCTACAATTCATTCCAGATACACAATATTACCATTTCTCTCAAACATTTCTCACAAATCAGTCTAAATGTGTGATAGTGAGCACTTCTGCTTTGCTGAGATAATCCATCCCACCTCACAGGTGTGCCACATCAAGATGCTGATCTGACATCATGGGTAGTGCACAGGTGTACCTTATACTGCCCACAATAAAAGGCCACCCTGGAATGTGCAGTTTTTTGCTTTATTGGGGGTCTGGGGACTCAGAACCGGTCAGTATCTGGTGTGACCACCATTTGCCTCATGCAATGCAACACATCTTCTTCGCATAGAGTTTATCAGATTGTCAATTGTGGCCTGTGGAATGTTGGTCCACTCCTCTTCAATGGCTGTGCGAAGTTGTTGGATATTAGTGGGAACTGGTACACGCTGTCGTATACGCCGGTCAAGCACATCCCAAACATGCTCAACGGGTGACATGTCCGGTGAGTATGCTGGCCATGCAAGAACTGGGACATTTTCAGCTTCCAAGAACTGTGTACAGATCCTTGCAACATGGGGCCGTGCATTATCTGTCTGAGTGGCTGGTCTCAGACGATCTTGGAGGTGAACCTGCTGGATGTGGAGGTCCTGGGCTGGTGTGGTTACACGTGGTCTGCGGTTGTGAGGCCGGTTGGATGTACTGCCATATTCTCTGAAACGCCTTTGGAGACGGCTTATGGTTGAGAAATGAACATTCAATGCACGAGCAACAGATCTGGTTGACATTCCTGCTGTCAGCATGCCAATTGCACGCTCCCTCAATGCTTGTGGCATCTGTGGCATTTTGCTGTGAGACAAAACTGCACATTCCAGGGTGGCCTTTTATTGTGGGCAGTATAAGGTACACCTGTGCACTACCCATGATGTCAGATCAGCATCTTGATGTGGCACACCTGTGAGGTGGGATGGATTATCTCAGCAAAGCAGAAGTGCTCACTATCACACATTTAGACTGATTTGTGAGAAATGTTTGAGAGAAATGGTAATATTGTGTATCTGGAATGAATTGTAGATCTTTAAGTCCATCTCATGAAAAATGGGAGCAAAAACAAAAGTGTTGCGTTTATATTTTTGTTCAGTGTATTTAGCTCATTCAAGCTGTAGTTCAATGAAAAAGATCATTAGGTATCTCACATTCACTGTGTTCGCTGCAAAGGTGGTTAGTGTGCAGTAATGTAGGACAATGACCAGTGTTGACTGGTGCTATTGTGGTACACATGTGCATTACGTAACGTTCAGTTCACTCTGCAAGTACAAGTTAATAAAGTAATATACCTGTATTATTTGACAAAGTTGGAACCTAAATTCCAAAGTAGATGGTCAACATGGGAAAAATGTTGTATGTTGTGATCATTGTTTTTTTACTTGTGCCTTTGTTCTTAGTTAGCCTTACTTGATCTAGTCTTGTTGTCATGTTCTGTAGTCATGTTATCTACCCTTGTTTCTAGTCTGCTCAGGCCCCTGTGATTCCTGTGCTGTGGTTGCTGCACTGCCCTCCGTGGTTCCTGTGCTGGTGGCTTTTGTGATGAAATATTCACTCTGGCTCTGTATCAGAAATGTTAAACGCCAGAGGTCACCCACAGCTGGACTATTTTTATTGATTAACCTATGTGTCACCATACAGGTGTGTAGTTTAGAAGTGTGTTGTGTGTAGTTCTATTTATATATTTTTCTATTTATCTCTCAGTAAATATTGCAAGAAGCTGAGGTCCACTTGTCCTCTGTTGTGAGCACTGTCGGCCATCGTCTCCCTGCAGTATTCATCATGTAACTTTACACAGCTAATGTGCTAAAATTCACTCGCCTCCCTGTAGGAATCCAGCTGACACTGGAGGTCACTACAGAACAACAAGGTTAAACCCGGTCAAGCTTAATGATTTTAAAAATAATTACAGTGATTTTGTGTGTCTTGTTTCTGTCTGGGCTTATGAAGCAGTGTACTTTTAGTAAACTGCAGTTTAATATTCATAAAACACAGATTAACTTATTACAAAATCACAGCAACTGTAAATGGACTGAATGTTTAATTATTCTGGTCACTGTTTAACTGTCCAACAAGCTGCAGCATTGCATATGTAGGTATTGGAGTGTATGTGATGTTTTGCTTAGGTCAGACTAAGGGTACAATCAGGCCTGTTGGTCAGAAGGCCTCAGCACTGACTAGGCCCAGGCTGAGATCTGTGGGGTCCGGCAGTGTCACAAGGTAGCTCATCTCCACAGGGAAGCCCTGTTTGCTCAGCAGCAGAACAAACAAGCCGTCTATCACAGGACTGACATTAATAATTGATGAGTGTTAATGGCAGCACAGGGGAGAGGTGTGGAGGCAGGACCAGCTCAGGCTCCCACATGATGGAGGTCCTTCCCCAGAGCAGGGAGCACGTTCAGCCTCTGTAATCATCACGCACTCGACAGCTCAGCAGGGAAATTCTGTTGTCAATCGGAGGCATGTTAATAATTGGTATTAGTAATCGTCTTGTGATAATCCATCTATCTTCCAACTGCTAAGTGAGGACAGGGTTGTGGGGTGGGGTGGGCGCAAGGTAGGTGGTCTTAGAGGAATGTTTTATGAGGAGAGGTTAGCTGAGCTGAATCTGTTTAGCCTCGAGCAAAGGAGACTAAGGGGGGATATGATCCAGGTATATAAGATTCTAACAGGTCTGGATGCTATTCAGTCAAATAGCTATTTCAATATCAGTTTAAATGCTAGAACTCCTGGCCATAAGTGGAAATTAGCGGGAGAACATTTTAAAACGAATTTGAGGAAGCACTTCCTTACACAGCATGTAGTTAATGAAGTAGTTAATGAAGAGTATGGAATAGTCTTCCTGCTAGTGTAATGCAAGCTAAAACCCTGGGTTCCTTTAAATCAGAGCTAGATAAGATTTTAACAACTCTGAGCTATTAGCTAAGTTCTCCCCAAACGAGCTTGATGGGCTGAATGGCCTCCTCTCATTTGTAAATTTCTTATATTCTTATATATGGAAAGACACAGCTAGTACATAATATACCAATCGATAAAACAACATTGGCTAACTAACCTGGGAGCCCCCTCCCCCTGCCGGTAGTTACAGTATGTTTGTGGTTCACCATTTCGTATTATTGGAAGAAAGTTTTTCTATTGCCACTAAATACTGTCTTAGCAAACACCAGTTACAGTTGGGGAAATGAGACCCTGACAACTCAGACATCAGCGTATTGTTTGTTGTTATTTTTTTTGCCTTCAAAATGCACATAATCAAGCACGACAGCAAGCAAGTAAACACAAACAATTACACAGATACAGACAACAGGAAAGGCGCATTAGATTTGGAAAATATGACAAAGACATGGTACAGGGCTGTGCTGTTTTTGTAGGGAAAAAATTACGTAGTGATTAATTACTGGATCTAAAGACATGGGAAGAAGAAAACAAACACACTCAAGGAGAAACACAGCAAACAAAGACCTGGCAAAGTTAATCACGATCAGAGACCTATCTCACTACTCTGCCCCCCGCCCTGAGAGATTTCGCCTTGCCTACTCCCCACATCACTGGAAATATAATTTTATAATGATAAATTCATATAAATCACTTTAAAATGTCTTTATGACTTTTTCCTTACATTTTGAAATATCTTGATATACTATGTTAATGTTTTGTGCGGGGCGGCATGGTGGTGCAGTGGTTAGCACTGTCGCCTCACACCTCTGGGACCCGGGTTCGAGTCTCCGCCTGGGTCACATGTGTGCGGAGTTTGCATGTTCTCCCTGTGTCGTCGTCGGGTTTCCTCCGGGTACTCCGGTTTCCCCCCACAGTCCAAAAACATGCTGAGGCTAATTGGAGTTGCTGAATTGCCCGTAGGTGTGCATGTGTGAGTGAATGGTGTGTGAGTGTGCCCTGCGATGGGCTGGCCCCCCATCCTGGGTTGTTCCCTGCCTTGTGCCCATTGATTCCGGGATAGGCTCCGGACCCCCCGCGACCCAATGGGATAAGCGGTTTGGAAAATGGATGGATGGATGGATGTTTTGTGCTTGGTTTGATCCTGCAGCGGAGGTAACAGAGGAAGAGGGGGCGAACTCCTTCGTCTCTCAGGCCATAGATGAGGGGGTTCAGGCAGCGGGGCAGGAGGACAAGGAGAAAGACGTTCAGGTAGCGCAGGTGGATAAAGGAAGCTAAGGTGACTGTGGACAGGGCTCTCTCAATGCTGCTATATAGGAAGGAGGTGAGGCAGAGGCCCAACTGGACCAGGTGAAGGAGAACCGTCCTGCTGGCCTTTTTGGCCTTGATGGACCGGGCTGCGATCATGATGCCTGTGTAGTTGCCGATGACGATGATCCCCACGGCAACAAAAAAGACACCGTTGAAGCTCTGGAACACATCAAACTGCCACTTGGCCAGAAAGAGGCGCTCCTGTGTGCAGTAAATAGTTTTAGTGAAGAAATGGGCATCTGTAGCTGCTAAAAAAATGATATCAATCACATAGTTCACAGAGCCCAGGAACCAGACCACTGCAATGGCAATATTGGTTCTCCTGGGGGTGGCGATGTCAGTGTGTCGGAGTGGGAAACAAATGGCCACATAGCGTTCCAGACACATGACAGCCAACGTCAGGGGGGAGATGCGGAAAGTTGTCCCGCTTACAAGGACGATCATGGAGCAGAGCACCTTGATGAGGTTGATGTTAGCCATGCTACACGAGTAGAGCAATGTGGTGAATCCCAGATGGATGGAGTCACTGAGGAGCATTTGGCTGAATAGAAGATAGCGGGAAGTCTCACGGAAGCTGGGTTTACTCCACATGGCAAAGAACATGATGAGGTTCAGGGAGATGAAGAATAGGGCAGTGGACAGCACGAGAGATGATTTTATTGTTGTCATGAAGTCTATTGTCCCTGTCATGGACTGGTAGTACAGGAAGTTGAGCTCCAGAGAGGAACCATTCTGGTCAGCCATTGGTTAACTCTGAAATGAAAAGAGCTGAAATGTACATTAAATGTACATTAAAACACAAATTGTTGTCAGTCAGCAAAACCAACATATATTTCTCCCAAGAGGGCCCCTATTTAAATGAAATGAAAGAGAGACACAATAAAAGATATATTTGTTTCTTTACCTGCCTCTGTTGAGCACTTGACTCAAACACTTCTGGAGTAGCATGTGCTCTAGTTTATAAAGAATCCAATGACACATGACATCACATGCACTCTGTAGGTGTGTCCAGCATAGTAGACCCCTGGGGTGAGGTGTGATGGGCATGCATATCTCTGTTGGGAATGTTACTATTAGTAGATTAAAAAGCCATTTCAAGTAAGGATGAAGGGTTTTATATAGGGCAAACTCCCTTTTTTGTGTTATATCTGTATATTGTCATGCCCGGCTCGTCCCCTCCTCGTGTGTGCCACGCCCCCTGCTTACCCACGTGTGCTTCCCTGATCGTCTCCATCTGTGTCTGCTTATTTTGATTAGTCACGTCCTATTTAAGTCCTGGTCTTACCTGTTCCCCTTGTCCGTCATTGTGGCATGGTGATGTGCTTTCCTGTCTGGTGTTCCCTGGTCCCTGATCTCTGGATTAAACTCGTTGTTTGCCCTGACTTTCGCCTGTCTCGCCTGCTCCTTGCACGCCTGCCCACACAATCGCCGCTCAGCATGACCCGCGATCGTGACATATATCTTTATATATCTTATATCTTTTTTGTCTTGTATTATCTGTAGTTTAAAGAAGACGATTTCTCACATTCACTGTCATTGTTATTTACTAAAAAGAAAGATGAAGCAGTATAGGGAATTATTCAGTGATTGTAAGGGAATATTGCATGTGTTACATCATGTTTGTTTTTTGTTTCTTTTATTTTTTTGATGCAGTCCTCACCTTGAGTCACTCTATCGTTACTGTTACTGACTCTACCTTATTAATTCTATGCAAACGTTCCACTGCCATCTGTGATACAGCGCAGTGGTACCTTGGAATATGAACTTAATTTGTTTGCCTATTTAAACCCATCTACCTACCTAATCAATGAAAAAATCATTACCAATCAATATAAAGCTAATACACATGAAAATGCACATAGGAAAGCAATAATCATGAAATAAGTGACAATTTATGAGCATGTCAGCTCTGTTGAGGTGAGCTGATGGTGTACTGCAGGTGGCAGCTGGAGAGGAAGAGAAAAGGAGGGATTATTGCTTGGAAGGGGAGACGCGTCTCCATCCGTACAAATTTTAGCATGACTATTTTGTTTTGTCTTGTTCCGAGTTTCTGGTCAAGCTGCAACAGACAAGTTCCAAGATTTCAGTCGAGGTGCAAATCGGAAGAAATCTGAGAGACTCGCTTGACGTCCGAGTTGGTCGAGATAAGAGCCGTTCCAGTTCCAAGCTTCTACTGTATATTGTAACAAAATTGTGATTACGTTTTCAGTCCTGCTCCATACCAGAAATGGTAAAGGCCTGAGACCAGCCTCTCTGTGGACATTTTTGATTCATTAACCTTTGTGCCTCCATACAGACACAACGAGCCTATAAGACAAATGTTTCACACAGGTCTACTCATACATTTTCCTGTTTATGTCTCAATAAAATATTGTGGAAGCTGAGGTCCACTTGTCCGCTATTGTGAGCACTGTCAACCATCCGCTTCCTTTCCCTTTACATGCTGCAGGATTCATCATGTAACTTTGCACAGCTAATCCGCTTAACTCCACTCACCTTCTGGTAGGAGCCCAGCTGACACTAGAGGTCACTGCAGAGCAACAAAGTTAATCCCACTCAAGCCTAATGATCGTAAAAATAATAACAATGGTTTTGTTTATATTTTTTTCTGTCTGGGGTTATGTAGCAGTGTCCTTTTAGGAAACTGCAGTTTAATTAAGGTTTAGCTACTCTGGTCATTGTTTAATTGGTTAACAGGCTATAGCATTGCATATGTAGGTATTGGAGTGTATGTGATGTTTTGATTAGGTCAGACTAAGGCTGCAATCAGGCCTGTTGTTCAGAAGGCCTCAGCACTGACTAGGCCCAGGCTGAGATCTGTGGGGTCCCGCACTGTCACAAGGTAGCTCATCTCCACAGGGAAGCCCTGTTTGCTCAGCAGCAGAACAAACAAGCCGTCCATCACAGGACTGACATTAATAATTGATGAGTGTTAATGGCAGCACAGGGGAGAGGTGTGGAGGCAGGACCAGCTCAGGCTCCCACATGATGGAGGTCCTTCCCTAGAGCAGGGAGCATGTTTAGCTTCTGTAATCATCACGCACTCGACAGCTCAGCAGGGAAATTCTGCTGTTAATCAGAGGCATGTTTGATACTAATAATTGTCTTGTGGTAATCTGTGTATCTTCCAACCGCTAAGTCAGTACAGGGTCCTGGGGGGCACGGCAGGGGATCACCCTGGACAGAAAGACAGTCCATTACAGGTCACAACACACACAGAGTCATACACACATTGGGCAACATGAAGACACAAATTCAACTAACCACTTTTTGGACTGTTTGAGAGACCCCCCCACTCAGAGAGGATGTGCAAACTCCACGGAAATAGAGAAGTGATACAGGAGCCAACCTTGGTGCTATAAGCTGTGTTGGCCCTATGACTATTACTTAATGATATATTTATTATCGTTTATAATCAAAACAACAAACATATTAGAAGTATGGCTGCTTGGAACATCATTTGGCGTCTCATTCACTGCTATACCCGATTCTACTTAATTGATTTGTTTGTTTGTGCAGCACTGATGTCTTAACGCAAACTGAGGCAAGTAAACATGATTTGATATAGCAGAGAAACTTCCAACAGTGATTCCTGTTCTCCAATTACAGTTCGCTGAGGGGGTGGAGTTATTGTGAACTGGATACAGCTTAGACTAGCTGGAAAAACACAGCACTGACTGGAAAGAGAGGCATGTGACTGGAAGTGCCAACCAGCCACTTGCTTCACTGGCAGGAGGATAATATGCCAATCGATAACACAACACTCGCTAATTAGCCTGGGAGCCCCCTCCCCTCCCCCTGCCGGTACTTACAGTATGTTTCGTGGTTCAGCATTTTGTATTATTGGAAAAAAGTGTTTGTATTACCACTAAATACTGTCTTAGCAAACGTGAATAAAAGTTAGGGAAATGAGACCCAGATATCTCAGACACCAGCATTGTGTTTGTTATTATTTTATTGTCTATTGAAAATGCACTTATTTAAGCACAACAGCAAGCAAGTAAACACAAGAAGTTACACAGGTGCAGACAACAGGAAAGGTGCATTAGATTTGGAAAATAAGGCAAAGACATGGTACAGGGCTGTGCTGTTTTTGTAGGGAAAAAATGATGTAGTGATTAATTACGGGGCGGCATAGTGGTGCAGTGGTTAGCACTGTTGCCTCACACCTCTGGGACCCGGGTTCAAGTCTCCGCCTGGGTCACATGTGTGTGGAGTTTGCATGTTCTCCCCATGTCGTCGTGGGGTTTCCTCCGGGTACTCCGGTTTCCCCCCACAGTCCAAAGACATGCTGAGGCTAATTGGACTTGCTAAATTCCCCATCGGTGTGTATGTCTGAATGAATGGTGTGTGAGTGAGCCCTGCGATGGGCTGGCCCCTGCCTCGTGCCCATTGCTTCCGGGATAGGCTCCGGACCCCCCATGACCCAGTAGGGTAAGCGGTTTGGAAAATGAATGGATGGATGATTAATTACTGGATCTAAAGACCCGGGAAGAAGACAAACACACTCAAGCAGAAACATAGGGAATAAAGACCTGGCAAAGTTAATCACGATCAGAGACCTTTCCCACCCACCCCCCCCGGCCGTGAGAGATTTTGCCTTGCCTACTCCCCACAGCACTGGAACTATAATTTTATAATGATAAATTCATATAAATCTCTTTAAAATGTCTTTATGACTTTTTCCTTACATTTTGAAATATCTTGATATACTATGTTAATGTTTTGTGCTTGGTTTGATCCTCCAGCGTCTGCAGCGGAGGTAGCAGAGGAAGAGGGGGCGAACTCCTTCGTCTCTCAGGCCATAGATGAGGGGGCTCAGGCAGCGGGGCAGGAGGACGAGGAGAAAGAACGTCAGGTAGCGCAGGTGGATAAAGAGGGCTGAGCTGATTGTAGACAGGGCTCTCTCGATGCTGCTGTACACTAAGGAGGAGAGGCAGAGGACCAACTGGACCAGGTGAAGGAGAACTGTCCTGCTGGCCTTTTTGGCCTTGACGGACCGGGCTGCCATCATGATGCCTGTGTAGGTGCTGGTGACGGTGATCCCCACGGCAACAAAAAAGACACCGTTGAAGCTCTGGAACACATCAAACTGCCACTTGGCCAGAAAGAGGCGCTCCTGTGAGCAGTAAATAGTTTTGGTTAGGAAATAGGCATCTGTGGCTGCCAAAAATATCATATTAATTACATAGTTCACAGAGCCTAGGAACCAGACCACTGCAATGGCAACATTGGTTCTCCCGGGGGTGGCGATGTCAGTGTGTCGGAGTGGGAAACAAATGGCCACATAGCGTTCCAGACACATGACAGCCAACGTCAGGGGGGAGATGCGGAAAGTTGTCCCGCTTACAAGGACGATCGTGGAGCAGAGGACCTTGATGAGGTTGATGTTAGCCATGCTACACGAGTAGAGCAATGTGGTGAATCCCAGATGGATGGAGTCACTGAGGAGCATTTGGCTGAATAGAATATAGCGGGAAGTCTCACGGAAGCTGGGTTTACTCCACATGGCAACGAACATGATGAGGTTCAGGGAGATGAAGAATAGGGCAGTGGACAGCACGAGAAATGATTTTATTGTTGTCATGAAGTCTATTGTCCCTGTTATGGACTGGTAGTACAGGAAGCTGAGCTCCAGAGAGGAACCATTCTGGTCAGCCATTGGTTAACTCTGAAATGAAAAGAGCAGAAATATACATTAAAACACAAATTGTCATTCACAGTTAGAAACACCTACATATCTTTCTCAGAAGAAAAGAAGGACCTCTATTTAACTGAAATGAAAAACAAACACAATGAAAAATATATGCGATGTTTTTTTACCTGCCTCTGTTAAGCATTTGCCTCAAACACGTCTAGAGTGGCATGTGCTCTAGTTTATAACAAATCAAACGACACATGACATCACATGGACTCTGTAGGTGTGTCCAGCATAATTGGCCTCTTGGGTGAAACAGGATGGGCATGCATATCTCTGCCTGAAGAGTAACTATTAATTTATTATGAAGCCATTTCAAGCAATGACTAGGGATTCTATTTAGCTCATTCAAGCTGTAGTTCAATGAAAAAGATCATTAGGTATCTCACATTCACTGTGTTCGCTGCAAAGGTGGTTAGTGTGCAGTAATGTAGGACAATGACCAGTGTTGACTGGTGCTATTGTGGTACACATATGCATTACGTAACGTTCAGTTCACTCTGCAAGTACAAGTTAATAAAGTAATATACCTGTATTATTTGAAAAAGTTGGAACCTAAATTCCAAAGTAGATGGTCAACATGGGAAACATGTTGTATGTTGTGATCATTGTTTTTTTACTTGTGCCTTTGTTCTTAGTTAGCCTTACTTGATCTAGTCTTGTTGTCATGTTCTGTAGTCATGTTATCTACCCTTGTTTCTAGTCTGCTCAGGCCCCTGTGATTCCTGTGCTGGTGGCTTTTGTGATGAAATATTCACTCTGGCTCTGTATCAGAAATGTTAAACGCCAGAGGTCACCCACAGCTGGACTATTTTTATTGATTAACCTATGTGTCACCATACAGGTGTGTAGTTTAGAAGTGTGTTGTGTGTAGTTCTATTTATATATTTTTCTATTTATCTCTCAGTAAATATTGCAAGAAGCTGAGGTCCACTTGTCCTCTGTTGTGAGCACTGTCGGCCATCGTTTCCCTGCAGTATTCATCATGTAACTTTACACAGCTAATGTGCTAAAATTCACTCACCTCCCTGTAGGAATCCAGCTGACACTGGAGGTCACTACAGAACAACAAGGTTAAACCCGGTCAAGCTTAATGATTTTAAAAATAATTACAGTGATTTTGTGTGTCTTGTTTCTGTCTGTGCTTATGAAGCAGTGTACTTTTAGTAAACTGCAGTTTAATATTCATAAAACACAGATTAACTTATTACAAAATCACAGCAACTGTAAATGGACTGAATGTTTAATTATTCTGGTCACTGTTTAACTGTCCAACAAGCTGCAGCATTGCATATGTAGGTATTGGAGTGTATGTGATGTTTTGCTTAGGTCAGACTAAGGGTGCAATCAGGCCTGTTGGTCAGAAGGCCTCAGCACTGACTAGGCCCAGGCTGAGATCTGTGGGGTCCGGCACTGTCACAAGGTAGCTCATCTCCACAGGGAAGCCCTGTTTGCTCAGCAGCAGAACAAACAAGCCGTCCATCACAGGACTGACATTAATAATTGATGAGTGTTAATGGCAGCACAGGAGAGAGGTGTGGAGGCAGGACCAGCTCAGGCTCCCACATGATGGAGGTCCTTCCCCAGAGCAGGGAGCACGTTCAGCCTCTGTAATCATCACGCACTCGACAGCTCAGCAGGGAAATTCTGTTGTCAATCGGAGGCATGTTAATAATTGGTATTAGTAATCGTCTTGTGATAATCCATCTATCTTCCAACTGCTAAGTGAGGACAGGGTTGTGGGGTGGGGTGGGCGCAAGGTAGGTGGTCTTAGAGGAATGTTTTATGAGGAGAGGTTAGCTGAGCTGAATCTGTTTAGCCTCGAGCAAAGGAGACTAAGGGGGGATATGATCCAGGTATATAAGATTCTAACAGGTCTGGATGCTATTCAGTCAAATAGCTATTTCAATATCAGTTGAAATGCTAGAACTCCTGGCCATAAGTGGAAATTAGCGGGAGAACATTTTAAAACGAATTTGAGGAAGCACTTCTTTACACAGCATGTAGTTAATGAAGTAGTTAATGAAGAGTATGGAATAGTCTTCCTGCTAGTGTAATGCAAGCTAAAACCCTGGGTTCCTTTAAATCAGAGCTAGATAAGATTTTAACAACTCTGAGCTATTAGCTAAGTTCTCCCCAAACGAGCTTGATGGGCTGAATGGCCTCCTCTCATTTGTAAATTTCTTATATTCTTATATATGGAAAGACACAGCTAGTACATAATATACCAATCGATAAAACAACATTGGCTAACTAACCTGGGAGCCCCCTCCCCCTGCCGGTAGTTACAGTATGTTTTGTGGTTCAGCATTTCGTATTATTGGAAGAAAGAGTTTCTATTGCCACTAAATACTGTTTTAGCAAACACCAGTTACAGTTGGGGAAATGAGACCCTGACAATTCAGACATTAGCGTATTGTTTGTTGTTATTTTTTTTGCCTTCAAAATGCACATAATCAAGCACGACAGCAAGCAAGTAAACACAAACAATTACACAGATACAGACAACAGGAAAGGTGCATTAGATTTGGAAAATAAGGCAAAGACATGGTACAGGGCTGTGCTGTTTTTGTAGGGAAAAAATTACGTAGTGATTAATTACTGGATCTAAAGACATGGGAAGAAGAAAACAAACACACTCAAGGAGAAACACAAGAAACAAAGACCTGGCAAAGTTAATCACGATCAGAGACCTATCCCACTACTCTGCCCCCCGCCCTGAGAGATTTCGCCTTGCCTACTCCCCACAGCACTGGAACTATAATTTTATAATGATAAATTCATATAAATCTCTTTAGAATGTCTTTATGACTTTTTCCTTACATTTTGAAATATCTTGATATACTATGTTAATGTTTTGTGCTTGGTTTGATCCTCCAGCGACTGCAGCGGAGGTAACAGAGGAAGAGGGGACGAACTCCTTCGTCCCTCAGTCCATAGATGAGGGGGCTCAGGCAGCGGGGTAGGAGGACGAGGAGAAAGAAGTTCAGGTAGCGCAGGTGGATAAAGAGGGCTGAGCTGATTGTAGACAGGGCTCTCTCGATGCTGCTGAACAGGAAGGAGGAGAGGCAGAGGACCAACTGGACCAGGTGAAGGAGAACCGTCCTGCTGGCCTTTTTGGCCTTGATTGACTGGGCTGCCATCATGATGCCTGTGTAGGTGCTGATGACGGTAATCCCCACGGTAACAAAAAAGACACCGTTAAAGCTCTGGAACACATCAAACTGCCATTTGGCCAGAAAGAGGCGCTCCTGTGTGCAGTAAATAGTTTTGGTTAGGAAATAGGTATCTGTGGCTGCCAAAAATATTATATTAATTACATAGTTCACAGAGCCTAGGAACCAGAACACTGCAATGGCAATATTGGTTCTCCTGGGGGTGGCGATGTCAGTGTTGAGTTTGAGTTTGAGTTTTATTCAAAGGATCCCCATTAGCTACAGCCATGCTGCAGCTATTCTTCCTGGGGTCCTGAAAAAAAAAAATCATTAAACATACAACAAATAATTAAAAAAGATAAATACATATACACATATACACCCACATATTCACATGTATATACACAAATCAACGTACAAATATACCCTCATACGGGCATGAAATATACACATATAAAAACGCATTTATACACATACACCCATAAATAATCCCCCAAAAATATACCTACACATTGCAAATACACACATCCTCACACATATATAAATGAATATAAGCAGTCAGATATATTATTTTGATAGATGCTTTTTTACATATACTTTAAACTTATTTACATTGTTAGTAAGTATGATATGCTTTGGCAATTTATTACATTCCTTCATACCTCTGAACATAACAGTGTTTTTTATGGCATTTGTTCTTGCTATGGGTAAGGTGAAGTTGCCTTTAGTTGCATGTCTGGTACTGTACTGATGATTGTCTACACTAAAAGAAAGATGTTTAAACAAAACAGAAGGCAATTTTGAGATGAAAATGTTTCTTATGAAGATTAACAGTGAATACAACAGTCTGTCTTCAACCAACAACCAATTAAGATCTTTGTGCATTAATATAATATTTCTCCTATAGCTGCACCTAAGTGCTACACGAGCAGCTCTATTCTGTATAAGTTGTAATTTATTCATATATTCACCAGTAGCATTTGCCCAAACTGCAGGGCAATAGTCGAGGTATATCAATAGTAGTGCTTTCATAGCATAATTCATAATATTTGAAGTTAAATATGCATGTCTTTTCATAATAGATATACCTCTTCCCATTTTTGCAATAATATTACTAATATGTATTTTCCACGATAATCTAGAGTCAACTATTACACCCAGCAGTTTGGTCTCATGCACCTGTTTAATATTTACGTTATTAATTTGAATATTAATTACAGGATTTTGATTAATGTTATAGTTTGAACCTAAAATCATGCAGTTTGTTTTTACTGGGTTTAATGCCAATGTATTTAATTTAATCCAATCTACTACATATTGTAATTCTAAATTTAAAACAGATTCTAATTCCATTTGTGTACTTGCTGATGTATATATAGTTGAATCATCAGCATACATGACAATGTTAGCCTTATGTAAAATGTACGGTAAATCATTCGTAAAAATATTAAATAATAGTGGACCCAGACAACTGCCTTGGGGGACTCCACATGTAGTATTTCTGATACCTGAGAAGCTGCCATTAAAAAACACTGTCTGTGTTCTGTTAGACAGATAACTGTACATCCATGTAATTGCTGACTGCTCAAAACCATAACAAGATAACTTTGCTAATAACAGTTCGTGATCTATGATGTCAAAGGCAGCAGAAAAATCTAAAAATACAGCACCAATAATATTTTTCTTTTCAATCTCTTTAAGCCAGTCATCAGACATATGAGTCAGTGCAGTGGCAGTAGAGTGACTTTTTCTATATGCATGCTGAAACTCTGTTAATAAATCGTTTATATAAAAATAGCTATTAATTTGATCATATACTATAGATTCCATTATTTTAGATAATACAGGTAATATACTTATCGGACGACTGTTGGGACCAGAAAAAGGCAGTTTTTTATCTTTGGGTAGAGGAATTATTTTAGCCTGCTTCCATGCATGTGGATAGGTACAGCAAATAAAACTAAGGTTAATGATATGGGTTAAAACAGGGGCAATAGAGTCAGCAGCTAGTTTAAGAAGCCTGCTGTCAAGACCGTCAACACCCGGTGGTTTGTTTTTACAGGATTTTAAAAGATTCTTTACTTGATCTACATTCACACTTTCTAATTTGAACCTTGAATCCTTATTTTTCATCAGTTCATTTCTTATTAATAGGTGAGATATGTCATTACTTAGATTAGGCATATTTTCTCTTAGTTTGTCTACTTTTCTTATAAAATAATCATTAAGATAATTTGCAATATCTATTGGCTTAGTTATAAATTTATCCCCTGTTTCCAGAAAAGATGGAATTATTTTATTTTTCTTACCAGTCAATTGATTTAAAACATTCCATAACTTCCTACTATCATTACCTATGTTTTTAACATGATTATCAAAATAGATTTTCTTCTTCTTTTTATTAAGTTTAGTAACAGAATTTCTCATTTTACGATATAGGTCCCAGTCATATTTATTTCCTGTTGTAACTGCTGTTCTTTTCATTTGACCTCTTCTTTTCATAGAATTTTTCAGTTCATCATCCAACCAAGGTGTGACGTTGTTCCTGACAGTAAACTTCTTTAAAGGCGCATGTTTCTCAATCAATGACAAGAATAAATTGTTAAATTTAAAGAGGGCAATTTCTAGGTTACTAGTTGCCAACACATCAGACCAGCATATAGCTTGAACATCTTCAATAAACTTGTCATTTTTAAACAATTTATAAGATCTTTTAAATAGGACTGCAGTTCCAGATCCACTCAACTTGGTTGTTAACACAGAAATGATCAGATTATGATCACTGCAACCAGTAGGAATAGACAGTACCTTTTTACACAGTTCAGGACGGTTTGTGAAAATATGATCTATACAGGTAGATGTTCTGGAGCCATCGCACTTAAAACATATTCTTGTAGGTTTATTTATAAGTTGGGTAAGTCCACATGCATTTGCGGTAATTAACAGTTTTTTTTTTCAAGTGGCAGTCTTTAGAAAACCAGTCAATGTTTAAGTCACCCATAAAATAAATATCCTGACTTACATTAGTATTTATATCCAACATTTTACAAATAGTATCTAGATATTCACAATTGGCACTTGGTGACCGGTAACAGCAGCACAATAGTATCGACTTTCGGTGAGGTAGATGCATTTGCAACCATAATATTTCGATATTAAAACTCATTAAATCAGTTCTTATTTTTACTGGCAAATGGTTCTGAATATAAAAAGCTACTCCCCCACCAAAACCATTTCTATCATTTCTGTATATGTTGTAACCTTCAATAAATAGTTCTGTGTCATCAAAGGAAGAGTCCAAATGAGTCTCCGAGATAGCAAGAATGTGTATTTTATAATCATTTAACAGTTCAGCAACATCATTGATTTTATTCCTGAGACTGTTTATATTAATATGTGCTAGTCTTAAGCCTTTTCTTGGTAATGAATACATGAGTTTTGTGTGCTGTCATACCTTCAGAGTTGCGAAAAGATTACTTAGGGGTGCTAGTGCGGGAATGGATGATGAGTTTGTCGTGTCTGAGGTAGGCAATGTCTCCTTTATCCCGTGCTTCTTTTAACTTTGGCATCAATTCCTTTCTTTTTAACCGCACAGCATCAGTGTAATCGTCATTAATGAAAATTTTTGTGCCCTTGAGGTTCTTTGCTCTTTGCATAACAGCAGCTTTGTCCTTAAAGTTCAGAAATTTAACAATAATAGATCTGGGTCTGTTTCTAGCAGCTTCAGGTTTTCCTATTCGGTGTGCACCCTCCATCTCCATGTCTCCTTGTAATTGTAGTTTTTGTCTAAAAATGTCCTTCACCTTTTCTTCAGAGTCTACCCAGGATTCCCCAGTGGATTCAGGAACTCCATCAATCACAATATTATTTCTCCTTAATTGACCTTCAAGATATTCTTGTTTGTCACACATGACTTGCAAACTCTCACAGATTTTCACTATATCAGTTTCTGTGATTTTTTCATGCTCAGACTGTTTAGCCTGAGTGACTTTAAGTTCATCTACGTCCTTCTGTGTATATTGTAAACTTGCTTTTAGCTCTTGTAATTCTTTGGAAACATTATCCATTCTGGTGTTCACTGAGTCCATAATAATTTTAACAAAGTCCTTGAACATTTCCTGTTGTTGCTGTAACAGAGCCATGAACATATCTTTTTGCTGTTGTAACAATTCATTTACCTGAGTGATGGTTGCATATTCCTCCTCTGTGTTCCTCAACTTTGGAGGAGCCATGTTCTGCTAACCCTAGAAGCTGGAAGCCTGGAACCGGACTGGTGGTAGTGGCTGGAAAGCCTGAAACTGGCCTGGTGGTAGTGGCTGGAAAGCCTGAAACCGGCCTGATGGTAGTGGCTAGAAGCCTAGAGCCGGCCTGGTGGTGGTGGCTGAAAAAAGCCTAGAGCCGGCCTGGTGGTGGTGGCTGGAAAAAGCCTAGCCGGCCTGGTGGTGGTGGCTGAAAAGAAAAAGCCTAGAGCCGGCCTGGTGGTAGTGGCTGAAAAAAAGCCTTGAGCCGGCCTGGTGGTAGTGGCTGGAAAGCCTGGAGCTGGCTAGGTAAATGAAGATGGCTCCACTACCACCTACAGGCCCAATCTCAATCCACTGAAAATCACCTTTCAGATTCACAATCCACTGCTTCAAACCACCCAAATAACTACACATCAATCATAAAAACTGTTCAAAAAGTCCCTATTTGGAGGATCTTTGGAGGTGAAGAAAATAACCAAAAGCAAAGCTTAGCACAAGAGGAGAGCTGACCTTGAGGACACCTGCTGAGACACCTGTACAGGGTCTGCATCTGTGTCGGAGTGGGAAACAAATGGCCACATAGCGTTCCAGACACATGACAGCCAACGTCAGGGGGGAGATGCGGAAAGTTGTCCCGCTTACAAGGACGATCATGGAGCAGAGCACCTTGATGAGGTTGATGTTAGCCATGCTACATGAGTAGAGCAATGTGGTGAATCCCAAATGGATGGAGTCACTGAGGAGCATTTGGCTGAATAGAAGATAGCGGGAAGTCTCACGGAAGCTGGGTTTACTCCACATGGCAACGAACATGATGAGGTTCAGGGAGATGAAGAATAGGGCAGTGGACAGCACGAGAAATGATTTTATTGTTGTCATGAAGTCTATTGTCCCTGTCATGGACTGGTAGTACAGGAAGTTGAGCTCCAGAGAGGAACCATTCTGGCCAGCCATTGGTCAACTCTGAAACGAAAAGAGCTGAAATGTACATTAAATGTACATTAAAACACAAATTGTTGTCAGTAAGCAAAACCAACATATATTTCTCCCAAGAAGGCCCCTATTTAAATGAAATGAAAGAGAGACACAATAAAAGATATATTTGTTTCTTTACCTGCCTCTGTTGAGTACTTGACTCAAACACTTCTGGAGTAGCATGTGCTCTAGTTTATAAAGAATCCAATGACACATGACATCACATGCACTCTGTAGGTGTGTCCAGCATAGTAGGCCCCTGGGGTGAGGTGTGATGGGCATGCATATCTCTGTTGGGAATGTTACTATTAGTAGATTAAAAAGCCATTTCAAGTAAGGATGAAGGGTTTTATATAGGAGAAACTCTCTTTTTTTGTCTTATATCTGTATGTCTTTATATATCTTATATCTTTTTTTTGTATTTTATTATCTGCAGTTAAAAGAAGACGATTTCTCACATTCACTGTTATTGTTATTTACTAAAAAGAAAGATGAAGCAATATAGGGAATTATTCAGTGATTGTAAGGGAATATTGCATGTGTTACATCATGTTTGTTTTTTGTTTCTTTTATTTTTTTGATGCAGTCCTCACCTTTGAGTCACTCTATCGTTACTGTTACTGACTCTACCTTATTAATTCTATGCAAACGTTCCACTGCCATCTGTGATACAGCGCAGTGGTACCTTGGAATATGAACTTAATTTGTTCTGGATGGTTGGTTGAGTTGTGATTTGATTGAGATCCAAGTCGAATTTCCCCATAACAAATAATGTAGATGGATTTATTCTGTTCCAGACCCAAATGATTGCCTATTTAAACCTAACTACCTACCTAATCAATGATAAAATCATTACCAAAGCAAATACACATGAAACGCACATAGGAAAGCAATAATCATGAAATAAGTGACAATTTATGAGCACGTCAGCTCTGTTGAGGTGAGCTGATTGGCGTACTGCAGGTGGCAGGTGGAGAGGAAGAGAAAAGGAGGGATTATTGCTTGGAAGGGGAGACGCGTCTCCATCCGTACAAATTTTAGCATGACTGTTTTGTTTTGTCTTGTTCCGAGTTTCTGGTCAAGCTGCAACAGACAAGTTCCAAGATTTCAGTCGAGGTGCAAATCGGAAGAAATCTGAAAGACCTGCTTGACGTCCGAGTTGGTCGAGATAAGAGCCGTTCCAGTTCCAAGCTTCTACTGTATATTGTAACAAAATTGTGATTACGTTTTCAGTCCTGCTCCATACCAGAAATGGTAAAGGCCTGAGACCAGCCTCTCTGTGGACATTTTTGATTCATTAACCTTTGTGCCTCCATACAGACACAACGAGCCTATAAGACAAATGTTTCACACAGGTCTACTTATACATTTTCCTGTTTATGTCTCAATAAAATATTGTGGAAGCTGAGGTCCACTTGTCCGCTATTGTGAGCACTGTCAACCATCCGCTTCCTTTCCCTTTACATGCTGCAGGATTCATCATGTAACTTTGCACAGCTAATCCGCTTAACTCCACTCACCTTCTGGTAGGAGCCCAGCTGACACTAGAGGTCACTGCAGAGCAACAAAGTTAATCCCACTCAAGCCTAATGATCGTAAAAATAATAACAATGGTTTTGTTTATATTTTTTTCTGTCTGGGGTTATGTAGCAGTGTCCTTTTAGGAAACTGCAGTTTAATTAAGGTTTAGCTACTCTGGTCATTGTTTAATTGGTTAACAGGCTATAGCATTGCATATGTAGGTATTGGAGTGTATGTGATGTTTTGATTAGGTCAGACTAAGGCTGCAATCAGGCCTGTTGTTCAGAAGGCCTCAGCACTGACTAGGCCCAGGCAGAGAGCTGTGGGGTGCTGCACTGTCACAAGGCAGCTCATCTCCACAGGGAAGCCCTGTTTGCTCAGCAGCAGAACAAACAAGCCGTCTATCACAGGACTGACATTAATAATTGATGAGTGTTAATGGCAGCACAGGGGAGAGGTGTGGAGGCAGGACCAGCTCAGGCTCCCACATGATGGAGGTCCTTCCCCAGAGCAGGGAGCATGTTTAGCCTCTGTAATCATCACGCACTCGACAGCTCAGCAGGGAAATTCTGCTGTTAATCAGAGGCATGTTTGATACTAATAATTGTCTTGTGGTAATCTGTGTATCTTCCAACCGCTAAGTCAGTAGAGGGTCCTGGGGGGCATGGCAGGGGATCACCCTGGACAGAAAGACAGTCCATTACAGGTCACAACACACACAGAGTCATACACACATTGGGCAACATAAAGACACAAATTCAACTAACCACTTTTTGGACTGTTTGAGAGACCCCCCCACTCAGAGAGGATGTGCAAACTCCACGGAAATAGAGAAGTGATACAGGAGCCAACCTTGGTGCTATAAGCTGTGCTGGCCCTATGACTATTACTTAATGATATATTTATTATCGTTTATAATCAAAACAACAAACATATTAGAAGTATGGCTGCTTGGAACATCATTTGGCGTCTCATTCACTGCTATACCCGATTCTACTTAATTGATTTGTTTGTTTGTGCAGCACTGATGTCTTAACGCAAACTGAGGCAAGTAAACATGATTTGATATAGCAGAGAAACTTCCAACAGTGATTCCTGTTCTCCAATTACAGTTCGCTGAGGGGGTGGAGTTATTGTGAACTGGATACAGCTTAGACTAGCTGGAAAAACACAGCACTGACTGGAAAGAGAGGCATGTGACTGGAAGTGCCAACCAGCCACTTGCTTCACTGGCAGGAGGATAATATGCCAATCGATAACACAACACTCGCTAATTAGCCTGGGAGCCCCCTCCCCTCCCCCTGCCGGTACTTACAGTATGTTTCGTGGTTCAGCATTTTGTATTATTGGAAAAAAGTGTTTGTATTACCACTAAATACTGTCTTAGCAAACGTGAATAAAAGTTAGGGAAATGAGACCCAGATATCTCAGACACCAGCATTGTGTTTGTTATTATTTTATTGTCTATTGAAAATGCACTTATTTAAGCACAACAGCAAGCAAGTAAACACAAGAAGTTACACAGGTGCAGACAACAGGAAAGGTGCATTAGATTTGGAAAATAAGGCAAAGACATGGTACAGGGCTGTGCTGTTTTTGTAGGGAAAAAATGATGTAGTGATTAATTACGGGGCGGCATAGTGGTGCAGTGGTTAGCACTGTTGCCTCACACCTCTGGGACCCGGGTTCAAGTCTCCACCTGGGTCACATGTGTGTGGAGTTTGCATGTTCTCCCCATGTCGTCGTGGGGTTTCCTCCGGGTACTCCGGTTTCCCCTCACAGTCCAAAGACATGCTGAGGCTAATTGGACTTGCTAAATTCCCCATCGGTGTGTATGTCTGAATGAATGGTGTGTGAGTGAGCCCTGCGATGGGCTTGCCCCTGCCTCGTGCCCATTGCTTCCGGGATAGGCTCCGGACCCCCCATGACCCAGTAGGGTAAGCGGTTTGGAAAATGGATGGATGGATGATTAATTACTGGATCTAAAGACCCGGGAAGAAGACAAACACACTCAAGCAGAAACATAGGGAATAAAGACCTGGCAAAGTTAATCACGATCAGAGACCTGTCCCACCCCCCCACCCCTGACAAACTGCACCTCGCCTACTCCCCACAGCACTGGAACTATAGTTTTTATAATTATGAACTCATATAAACCACTTTAAATCTGTTCTCTTTAATATTTCATTCTGAAATTTTCCTTACAGTTTGAATGAACTTGATATATTTTATCTTGTGCTTGTGCGTGGTTTGATCCTCCAGCGACCGCAGCGGAGGTAGCGGAGGAAGAGGGGACGAACTCCTTCGTCTCTCAGGCCATAGATGAGGGGGCTCAGGCAGCGGGGCAGGAGGACGAGGAGAAAGAAGTTTAGGGTGCGCAGGTGGATAAAGAGGGCTGAGCTGATTGTAGACAGGGCTCTCTCGATGCTGCTGAACAGGAAGGAGGAGAGGCAGAGGACCAACTGGACCAGGTGAAGGAGAACCGTCCTGCTGGCCTTTTTGGCCTTGATTGACTGGGCTGCCATCATGATGCCTGTGTAGGTGCCGATGACGGTGATCCCCACGGCAACAAAAAAGACACCGTTAAAGCTCTGGAACACATCAAACTGCCATTTGGCCAGAAAGAGGCGCTCCTGTGTGCAGTAAATAGTTTTGGTTAGGAAATAGGTATCTGTGGCTGCCAAAAATATTATATTAATTACATAGTTCACAGAGCCTAGGAACCAGACCACTGCAATGGCAATATTGGTTCTCCCGGGGGTGGCGATGTCAGTGTGTCGGAGTGGGAAACAAATGGCCACATAGCGTTCCAGACACATGACAGCCAACGTCAGAGGGGAGATGCGGAAAGTTGTCCCGCTTACAAGGACGATCATGGAGCAGAGCACCTTGATGAGGTTGATGTTAGCCATGCTACACGAGTAGAGCAATGTGGTGAATCCCAGATGGATGGAGTCACTGAGGAGCATTTGGCTGAATAGAAGATAGCGGGAAGTCTCACGGAAGCTGGATTTACTCCACATGGCAACGAACATGATGAGGTTCAGGGAGATGAAGAATAGGGCAGTGGACAGCACGAGAGATGATTTTATTGTTGTCATGAAGTCTATTGTCTCTGTTATGGACTGGTAGTACAGGAAGCTGAGCTCCAGAGAGGAACCATTCTGGCCAGCCATTGGTTAACTCTGAAATGAAAAGAGCAGAAATATACATTAAAACACAAATTGTCATTCACAGTTAGAAACACCTACATATCTTTCTCAGAAGAAAAGAAGGACCTCTATTTAACTGAAATGAAAAACAAACACAATGAAAAATATATGCGATGTTTTTTTACCTACCTCTGTTAAGCATTTGCCTCAAACACGTCTAGAGTGGCATGTGCTCTAGTTTATAACAAATCAAACGACACATGACATCACATGGACTCTGTAGGTGTGTCCAGCATAATTGGCCTCTTGGGTGAAACAGGATGGGCATGCATATCTCTGCCTGAAGAGTAACTATTAATTTATTATGAAGCCATTTCAAGCAATGACTAGGGATTCTATTTAGCTCATTCAAGCTGTAGTTCAATGAAAAAGATCATTAGGTATCTCACATTCACTGTGTTCGCTGCAAAGGTGGTTAGTGTGCAGTAATGTAGGACAATGACCAGTGTTGACTGGGGCTATTGTGGTACACATGTGCATTACGTAACGTTCAGTTCACTCTGCAAGTACAAGTTAATAAAGTAATATACCTGTATTATTTGACAAAGTTGGAACCTAAATTCCAAAGTAGATGGTCAACATGGGAAACATGTTGTATGTTGTGATCATTGTTTTTTTACTTGTGCCTTTGTTCTTAGTTAGCCTTACTTGATCTAGTCTTGTTGTCATGTTCTGTAGTCATGTTATCTACCCTTGTTTCTAGTCTGCTCAGGCCCCTGTGATTCCTGTGCTGTGGTTGCTGCACTGCCCTCCGTGGTTCCTGTGCTGGTGGCTTTTGTGATGAAATATTCACTCTGGCTCTGTATCAGAAATGTTAAACGCCAGAGGTCACCCACAGCTGGACTATTTTTATTGATTAACCTATGTGTCACCATACAGGTGTGTAGTTTAGAAGTGTGTTGTGTGTAGTTCTATTTATATATTTTTTTATTTATCTCTCAGTAAATATTGCAAGAAGCTGAGGTCCACCTGTCCTCTTTTGTGAGCACTGTCGGCCATCGTTTCCCTGCAGTATTCATCATATAACTTTACACAGCTAATGTGCTAAAATTCACTCACCTCCCTGTAGGAATCCAGCTGACACTGGAGGTCACTACAGAACAACAAGGTTAAACCCGGTCAAGCTTAATGATTTTAAAAATAATTACAGTGATTTTGTGTGTCTTGTTTCTGTCTGGGCTTATGAAGCAGTGTACTTTTAGTAAACTGCAGTTTAATATTCATAAAACACAGATTAACTTATTACAAAATCACAACAACTGTAAATGGACTGAATGTTTAATTATTCTGGTCACTGTTTAACTGTCCAACAAGCTGCAGCATTGCATATGTAGGTATTGGAGTGTATGTGATGTTTTGATTAGGTCAGACTAAGGGTGCAATCAGGCCTGTTGGTCAGAAGGCCTCAGCACTGACTAGGCCCAGGCTGAGATCTGTGGGGTCCGGCACTGTCACAAGGTAGCTCATCTCCACAGGGAAGCCCTGTTTGCTCAGCAGCAGAACAAACCAGCCGTCTATCAGAGGCCTGACATTAATAATTGATGAGTGTTAATGGCAGCACAGGGGAGAGGTGTGGAGGCAGGACCAGCTCAGGCTCCCACATGATGGAGGTCCTTCCCCAGAGCAGGGAGCACGTTCAGCCTCTGTAATCATCACGCACTCGACAGCACAGCAGGGAAATTCTGTTGTCAATCGGAGGCATGTTAATAATTGGTATTAGTAATCGTCTTGTGATAATCCATCTATCTTCCAACTGCTAAGTGAGGACAGGGTTGTGGGGTGGGGCGGGCGCAAGGTAGGTGGTCTTAGAGGAATGTTTTATGAGGAGAGGTTAGCTGAGCTGAATCTGTTTAGCCTCGAGCAAAGGAGACTAAGGGGGGATATGATCCAGGTATATAAGATTCTAACAGGTCTGGATGCTATTCAGTCAAATAGCTATTTCAATATCAGTTGAAATGCTAGAACTCCTGGCCATAAGTGGAAATTAGCGGGAGAACATTTTAAAACGAGTTTTAGGAAGCACTTCTTTACACAGCATGTAGTTAATGAAGTAGTTAATGAAGAGTATGGAATAGTCTTCCTGCTAGTGTAATGCAAGCTAAAACCCTGGGTTCCTTTAAATCAGAGCTAGATACGATTTTAACAACTCTGAGCTATTAGCTAAGTTCTCCCCAAACGAGCTTGATGGGCTGAATGGCCTCCTCTCATTTGTAAATTTCTTATATTCTTATATATGGAAAGACACAGCTAGTACATAATATACCAATCGATAAAACAACATTGGCTAACTAACCTGGGAGCCCCCTCCCCCTGCCGGTAGTTACAGTATGTTTTGTGGTTCACCATTTCGTATTATTGGACGAAAGTTTTTCTATTGCCACTAAATACTGTCTTAGCAAACACCAGTTACAGTTGGGGAAATGAGACCCTGACAACTCAGACATCAGCGTATTGTTTGTTGTTATTTTTTTTGCCTTCAAAATGCACATAATCAAGCACGACAGCAAGCAAGTAAACACAAACAATTACACAGATACAGACAACAGGAAAGGCGCATTAGATTTGGAAAATATGACAAAGACATGGTACAGGGCTATGCTGTTTTTGTAGGGAAAAAATTACGTAGTGATTAATTACTGGATCTAAAGACATGGGAAGAAGAAAACAAACACACTCAAGGAGAAACACAGGAAACAAAGACCTGGCAAAGTTAATCACGATCAGAGATCTATCTCACTACTCTGCCCCCCACCCCCCCCGGCCCTGAGAGATTTTGCCTTGCCTACTCCCCACAGCACTGGAACTATAATTTTATAATGATAAATTCATATAAATCTCTTTAAAATGTCTTTATGACTTTTTCCTTACATTTTGAAATATCTTGATATACTATGTTAATGTTTTGTGCTTGGTTTGATCCTCCAGCGTCTGCAGCGGAGGTAGCAGAGGAAGAGGGGGCGAACTCCTTCGTCCCTCAGTCCATAGATGAGGGGGCTCAGGCAGCGGGGCAGGAGGACGAGGAGAAAGAACGTCAGGTAGCGCAGGTGGATAAAGAGGGCTGAGCTGATTGTAGACAGGGCTCTCTCGATGCTGCTGTACACTAAGGAGGAGAGGCAGAGGACCAACTGGACCAGGTGAAGGAGAACCGTCCTGCTGGCCTTTTTGGCCTTGATGGACTGGGCTGCGATCATGATGCCTGTGTAGGTGCTGGTGACGGTGATCCCCACGGCAACAAAAAAGACACCATTGAAGCTCTGGAACACATCAAACTGCCACTTGGCCAGAAAGAGGCGCTCCTGTGAGCAGTAAATAGTTTTGGTTAGGAAATAGGCATCTGTGGCTGCCAAAAATATTATATTAATTACATAGTTCACAGAGCCTAGGAACCAGACCACTGCAATGGCAATATTGGTTCTCCCGGGGGTGGCGATGTCAGTGTGTCGGAGTGGGAAACAAATGGCCACATAGCGTTCCAGACACATGACAGCCAACGTCAGGGGGGAGATGTGGAAAGTTGTCCCGCTTACAAGGACGATCGTGGAGCAGAGCACCTTGATGAGGTTGATGTTAGCCATGCTACACGAGTAGAGCAATGTGGTGAATCCCAGATGGATGGAGTCACTGAGGAGCATTTGGCTGAATAGAAGATAGCGGGAAGTCTCACGGAAGCTGGGTTTACTCCACATGGCAACGAACATGATGAGGTTCAGGGAGATGAAGAATAGGGCAGTGGACAGCACGAGAAATGATTTTATTGTTGTCATGAAGTCTATTGTCCCTGTTATGGACTGGTAGTACAGGAAGCTGAGCTCCAGAGAGGAACCATTCTGGCCAGCCATTGGTCAACTCAAACGAAAAGAGCTGAAATGTACATTAAATGTACATTAAAACACAAATTGTTGTCAATAAGCAAAACCAACATATATTTCTCCCAAGAAGGCCCCTATTTAAATGAAATGAAAGAGAGACACAATAAAAGATATATTTGTTTCTTTACCTGCCTCTGTTGAGCACTTGACTCAAACACTTCTGGAGTGGCATGTGCTCTAGTTTATAAAGAATCCAATGACACATGACATCACATGCACTCTGTAGGTGTGTCCAGCATAGTAGGCCCCTGGGGTGAGGTGTGATGGGCATGCATATCTCTGTTGGGAATGTTACTATTAGTAGATTAAAAAGCCATTTCAAGTAAGTATGAAGGGTTTTATATAGGGCAAACTCCCTTTTTTGTCTTATACCTGTATATCTTTATATATCTTATATCTTTTTTGTCTTGTATTATCTGTAGTTTAAAGAAGACGATTTCTCACATTCACTGTCATTGTTATTTACTAAAAAGAAAGATGAAGCAGTATAGGGAATTATTCAGTGATTGTAAGGGAATATTGCATGTGTTACATCATGTTTGTTTTTTGTTTCTTTTATTTTTTTGATGCAGTCCTCACCTTTGAGTCACTCTATCGTTACTGTTACTGACTCTACCTTATTAATTCTATGCAAACGTTCCACTGCCATCTGTGATACAGCGCAGTGGTACCTTGGAATATGAACTTAATTTGTTTGCCTATTTAAACCCATCTACCTACCTAATCAATGAAAAAATCATTACCAATCAATATAAAGCTAATACACATGAAACGTACATAGGAAAGCAATAATCATGAAATAAGTGACAATTTATGAGCACGTCAGCTCTGTTGAGGTGAGCTGATGGCGTACTGCAGGTGGCAGCTGGAGAGGAAGAGAAAAGGAGGGATCATTGCTTGGAAGGGGAGACGCGTCTCCATCCGTACAAATTTTAGCATGACTATTTTGTTTTGTCTTGTTCCGAGTTTCTGGTCAAGCTGCAACAGACAAGTTCCAAGATTTCAGTCGAGGTGCAAATCGGAAGAAATCTGAGAGACCCGCTTGACGTCCGAGTTGGTCGAGATAAGAGCCGTTCCAGTTCCAAGCTTCTACTGTATATTGTAACAAAATTGTGATTACGTTTTCAGTCCTGCTCCATTCCAGAAATGGTAAAGGCCTGAGACCAGCCTCTCCGTGGACATTTTTGATTTGATTAACCTTTGTGCCACCATATAGACACAACGAGCCTATAAGACAAATGTTTCACACAGGTCTACTTATAGATTTTCCTGTTTATGTCTCAATAAAATATTGTGGAAGCTGAGGTCCACTTGTCCGCTATTGTGAGCACTGTCAACCATCCGCTTCCTTTCCCTTTACATGCTGCAGGATTCATCATGTAACTTCACACAGCTAATCCGCTTAACTCCACTCACCTTCTGGTAGGAGCCCAGCTGACACTAGAGGTCACTGCAGAGCAACAAAGTTAATCCCGCTCAAGCCTAATGATCGTAAAAATAATAACAATGGTTTTGTTTATATTTTTTCTGTCTGGGGTTATGTAGCAGTGTCCTTTTAGTAAACTGCAGTTTAATATTCATAAAATACAAATTATTCTTCAAAATTCCATATAAAACTGCTTCACATTAACACGTTATAACCTGTTACAAAATTAACTACTACACCTGTTAATGAACTTATGGTTTAGCTACTCTGGTCATTGTTTAATTGGTTAACAGGCTATAGCATTGCATATGTAGGTATTGGAGTGTATGTGATGTTTTGATTAGGTCAGACTAAGGGTGCAATCAGGCCTGTTGGTCAGAAGGCCTCAGCACTGACTAGGCCCAGGCTGAGATCTGTGGGGTCTGGCAGTGTCACAAGGCAGCTCATCTCCACAGGGAAGCCCTGTTTGCTCAGCAGCAGAACAAACCAGCCGTCTATCAGAGGCCTGACATTAATAATTGATGAGTGTTAATGGCAGCACCGGGGAGAGGTGTGGAGGCAGGACCAGCTCAGGCTCCCACATGATGGAGGTCCTTCCCCAGAGCAGGGAGCACGTTCAGCCTCTGTAATCATCACGCACTCGACAGCACAGCAGGGAAATTCTGTTGTCAATCGGAGGCATGTTAATAATTGGTATTAGTAATTGTCTTGTGATAATCCATCTATCTTCCAACTGCTAAGTGAGGACAGGGTTGTGGGGTGGGGCGGGCGCAAGGTAGGTGGTCTTAGAGGAATGTTTTATGAGGAGAGGTTAGCTGAGCTGAATCTGTTTAGCCTCGAACAAAGGAGACTAAGGGGGGGATATGATCCAGGTATATAAGATTCTAACAGGTCTGGATGCTATTCAGTCAAATAGCTATTTCAATATCAGTTGAAATGCTAGAACTCCTGGCCATAAGTGGAAATTAGCGGGAGAACATTTTAAAACGAATTTGAGGAAGCACTTCTTTACACAGCATGTAGTTAATGAAGTAGTTAATGAAGAGTATGGAATAGTCTTCCTGCTAGTGTAATGCAAGCTAAAACCCTGGGTTACTTTAAATCAGAGCTAGATGAGATTTTAACAACTCTGAGCTATTAGCTAAGTTCTCCCCAAACGAGCTTGATGGGCTGAATGGCCTCCTCTCATTTGTAAATTTCTTATATTCTTATATATGGAAAGACACAGCTAGTACATAATATACCAATCGATAAAACAACATTGGCTAACTAACCTGGGAGCCCCCTCCCCCTGCCGGTAGTTACAGTATGTTTTGTGGTTCACCATTTCGTATTATTGGAAGAAAGAGTTTCTATTGCCACTAAATACTGTCTTAGCAAACACCAGTTACAGTTGGGGAAATGAGACCCTGACAACTCAGACATCAGCGTATTGTTTGTTGTTATTTTTTTTGCCTTCAAAATGCACATAATCAAGCATGACAGCAAGCAAGTAAACACAAACAATTACACAGATACAGACAACAGGAAAGGCGCATTAGATTTGGAAAATATGACAAAGACATGGTACAGGGCTGTGCTGTTTTTGTAGGGAAAAAATTACGTAGTGATTAATTACTGGATCTAAAGACATGGGAAGAAGAAAACAAACACACTCAAGGAGAAACACAGGAAACAAAGACCTGGCAAAGTTAATCACGATCAGAGACCTATCCCACTACTCTGCCCCCCGCCCTGAGAGATTTCGCCTTGCCTACTCCCCACAGCACTGGAACTATAATTTTATAATGATAAATTCATATAAATCTCTTTAGAATGTCTTTATGACTTTTTCCTTACATTTTGAAATATCTTGATATACTATGTTAATGTTTTGTGCTTGGTTTGATCCTCCAGCGACTGCAGCGGAGGTAACAGAGGAAGAGGGGGCGAACTCCTTCGTCTCTCAGGCCATAGATGAGGGGGCTCAGGCAGCGGGGCAGGAGGACGAGGAGAAAGAAGTTCAGGTAGCGCAGGTGGATAAAGAGGGCTGAGCTGATTGTAGATAGGGCTCTCTCGATGCTGCTGAACAGGAAGGAGGAGAGGCAGAGGACCAACTGGACCAGGTGAAGGAGAACCGTCCTGCTGGCCTTTTTGGCCTTGACGGACCGGGCTGCCATCATGATGCCTGTGTAGGTGCTGATGACGATGATTCCCACGGCAACAAAAAAGACACCGTTAAAGCTCTGGAACACATCAAACTGCCACTTGGCCAGAAAGAGGCGCTCCTGTGTGCAGTAAATAGTTTTAGTGAAGAAATGGGCATCTGTAGCTGCTAAAAAAATGATATCAATCACATAGTTCACAGAGCCCAGGAACCAGACCACTGCAATGGCAATATTGGTTCTCCCGGGGGTGGCGATGTCAGTGTGTCAGAGTGGGAAACAAATGGCCACATAGCGTTCCAGACACATGACAGCCAACGTCAGGGGGGAGATGCGGAAAGTTGTCCCGCTTACAAGGACGATCATGGAGCAGAGCACCTTGATGAGGTTGATGTTAGCCATGCTACACGAGTAGAGCAATGTGGTGAATCCCAGATGGATGGAGTCACTGAGGAGCATTTGGCTGAATAGAAGATAGCGGGAAGTCTCACGGAAGCTGGGTTTACTCCACATGGCAACGAACATGATGAGGTTCAGGGAGATGAAGAATAGGGCAGTGGACAGCACGAGAGATGATTTTATTGTTGTCATGAAGTCTATTGTCCCTGTCATGGACTGGTAGTACAGGAAGTTGAGCTCCAGAGAGGAACCATTCTGGCCAGCCATTGGTCAACTCTGAAACGAAAAGAGCTGAAATGTACAATAAATGTACATTAAAACACAAATTGTTGTCAATAAGCAAAACCAACATATATTTCTCCCAAGAAGGCCCCTATTTAAATGAAATGAAAGAGAGACACAATAAAAGATATATTTGTTTCTTTACCTGCCTCTGTTGAGTACTTGACTCAAACACTTCTGGAGTAGCATGTGCTCTAGTTTATAAAGAATCCAATGACACATGACATCACATGCACTCTGTAGGTGTGTCCAGCATAGTAGGCCCCTGGGGTGAGGTGTGATGGGCATGCATATCTCTGTTGGGAATGTTACTATTAGTAGATTAAAAAGCCATTTCAAGTAAGGATGAAGGGTTTTATATAGGAGAAACTCTCTTTTTTTGTCTTATACCTGTATGTCTTTATATATCTTATATCTTTTTTTTGTATTTTATTATCTGCAGTTTAAAGAAGACGATTTCTCACATTCACTGTCATTGTTATTTACTAAAAAGAAAGATGAAGCAATATAGGGAATTATTCAGTGATTGTAAGGGAATATTGCATGTGTTACATCATGTTTGTTTTTTGTTTCTTTTATTTTTTTGATGCAGTCCTCACCTTTGAGTCACTCTATCGTTACTGTTACTGACTCTACCTTATTAATTCTATGCAAACGTTCCACTGCCATCTGTGATACAGCGCAGTGGTACCTTGGAATATGAACTTAATTTGTTCTGGATGGTTGGTTGAGTTGTGATTTGATTGAGATCCAAGTCGAATTTCCCCATAACAAATAATGTAGATGGATTTATTCTGTTCCAGACCCAAATGATTGCCTATTTAAACCTAACTACCTACCTAATCAATGATAAAATCATTACCAAAGCTAATACACATGAAACGCACATAGGAAAGCAATAATCATGAAATAAGTGACAATTTATGAGCACGTCAGCTCTGTTGAGGTGAGCTGATGGCGTACTGCAGGTGGCAGGTGGAGAGGAAGAGAAAAGGAGGGATTATTGCTTGGAAGGGGAGACGCGTCTCCATCCATACAAATTTTAGCATGACTATTTTGTTTTGTCTTGTTCCGAGTTTCTGGTCAAGCTGCAACAGACAAGTTCCAAGATTTCAGTCGAGGTGCAAATCGGAAGAAATCTGAGAGACTCGCTTGACGTCCGAGTTGGTCGAGATAAGAGCCATTCGAGTTCCAAGCTTCTACTGTATATTGTAACAAAATTGTGATTACGTTTTCAGTCCTGCTCCATACCAGAAATGGTAAAGGCCTGAGACCAGCCTCTCTGTGGACATTTTTGATTCATTAACCTTTGTGCCTCCATACAGACACAACGAGCCTATAAGACAAATGTTTCACACAGGTCTACTCATACATTTTCCTGTTTATGTCTCAATAAAATATTGTGGAAGCTGAGGTCCACTTGTCCGCTATTGTGAGCACTGTCAACCATCCGCTTCCTTTCCCTTTACATGCTGCAGGATTCATCATGTAACTTTGCACAGCTAATCCGCTTAACTCCACTCACCTTCTGGTAGGAGCCCAGCTGACACTAGAGGTCACTGCAGAGCAACAAAGTTAATCCCACTCAAGCCTAATGATCGTAAAAATAATAACAATGGTTTTGTTTATATTTTTTTCTGTCTGGGGTTATGTAGCAGTGTCCTTTTAGTAAACTGCAGCTTAATTAAGGTTTAGCTACTCTGGTCATTGTTTAATTGGTTAACAGGCTATAGCATTGCATATGTAGGTATTGGAGTGTATGTGATGTTTTGATTAGGTCAGACTAAGGCTGCAATCAGGCCTGTTGGTCAGAAGGCCTCAGCACTGACTAGGCCCAGGCTGAGAGCTGTGGTGTCCTGCACTGTCACAAGGTAGCTCATCTCCACAGGGAAGCCCTGTTTGCTCAGCAGCAGAACAAACAAGCCGTCTATCACAGGACTGACATTAATAATTGATGAGTGTTAATGGCAGCACAGGGGAGAGGTGTGGAGGCAGGACCAGCTCAGGCTCCCACATGATGGAGGTCCTTCCCCAGAGCAGGGAGCACGTTCAGCCTCTGTAATCATCACGCACTCGACAGCTCAGCAGGGAAATTCTGCTGTTCCACTAACTAGAGACTGGAGTTAGTGCCTAAGCCTGAAATCTCATAAAATGTTGTCTTCCTGTAGTACCACAACCCTAACTATTATTTATATTGATTACAACATTTAACTACCACAATATTAACATGACTTTAGACTGAATCCTTGCTTTGATAAAAGGGTGAAGGATGTGTGATCATTTGACTACACCGGGAAAACCCCCATATACAGTAGACCACTGGGCTCTTCTCACCATGTTGTTTATTTTTGGGAAATACTGCTTGTTCATGACTTTAATGGACATTTCCATTGCTGCAGGTTGCTGGCTGTGTCACCTAACATCTAAAAGCAAGATATATGCCCTTTAGTCCACAGTTGCTGATGAAGCCATTCCCTCAGACATGACCTTAGCCCCTTTGCCTCTGTTTCTCAGGAAACACCAGTGAGATGAGCTCCTGCTAAAGCTTTTCGAACAACAACAACAACAACAACAACAACAACAACCCTGTTCTCAAAACTACTGGAATCTCACCTATCAGCTCTCGGTTTAATAATTATGGACAGCTGGGCCAGTCCAGGACTTTTACACGTAACTCAGGAGCTACTTATTAGCGCTTATTTTCATCAACTCATGGTTTTCCTTTAGGGTAATATGTAGAGTTCTACTCCCTATTGCACACCTACAAGTACACAAGACTAATCACTTTGTCATAGGGGGGACCTTAAGTTCAATGTCAGTCCAAGCTATATTGCAGTTTTAAACCCATCCTCCCAATTACAAACCTAACCGCTTGTCATTTGTTTCTACAGCCTTAAAGTGATTATAAAAATTTACATCAGGGCTTTGTGTTACCCACTGTACTGTACCATATCACAATTGATTCATATGATATTTCAGCACCCCCTTGTGGTGTTGATTGAACACTGCAGGAGATCAAAATGCAGATGTTTAGTCATTAGATTGTGCTGTTTTCAGGCTGCTGACATACGCACGTCTCTACAGAGTTAATTTTTGTTTTTTAAATTCCAGTGACATCATTGGTGTGCTTATATTCCCAGGACACACCTGACAAGTAAGGATCCCTTGTCATTAAAGTCCATGTATAAAGGTTTGTCCAGGATACCTTTTTCTTACCAGTATTGCTCATTGAGGACCCCTCAAAGCGCGCAATAGGTAATGTAATGTTCATAGGTCAGGAGAGGGAGTTTTTGATCTGACTAATTACCTGAAATCAAATCACAGAGTTATTCTTTTAGAGTCTTACAATGTTCTTTCTTCATACCATCTGCTTTACTGAAAGTCAAATGTCATATACTTAGCTAATTAGACTGATAACATTTTGCGCTACATTTATAACAAAATACCACATATATTATATAATACTCAGGAAGTTATTAGATTATATAACAATCAGGTAGTAATTAGGATAGAATCACCCTTTCATTTGTAGGATGACTTGACATGCTTATGACCTTCAAAATAATATGAGAAATAAATCAAATTAGTCACTTGAAATGTTTTGAGACTGACTCTTGGACTTCCTGTTAAAATACATAATGTAAAATGCAGGTACATACAAAAAAATGACTCTGATATTCTGACAAGGAAAAGCAGGGGATAGTGCTGAAATTCTCAGAATCAGGACTCAGCAAACGTGCAGGTTTGGGATGTTGTGTGAATCATAGTTCAATGTAGCAGCTATATAGAAAGGCAGAGACTCGTAGGGACTCAGCTCATAAGAGAGGTACTGAGGGTTACTTCAGGCAGCACATGGAGCATAAAGGCACACTCTGCCCGTTTCCAGAATGCTCTCCTGTTCCTCAGGATGTCTGACTGATGTTAATATAGTGATCATTGACTTTCCAAGGCTTATAGTTTTAATTTCAATACGTACACACTGACTATATTTTTATGGTGCATTTGTAAAACAAGCAGGAAAAGGGCCCCATTATTTAGCGTGTTCAGTACATTTCAGCAGGTCTGTACAACCTGACAGTCCAGTGGTGACATGCTGTTCGCTGAAAAGAAAAAAACTCAATTTGCACATTTTCTCCTTCTCTTTGCTCCCAGGACCCTGAAAATGGGGGACAATTCGACAGGAATAGTGGATGGCAGCAAATGGTCAGAAATTCTCTCATTCGGGCCTCTCATCACAGAGGTGCTGGTGGGCATCTTCTTATACATCAACGGCCTCATGATCTTCACCTTCTTCATGAAGGAGGCCTTTCGCACCGATACCCGCTATATCCTTTTTGCCCACATGCTCTTTGTGGATTCCTCACTGCTGGTGGTGACCAGCTTGATTGCGCTGCTGACCTACTACAGAGTGACGATCCCCTATGAGTCCTGCATAGTGCTCAACTTGGTCATGATGTGGCTGGAATTTTCCACGCCTCTGACCTTGGTGGCCATGTGCCTGGAGCGCTATGTGGCTGTGTGTAAGCCCCTAAGGCACGCTGCCATCTCCACGCCGAGGATTAGAGTGGTGGGCCTGCTCCTCATTTGGGGGCTGGGCTGTGTACCTGCCCTCGTCATCCTCCTTTCCTTCGCAGCCTTGGTCTCAGTGAAGCAGCTCACCATGAGAGTCTTGTGCTCCTTGGATGCACTGATTGTGATTGAGTGGCAGAAGTACCTCCAAATTGCTGTGTTCAAATTCTATTTCTTGCTCATGTCCATGGTCATCGCCTTCACGTACGTCAAGGTGGCTGCGGCTGCCCGGTCTGCCTCTGGTAAAAACAGCAAGTCAAGCGCCAAAGGTACGAGGACAGTGGCTCTCCATGCCATCCAGCTTCTCCTTTGCCTCATACAGCTACTTACGCCTTTTGTGGACATGGCTCTGCTAAAGATCAGCGTGGTGATCTACATCTATATCCGTTTTGTGAATTTCATAATGTTTGTGATAGCGCCGCGTTGCCTGAGTTCATTGATCTATGGTTTGAGGGACCAGAATTTCTTCCAGGCATTGAAACACTATGCTGTTTGTGGCCTGGATAAGAAGGTTCAACCAGCTGCTTCTCATTCCAGGAAGGTGGATCTGAGGCATTAATGTGAAGGAAGCAATGAGAGACACTGGATAAGACTGGATAAGACTGGATATATTGGCTATTGCTATTATTATTGTCCATCCATCCATCCATCCATTTTCCAAACCGCTTTTCCTACTGGGTCGTGGTTGGTCCGGAGCCTATCCCGGAAGCAATGGGCACGAGGCAGGGAACAACCCAGGATGGGGGGCCAGCCCATCACTGGGCACACTCACACACCATTCACTCACACATGCACAGAATTTAGCAACTCCAATTAGCCTCAGCATGTTTTTGGACTGTGGGGGGAAACCGGAGTACCCGGAGGAAACCCCACGACGACATGGGGAGAACATGCAAACTCCACACACATGTGACCCAGGCGGCCACTCGAACCTGAGTTCCAGAGGTGCGAAGCAATAGTGCTAACCACTGCACCACCATGCCGCCCCTATTATTATTATTATTATTATTATTATTATTATTATGCAAAGTTTAACTGCATATTCCTCATTTGAATGTCATTATGATGTGTTAAATGCTAATAACTAAATTGCGCTTTTTCGTTGGTCTCTGCATGTGGTTTAATTTTGAAGTCACACTCATCTTCATGCTTCATCTAATATTCATTTTAAAAGAATAAGCTAAGGTTTTCCCAGCCCACCCATCCTTCTACTGCTTTTCCAGATCAGGGTCACAAGGAACTTTCAGTCCATAAACTTACCAGAGCTGTAGAGATGACCTGTGACCTGACAGTAATGCTGCCTTTGACCTTCCCAGCAGATCCAGGATGACAGCTGATGATCTGAATGACCAAAGCATATCAGCTAATATAACCTGCAGTTTGGAAAGAGTTCAGTGAATCTGTACTGTTACCTGTATAACTCAAATCTGAAGGTATCGTACATATGGACCATCTTAATGTTGTATAAGCTCCTCAAGGCCATGTTTGTAGTGTTCCTATAGTGTTCTCACTTTCTGTGAATAAACCCATGCTGCGGAGCCGTAAGCGGATTGTCGCCACCTTCCTTTCCTGTCTGTACCATGCCCCTGAGTTCATAGCAGAAGCACCCCATTCCTTAACACCTACACTTTGTTTACAGTTCAGTGAACCTGAACTGTTCCCTGAATAACTCATATCTGCAGGTATCGTACATAAGGAACATCTTAATGTTGTATAAGCTCCTTAAGGCCATGCAGCACATGGCGATTTCCATACTCTAACTTTTAGAGTCATGCAAAAGACCGAAAAAAGTCTTCATTTGTCAGCTGCAATTCACCAGCGCTTCCCGCAAATATAACCTGCAAGCTCTGAGGTACTGATACATCTATTAGCTGCTGTGCTCCCTGCAGCTGAGTCACACACAGGAATTTTCATGAAATTAGAAAGGCAAAGATACAACTCGAAGCACGTTAACAGGTGTTGCCCACTGTATTCACAGTTATTACTTCTTCAGCACTGCATGTGCAGGCAGCAGAGTGTATGTGGTGTTTTCATTAGGTCACATTAAGGCTGCAATCAGGCCTGTTGTTCAGAAGGCCTCAGCACTGACTAGGCCCAGGCAGAGAGCTGTGGGGTCCAGCACTGTCACAAGGCAGCTCATCTCCACAGGGAAGCCCTGTTTGCTCAGCAGCAGAACAAACAAGCCGTCCATCACAGGACTGACATTAATAATTGATGAGTGTTAATGGCAGCACAGGGGAGAGGTGTGGAGGCAGGACCAGCTCAGGTTCCCACATGATGGAGGTCCTTCCCCAGAGCAGGGAGCACGTTCAGCCTCTGTAATCATCACGCACTCGACAGCTCAGCAGGGAAATTCTGCTGTTCCACTAACTAGAGACTGGAGTTAGTGCCTAAGCCTGAAATCTCATAAAATGTTGTCTTCCTGTAGTACCACAACCCTAAATATTATTTATATTGACTACAACAAATTATCGGCACTCCTGGAATTTTTCCAGAAAATGCACCATTTCTCCCAGATAATTGTTAAAATTATAAATGTTTTGGTATACACATGTTTATTTCCTTTATATGCATTGGAACAACAACAAAAAAACATAGAAAATAAGCCAAATTTGATATCATTTCAGACAAATCTCAAAAACTGGTCCGGACAAAATTATTGGCAGCCTCAGCTTAATATTTGGTTGCGCGTCCTTTGTAAAAAAATAACTGAAATCAATCGCTTCCTATAGCCATCAACAAGCTTGTTACACCCCTCACCTGGAATTTTTGACCACTCTTCTTTTGCAAACTGCTCAAGGTCTCTCAGATATGAAGGCTGCCTTCTCCCAACAGCAATTCTGAGATCTCTCCATAAGTGTTCAATCAGATTTAGATCCGGACTCATTGCTGGCCACTTCAGAACTCTCCAGTACATCGTGTTCTTTTCTTCAAAAGGCCTCATTTCGTTTTCTGTAAACAGTAGAATGATGAGCTTTACCAAACAGCTCTACTTTGGTCTCATCTGTCCACAAGACGTTCTCCCAGAAGGATTTTGGCTTCCTCAAGTACATTTTGGAAAACTCCAGTCTGGCTTTTTTATGTTTCTGTGTCCTTCTGGGTCTCCTGCCATCGTGTTTCTTTTTGTTCAGATGTCGATGGATAGATCGACCTGACACTGTTTCACCCTGAGTCTGCAGAACAGCTTGAATTTGTTTAGAAGTTGATTGTGGCTGTTTATCCACCATTCGGACTATCCTTCATTGCAGTCTTTTATCAATCTTTCTCTTCCGTCCACGTCCAGGGAGATTAGCTACAGTGCCATGTCTTGTGAACTTCTTGACTATGTTGTGCACAGTGGACAGAGGAACATGAAGATCTCTGGAGATCGACTTGTAGCCTTGAGATTGTTGATATTTTTCCACAATTTTTGTTCTCAAGTCCTCAGACAATTCTCTGCTCTTCTCTCTGTTCTCCATGCTTAGTGTGGCACACAGACACACAACAGAAAGGTTGAGTCAACTTTTCTCCATTTTAACTGGTGTCAGGAGTGTTTGCTATATTGCCAGCACCTGTTTCTTGCCACAGGTCCGTTCAAATGAGCATCATATGCTTGAAATAAAATGACATGCCATCGATTTTGCCCAATTTAAGTGCCAATAATTTTGTCTGGCCTATTTTTGGAATTCTGTGTGAAATGATGTCAAATTTGGCTTTTTTCTCTGTTTTTTTGATGTTGTTCCAATACACATAAATGAAATAAACATGTGTATACCGAAATATTTCTAATTGTAACAATTTTCTTGGAGAAATGGTGAATTTTCTGGAAAAATTCCAGGGGTGCCAATAATTTCGGCCATGACTGTATATATTTGAGTGGTTATGGGAGATAAATACATGTAATGCCAAAGTAAAAAGCCCATCTGAACTATCAAAAGCAATCAGTAGAGGCGTATGAAACTCTGTTGGAGGGATGTGACATCATTCTTCCATCATCTGGTGTTATGGGAAAAACGATGAAAAAACATTGTCTGAGGTAGTTTTGCTGTGTCCTTTATTTATCTGATTGCAATAAAGTGACTCTGATAGTCATGGCAGGGGGCTTGTATTGTGCTTATGGACACATTAAGTCACAGTTGTGCCCTGTGGCTGGGGACTTCGCCACCTGGAATATTCAACACTTCACTGTGACACAGATGATCATTCAGAATGACCTTGTAACTATTGGCATTTGCTTTGCCCTAAAAGTGGCTGACTGGGCCTAAATGATACCAGGAAAATGTATTTCCCACCATATACGACCCAGAACCTACCTCTCAACCATGTCATTTGCTTTTGACTTGTCCTTCACAGCCTAAATATATGTTAAGGTGAGTTGGGGTTACCAAACTACCCATAAGTGTGACTGTTCTGTGAATGTGTCCTCTGATGGGTTGGTACACCATCTTGGGTCGTTCCCTCCTATGGGCCACAAGGCTCCTGACCCCCTGTGACCCCAGACAGGACAAGCGGACAGAAAATAGATGGATCTATAGCCATGTAAATCCTGGGCAGCAGAGCCGGTCCAGGACTTCTATACATAACTCATGAGCTACACCTTTATGAAAGTTCTTATTTTCAGTCAACTCATGTGTTTCCTTTAGGGTTACCTGTGTAGTTCTGTTGTCTGTTAGACACCTATAGCTCCCATAATCTTCACCAGATTTAAACACCTTTCGCTCACTGACTATTAAATCTTTTCTCTGCAAATCACCAGTATTCACCAAACCATGACACTTCACCACTGCATTGTTTAGCAATTCCTGCTGCCCATGACTGACAGTACACAATAATCCCAACAAGTGTGAGTTACAAAGCATGATGATGAAATCTGGGGCCAAAGGCCTATTGGAGAACTGTACCCTATGGTGTTGGTTGATCAAAATGCTGGAGAACAAAATGCAGATGTTTAATCACTAGATGGCGATGTTTTCAAGCTGCTGATATACACTCATCTCCAGAGAGTCCATTTCTTGTTTTTGATTTTCAGTGACATCATTGGTGTGCTTCTATTCCCAGGATTACACCTGAGAAGTAAGGATCCCTTGTCATTGGTGTCTGTGTATAAAGGTTTGGCCAGAATAACTGTTTCTTACCAGTATTGTTTACTGAGGACACTTCAAAGCGCATAAAAGGTAATGTAACGTTCGTGATTCAGGAGAGGGAATTTTGATCTGACTGAGTACCTAAAATCAAAACACTGACTAATACTTTTATGGTCTTACAATGTTCTCTTCTCATGTAGCTAATATTAGCCAATCAGACTGTCTGATAACTTTGTATACTTTATTCATAATAGATTAACACTTTTATAACAGCCAGATTGATTTTCGGATGATATCACTTTTCAGTTGTAGGAGGCCTTGACATACTTATGACCTCAAACATAAACGTAAAAAAATCTGTGAAATTTGTTACATGGAATGTTTTGATACTTATATTGCACAATGCAGAAAGCAGACGTATCCAAAAAAATGACCCTGATATTCTGACAGGGAAAAGCAGGGAATAGTACTGAAATTCTTGGAATCACGACTCAACAAACGTGCAGGTTTGGGATGTTGTGTGAATCATAGTTCAATGTAGCAGCTATATAGAAAGGCAGAGTCTCGTAGGGACTCAGCTCATAAGAGAGGTACTGAGGGTTACTTCAGGCAGCACATGGAGCGTAAAGGCACACTCTGCCCGTTTCCAGAATGCTCTCCTGTTCCTCAGGATATGTCGTGGATGTCAATACAGTGGACAATGATTTTCCAAGGCTTTTGGGAATCATTTCAGTACCTATGTATATGACATATTCATAAAATAAGCAGGAAAATGATCATGTTACTCAGGCTGTTCAATAGATTTCAGGGGCCGTTTTAAATCTTACAGCCTAGTGATAACAGTGTTTACCAAAAATAATAAAGGAAAACCATCTGCTCATTTTCCCCTTCTCTTTGTTCCCAGGAAACTCAAAATGGCAGACAATATGACAGGAATAACCAATGGCAGCAAATCATCAGATACTGTCCCTCCAAAGCGTTTCATGCTCGATGTGATAATCATTCAGGTGCTGGTGGGCATCTTCTTATACATCAACGGCCTCATGATCTTCACCTTCTTCATGAAGGAGGCCTTTCGCACTGATACCCGCTATATCCTTTTTGCCCACATGCTCTTTGTGGATTCCTCGGTGATGGTGACGACAAACCTGGCTGTGCTGTTTATGCACTATGGTGTGGTGATCCCCTTTGAGGTCTGTATAGTGCTCAACCTGATGATGACCTGGTTGGATTTCTGCACGCCTCTGACCTTGGTGGCCATGTGCCTGGAGCGCTATGTGGCTGTGTGTAAGCCCCTAAGGCACGCTGCCATCTCCACGCCGAGGATTAGAGTGGTGGGCCTGCTCCTCATTTGGGGGCTGGGCTGTGTACCTGCCCTCGTCATCATCTTTTCTTGCACAGCCTCAGTCTCAGTTAAGCAGCTCAGCATGAGAGTCTTGTGCTCCATGGATGCACTGATTGTGATTGAGTGGCAGAAGTACCTCCAAATTGCTGTGTTCAAATTCTATTTCTTGCTCATGTCCATGGTCATCGCCTTCACATACGTCAAGGTGGCTGCAGCTGCCCGGTCTGCCTCTGGTGACAACAGCAAGTCAAGCGCCAAAGGTACGAGGACAGTGGCTCTCCATGCCATCCAGCTTCTCCTTTGCCTCATACAGCTACTTACGCCTTTCGTGGAGATGGCTGTGTTACAGATCAGCGTGGTGATCTACGCCAAAATCCGCATTGTCAATTTTGTTGTCTTCATGATAGCTCCACGATGCCTGAGCCCATTGATCTATGGTTTGAGGGACCAGAACTTCTTCCAGGCATTGAAACACTATGCTGTTTGTGGCCTGGATAAGAAGATTCAACCAGATGCTCCTCATTTAGTTCCAAAGACTTGGCACTGAGGCATTAGTTTCGCTCTATGGCACCTTCACATTATGCTTGTTACTCAGTACTGTCTTACATATTTTACCCTCTAGTCAGTTCATGTATATAGAGCCATGCCAGTGTGTCCTTATATCCACACCTTTTGTACCAAGTAAAATTCCGTGTGCATGTTTGTACTTGCTGAAAAATCTAATCATAGTATAATCAGCTAAGATTCTATCAGCCAATCGATCTTTTAACCATTTATCCAGTCGGGGTCCCAGGGAAGTTTCAGTACATAAATTAAACAAACCTGTAAACACAAACCCATGACGTGACAGTAATACTGCCGCTTACACTCCCAGCAGATCCAGGGTGACTCAGATAGATGATGATTTGAATGACCAAAGCACATCAGCTAATATAACCTGCAGTTTGTCTACAGTTCAGTGAATCTGTACTGTTACCTGTATAACTCATATCTGCAGGTATTATGCAAGCGGAATATCCCACTGTAGTATAAGCTCCTTAGGCCAGATAGCACATGGTAAATTCCACTGCAATTCACCAGCGCTTCCCAGAAGTATAACCTGCAAGCTCTGAGGTACTGATCCATATATTAGCTGCTGTGCTCCCTGCAGTTGAGTCACACACAGGCATTTTTGTAAAATAAGAGAGGCACAGATACAAGTCGAGGCATGTTAACAGGTGTTAGTGACTGCATTCACAGTTAGTATTGCAAGTGCAAGTACTGGAGTGTATGTGGTTTTTCCATTAGGCCAGACTAAGGCTGCAATCAGGCCTGTTGTTCAGAAGGCCTCAGCACTGACTAGGCCCAGGCTGAGATCTGTGGGGTCCCGCACTGTCACAAGGCAGCTCATCTCCACAGGGAAGCCCTGTTTGCTCAGCAGCAGAACAAACAAGCCGTCTATCACAGGACTGACATTAATAATTGATGAGTGTTAATGGCAGCACAGGGGAGAGGTGTGGAGGCAGGACCAGCTCAGGCTCCCACATGATGGAGGTCCTTCCCCAGAGCAGGGAGCACGTTCAGCCTCTGTAATCATCACGCACTCAACAGCTTAGCAGGGAAATTTTGTTGTTCCAAAAGCTAGAGACTGGAGTTAGTGCCTAAGCCTGAAATCTCATAAAATGTTGTCTTCCTGTAGTACCACAACCCTAACTATTATTTATATTGATTACAACATTTAACTACCACAATATTAACATGACTTGAGACTGAATCCTTGCTTTGATAAAAGGGTGAAGGATGTGTGATCATGTGACTACACCAGGAAAACCCCCCATATACAGTAGACCACTGGGCTCTTCTCACCATGTTGTTTATTTTTGGGAAATACTGCTTGTTCATGACTTTAATGGACATTTCCATTGCTGCAGGCTGCTGGCTGTGTCACCTAACATCTAAAAGCAAGATATATGCCCTTTAGTCCACAGTTGCTGATGAAGCCATTCCCTCAGACATGACCTTAGCCCCTTTGCCTCTGTTTCTCAGGAAACACCAGTGAGATGAGCTCCTGCTAAAGCTTTTCGAACAACAACAACAACAACTCCGTTTTCAAAACTACTGGAATCTCACCTATCAGCTCTCGGTTTAATAATTATGGACAGCAGGGCCAGTCCAGGACTTTTATACCTAACTCAGGAGCTACTTATTAGCGCTAATTTTCATCATTTGTTTCTGCAGCCTTAAAGTGATTATAAAAATTTACATCAGGGCTTTGTGTTACCCACTGTACTGTACCATATCACAATTGATTCATATGTTATTTCAGCACCCCCTTGTGGTGTTGATTGAACACTGCAGGAGATCAAAATACAGATGTTCAATCATTAGATGGTGCTGTTTTCGGGCTGCTGACATACGCACATCTCCACAGAGTTAATTTTCGTTTTTTAAATTTCAGTGACATCATTGGTGTGCTTATATTCCCAAGTCACACCTGACAAGTAAGGATCCCTTGTTATTAATGTCCGTGTATAAAGGTTTGTCCAGGATACCTTTTTTTAATACACCCAGGTGCCATTTATTTTGAAATTAGGCTCAAATGTAGAAAATGTTCTAGCAGAAGTCTTGGACAATCTCTGAATTACATAGTAATCTGACTTCTTCTGAAGCTGTGAGAAATTGTTCATCTGCATTTGCTGCATTGGTACTTGTTGATGTGCGTGTGCCCTGCTTAAGGAGTAAAGGGGAGATCACATGCATAGCTGATTTTCTGTAATTTTATAGCCTGAATAAAAATAAAATATTCTCTTCGTACAGGAACCAAGTCTCTGGATAGATATTTCTACAAAAGAGCCATTTAGTTATTTCTAGAAAAATATATAGAGCCAATGAAAGGACCTGGCGTCATAGTAGCACAGATCTCTGTCCGTGGTGCTGAATTCTCTAATTGATGGACTGGTTCTGAATGAATAGACCAGCTGGCCAACGTGTCTGTGCCACTGACTGGCACCCTGACATATAACGACTTTTAACAATGAGGGGGGAAAAGTCCAGACAGGAAATTAGTCAACAGTAATTAGTAATCACACATAGTTCTCATTTATCATGATGTAAAATTCAAAAACCTTTTTCTATTATTACAGTTTTTGCCCGTTGCTTGAACACGTTTTGCAAAACTTGGCTCATCATGTCAAAACTCCACACACAAGAAAATAAGACACGACACTGGGAAATAAACCATTCACATCTATGTCAAATTGAAACTCTGCTATCAAAACCTAACAATCCTTTGTCAAAATGTCGCTCTAATGACAAAATGAAACCCACTTGCATCATATGAATACACTTACAAATCAGCAGCAACACACTAGTCTACTTTATATAAAACACGGCAGGCTTTTGTTTGCACTGTTTTTATTCAGTTCCACAGAAGGCACGTTTTCACAACCCCCAAAAAATGAAATACTAAATACTGTACATTACAGTCGTGTACTTTACAGTAAATTCAGTTAAAGCAACAATAAAACAAATAATACACTACTGTAAACACAGAAAAACACAATTGTGCATAAGTGGACTTATGGATCCTGCCGTCTGTTGGGGTCTGGCCACAGAATCTCATCAACATCACAAGCAATGTCTGCTCTTGCTAAGCATCGGGGAAAATATCCCCTTGTGTGCCGAATCCATCCATGGATTGACCTTACCTCAATGTCTCCGCAGGCCTGTTCCATTGCCTGCAGAAGAGGCGTGCGGGCATGTGGTTGGCGGTCATATACGCGCCATCTCCAAGCGGAAAAAAACTCTTCTATAGGGTTGAGAAATGGCGAGTAAGGGGGCAAATACACAACTTCAAATTGATCATGGTTGGTGAACCAGTTCCGGATGATAGCAGCCCGATGGAAACTGACATTATCCCAGACAACAACAAACCTGGGCGGCTCTGGTCTGTCCTGTACAACTGCATCATGAAGTGCATCTAGAAATGTGATTATGTGTTGCGCATTATATGGACCCAGTTTGGAATGATGGTGCAGTAGCTACGTCGTCTACTTTTGCTAAGGTTGAATCCAGCCTCGTCAACGTAAATAAATTCATGAGGCTGAGCAGCTCCATTCACGTCCAAGATTCTCTGCAACAAAAAATACATATTGTAGATGGCATTACTCAAAACACACAACTACACTACTACACATACAGAACCGCCCCACCCCACCACACAGGTACCTGTGTAGCTTTCCGAATATGTCTATGTGGTACTGATCAAATGGTACATATTCAGCTGTTACTGGACTGCACCCATTCTGTATTGTAAATGTAAAGGACTGTTACACTTACCTGTACATATTCATGTCGAAGTCCTTTGACCCTGACACTGTTCCTCTCAATTGGGACCCTGTACAGTTGCTTCATGGTCATGTTGTGCTTTACCAGGATGCGTCTGATAGTGGTAATGCTTACTCGATTTATGTTGTTGAATACCTGCCTATCTTCAAGTATTTGTTGCTGTAGCTGGTGGAGACGGATTGCATTGTTTGCTCTCACTAGGTTCACAATGGCAAGTTCCTGCTGTTGTGTGAACAGGCGCTGCCGTCCACCCCCAGTAGGTCTTCTAGCCATTCTGTAGAAAAATGCAACCACAAATTGTTATTGGTTTGCTTCTTTTTTACAGTACTGTATATACTGTACTTTACTGTGTATACCATACACAGTACTGAAACATCTCAACACGTTATCATCGTATGTTTCACAAAACTACTACTTTTCTTCAAAAAGGAGCATTAGTCACCCTGAAATACAGTACATGTGATACGGCAATGTGATATGGTACAGTATTGAAAATACTCTAGATACAGTCTGAGTAGAGTAGAGAGTTGAAGACATACCTGTTTTCCAGTCGGAATGTCCTTATTATGGATGAAACTGTGAAACGGCTTAGATTAGGGTGGACTCTCTGCCCAGCTTCCCTCATAGTCAGGCCATGGTTTATTACATGGTCCACCAAAGTTGCTCTTATGTCATCAGAAATAATGGTCCTTGCATAGCCTCTTCGACCACTTCCTCCTCTCTCTCTCTGCCTGTCTTCCTCTTCCTCTACCTCTGCCTCTAGCTCTCCCTGCTTCCATGCTTGCAAACTTCTCAAAATGGCTTAAGTGAGGTGTATTTGTAGCTGGCCGATTGGTGTTCCATTTTGTAAGTAAGCATTTTCAGGTGTGTGTCTAAGTATTTTCAATTGCCCAATGTGTTTTGTATTTTGAATAGATGTGTTTTCCCACTGGTACCCTGAGATTTCATTTTTGAATGAAGTGTCTTATGTATGACATAGTGTGTAGTGTGCAGGAGTAAGTGTGTTGTAGAAAGGAGTGAGTGTGTTGCAGAATTGCAACTAAAGTGCTAACCAGAACTTTTATTTAAGGTATGGTTGCACTTTGTTTAAGGTATAGTAACAACAACTTCAAGTTACGTTACTTTGGTTTAAGCATGTGTCTATAGTGTTCAAGCAATGGGTAAAAACTGTAATAGCAGCAGCAAAGCTAACACCCGCAACCAAAAAGCGTAATGTTCCTAATAGAGTGGCTGATCTGTCCTGAAATCGTAAAACTGAAAAGTTTTCAAACACAGTATGTATATTATATAACATGTTGGATAAATAGATGTAATTTATTGGTGACTTCGTGTACATTGAAGTTTCTGCCTTTTAAACAACTATAAAGTAATGTTGTTTGTTATATAAAAAATGTACATTTAAATGTATGAAACAAAAAATGTATACACACACACATTACATTTTCGTTAGCTGTAAAATACAGTGAAGTGAAATCTCCATTATTTGCGTTGCAATATTCCACCACTAGGGGGCAATTTTGGACGGAGGAATCTCTTTAATGGCTGTTACCAACAGAAATGTTTGCTGCTACAGTATTCAGCTTTCTGGGTGTCCTGCAAAAAGAACCAGATGACTACAAGTAGGTATGGAATGCACACTGCCCATCTGACAAACCAGAAGCCACTTTTTGAAATGTAAATTTTGTTATTGAAACATTTTGTTGGATTGCACTCTAGGTTTAATGGAAGAAACTGTGGATTCCATGTATCTCCTGAAAATCTTCATAGTCTTTGTGGAGACAATGATCTTCAAATTCACTTTGAGGTCTTGCAGAGACAAAATGAACTTGCTCCACCAGTCAGCTGGGTTACTGCCATGGAGAATTATATTGCATTCAAAAGTGTATTAGGTCTATAAGGTAATTCTGCTAACAAATTGTACAAAGCTCTCAAAATTATTTTGGTTTTCAGACAACAAATAACATTTTTTCCAGCCTTTGTTCTCCAAATAAGACATTTATTGAAACGTTGTATACAAAAATAAATTAAGCATGTTCAATAAGAACACTTTGGCCATTATACATATTGCTGTGTATAGAGCCATTAAACTGCCCCCTTAAAGTTTTTTACTGCCAAACAAAGCTGTCAGGTCAAAAATCACACTGTTAAAAATGAAGTATAAAAGAATACAAAAATAACTTCTAACAACTTATAACACTTATTCAATAAGATTATAGAACAACATAATCATTGCATTGCAATTCAATCACCATAGGTGGCGTGGAGTACAATAATTAACAGCTTGGCTTCAGGGAATGCCAAACCCTTCAGGGAATGCCAAACCCTTCAGGGAATCCCAGTGTTATTTAACTGTCCCATTCTGTGTCCCTTCCCTGTTTGGCCAGTAGGTGTCATTGGTCATCTCGTCCCACGTGTTGTCAGTCTTTCTTGTCCTCCCCTGTTGTCAGTCTGTAGCGTTTCCCTTGTTCCCTGCCAGCCACTTGTTGAGCACGTGGTTACCTGTAATTTCAATTCATTAACTTACTGTTTGCCATAGGCTTTTAAATACATTATAAATAATTTAAAAAAATAACATAACAAGAGATAATACTATGAATTTCCTCACTGATTAATTGTGTTGTGGGTTGGAACTCAGTATGGAGTCCCCACAAAGATACAGATACCTTATATGTGTGTGTGTGTGTGTGTGTGTGTAGCAGGGCCGTAGCACATCTTCTTCTTTGTGTTCAGGAATTGCTTCTTGTAGGTTAAGTTAGAATGGTTTTCACAGTTCTTTGGTCTGGAGATCAGGCTGATTAATCACAGTTGATTTTTGTGGACAATCAACCATATACATATGTACATATATATGTGTTTGTGTGTGTACAGCAGTGTGCAAAAAATCATAAGCAGTCAAAAGAAATTGTGTGATGTCACGATTGTTACGGTTTGTAGCAGCTAATCACTGCTGTTAATAGCAGCTAATAGCTGCTGTCTGTAGCAGCTAAACTACTGTTAATATAACTGCTAATAACATAACAATTTTCCCGTTTTTTGTGTAATAAAGTATATAATGTAGTAATGTGGTGTGTTTTTGATTCAAATATGTTAGTATGGTATTGGCAAGATATTATTGTATCAGCCTTTATTACATTAAGGGGGAAAATTAACACATTATTGGCAGTTATTACATTAACGGTAGGTATCATATGTGCCCTTGAGAGGTAAAGTGGGCTATCCCACATGTCAGTCAAAAATGACTGTCCAATATTAATTATTGAGGGTCTATCTATCTTTTAAATATACTGAGATCTGTGCTACCTATGATACATATCAATTGTAGGGTATAGACACACTGATTTTTTTTTTTTTTATTCAACTTTGGAGCTCATTTTCTCAAAACTTTGTTTTTGTGGGATAGCCCACTTTACCTCTCAAGGGCACATGTTATATAGGTCTAATGTACGAAGCATTAACGTTAGACATGATAAGCTGGTTACCCACCAGGCAGACAGATGGGGGCAGGTGGGCGAGGTGCAGCGTACTGTACGAAGCGGGGGTGCGCAGGCACTGTGCAGCAGCTGAAGCTCCTCTTAGGTGCAATCATTTCCTGCGCACGGCACCAGCTGCCTTTCACTGCATTGAAACATTCCACTTTTGCAGTTACTTTGAAGCCATCGGAGCCTCCCATCGCAAACAGCAAGCCGTCCACCACTGCGATGCCGAAATAGCTTCTTTGTTGTCTCATGGGAGGCCCAGCGTGCCACTGGTTAATTGCAGGGTCATAGACCTCCATAGTCCGCACTGGATGAGCCCCGTTGGTACCGCCCACCTGCGAGACACCAATGGTAAGTGATCACTCGGGTACCAAACAGATAAGTAAATATCAGCTTTCTCGAAGTCAGGAACTCTTAAGGAATTATCGCCCTATAATAGCAGGCTGCACAGAACCTCCCATTGTCTATATAGGACACAAGCTTATAACTAATTTGTGTTCAACATACATGTCAACATAACTGCAGTGAAAAAAAGGGAATTTGGGCAACAGAAAACCTGTACAATTCAGCGAAAACTGTCAAACATCAAAAAAATACTTCTTATGATCATATATTTTGCTTTTATTATTATTTTTATTAGTACTAAAAATAATACTTGTAGTCAGACACTGAAAAAAAAACAAACAGAGCAATTACGTCTGGAACTACAGAATATAACTGTAATCAAAAATCTAAGCTTTACTAAGCGTATTCGTTTATAACCCAGATATGCAGGGAGCATATGTGTATTGAGATGGGCCTTCCCAGCAGGTCATTTCATCCACTGAATTCTTTTGTTTGATTTAAGCGCATTACAATCTGTGACACAGCAGCAGTGACAAAAAATGAGTCTCAGATAAATCTTGAGATTTGACTCCTTTGTTTCAGAGTACAAGAAAGGAATCACTCACCGCATAGATGTTTCCCTGATATGCCGCTACACCAAGGCCACGTCGGCGAGTGCGCATGGGAGCGATCAAGGTCCATTCGCCCGTGAGTGGATCATAGCACTCCGCAGTGGAAGTGGTCTGAGCTCCATTGCTACCCCCACAAATGTATATCTAGGAAAGATGGTTCACAAGTGATGTGTGTTATGCTGTACATGATTGGAGATGGAGATCTAGAAAGCGTAAATGTACATTTAGCTAATGGATGTTTAATCCATCCACCTTCCATAAAAGTCTATTCAGTACAGGGTGGTGGTGAACCTGGAGCCTACCACAGGAAGCACATGGGCATTGGTAGGGAATTTACAGTTAGTTGTGATCATTTCCCTTGTGAACCGCAGCTTAATCAGCTAATTAAGTTCACTAGGTTTGTTTGAATAGGGAAATCTGCAAATTGTTTAGGATTCTGACCCTCCAGGACTGGAATTGGGTAAAGCTCCTACGTTAACACCAGTTATTGTATCTCACAAGTCTTGGGCTGTGGGCAAAATTGCAAAAACATAGAGCTGGACACCACAGCACTGCCCAATGTGCCACTAATGCAGAGCGACAATGCAAGGTCATTTATGTTTTATCTAAACACTGACGTTCACTGAATAAACAATTATGGATTGAAATCAACCATTTGAAGACAAAGCGAGCTACTGAGTATGTAACATAATCAATTTCAAGGGGAAAATGAGGGTAACCACAGTCAGACGCCCTCCTATTAACCTACCTTTCCATTCAGGGTGGTGGCACTGGCATCCTGTCGCTCCTTATGCATGGGCTGGATGATGGTCCACTCATTGGCATTTGGGTCATATCGCTCTACAATATTCAGAGGCGACACGTCTAAACGGCCACCCATCACATAGATGAAGCCGTTACTTACGGCCACACTGACACAACAGCGGCGCCAGTGCATAGGGGCCATGTGCTGCCATGTCCGTGCGACGGGGTCAAATCTGAGCACAGCATCGGTGAAATTATGGCCATCATAACCCCCAAAACAATACATGAAGCCATTTAAACACACACTGCCATGGCCGGACTGGCGAGTCTCCTGCCCCTGTGTTATATCCACCCAGCGGTCGGCCCGGGTGTCATAGGCTTCAATCCAGTTTGTCGTGCGCATGTTCCATCCACCAACAGCCAGCAAAATGTCAGAGGGCAAGCGCGGGCGGATCAGTGGGTTCTCAAAATCAGATCGTGGACGTTCATCATGAAGATCATAGATGACCTTCAGTACATTAGTGATGATTGGCCTGCACGCCACATTGGCCTTCACTAGATCGTTGGCTTTGACGATTTTCATGAAGTATTCCGGATCCATACGAGCCATCCGAATCTACACAGGAAACAATGAGAGAATGAGAGAATTCCCATGAGTTCCTTAGTGCTTTCTGTGAATCTCTGGAGATGAGCAATTCCTAACATTAAGGATACAGCAGTAAGTGCAAATTTTTATTTCTTTAGCTGAAGCCATTTACTTTGAAAGTCTCAGATGTGTCAGCTAACACTTGTTTAATGTAAGACATCTGAGTGTTTTGTTTTCCATTATTTGTTACACTCTCCTCCTAGGTGTAATACCTGGAAGCCTTGGTTGTACACTTATGGGACATGGAAATGGAGGTTCAGTCTGTAGCTACAGTAATAAGGACTTTACTCAATGAGCATTCTATTGTTATATACACAAGTCAATGAGAACATAGTATAACTATACTCACCTTGGCCAATAGGACTGAAATGTGGGCCTCTCGGGTGGCAGGCTCGTGCTCGATCCACCGGAGGATGGCCTCAAACACCACATCCTCTTCTCTGACATTAAGCTCATCCTGCTCGATGATGTCAGAAAGTTGTTCAAGACTTAGTTCTGGGAACTCATTTGAGCTGATGGCAACCTCCTTGAAGTTTTTCAAGATTAAGTTGAATGCAGACTGGTGCAGCTCGTTTACGCAGTAGACATCGGCGATTTTAAGAAGGCCAATGCAGTTGTTGAGGCAGAGCTGCTCATGCAGGAAATCACAGCAGCGCTGCACGATGCCCAAGACACTGAGATAATCAGCAGCTGCCAGGAGGTTCTCCACATTCTCAGCTGTGATGACCACAGAGTATGTGTAGGCATACTCTATGACCTGCCTCAGTGTTTCTGGGGAAATGCCTGGGAGTTGGTACTCCCGCTTTCCTGAATCATTCCAGTCACTGGCGAACAGAGCCCTGAAACACAATCCAGAAGTGACTCATCTAATAAATATCGGTTTTGCAGGCAAAGTTAAATAAGGGGTTTTCTAAATCTTCTGAACCAGGGACCCCCAAATGGAAATTAAGCAGAGATAAGGACCCCCTGCTACAGATGATCTCATAGGCATCTAAGAACTAGGGGCCTGGGGCTTTAATTCTTATTTTTCCAACAGTAGCTCCCCCTTTAATATATTTTACTTGGGCTGGTGGGCAAGTCCCCCGGAATACTTTGTTTTGCCTGTTTGACATGGTCCCCTTTTTATATATTTATACCATTATTATTATTATTATTATTATTATATAGTAAAAGTTAAGGTGTTACACTTATCAGAAATATTTCATGATCAGCACTGACCTACATTAATATAATTTAATATAATGTATATTAATATAAACTTTCTGTCATCCTAGAGCCTTATTGCCAAGGAGAAGTCATTGCTAACGAGAGATAAAAACTGACTCCTTGCTGTTTTCGCATCTTCATATATGGGTCACAGCTACTTACTGGAAGTAGGAGCTACAGCCACACAGAATTACTCTATGGGCGTTGAATTGAACACCGTCGGTGATGAGGACCACGTCACAAAGCTGTCCTGCCAGCCGAAGCTTGTTAAACACTTCGAACGCCGGGGACATCAGTACTCGCTCCATGTCGTGTGCCATCATAATTCAAAAATGTGGATATCTCGTCTCTCTCTCCTTTTTATATCACTCGAAATGACGTGTACATACGTTCTAAGACGCAAAAACCGCACTTTGCGTCACAGTTTCCTAAGATACCGTAATGTTTATTTTTAAATCTATATTTGAGACTCGAAATGGATTGGGGGGCGGGGGGGGGGGGGGGGTATATTCTACGCACAATCAGCTGTACAAGAAGAACAAGTGAAATGTTTTTAACATCACTTTTGGAAAATGTATACCGTGCTTATCTTAGAATTTAAGTTTTGTATTATGTAAGAATAGTCAAATCACGAATTCCCGAAATAAAATAAATAAATAAATAAATGTTTTCATATTTTTTCTCCTCCGCTACGTTTCTAAAAATGAAAAACAAAAAAGGTCCTTTACATGTCTGTCAGGAACGAGGTTTAAGTTCGCATCTTATTCCCTAGTTTCCACTTTAGACATAAGTCATTGAGCAACAAATGTCCACAGGACATTATTTTATGGGCTAAATCTGGTCGGCCCGTTGTGGCAATTATTTGGAACAAGAATAGTCCTTGAAAATTGGGCTGGGCGGTCCGTCTGTTTTGGTCAACATTTAGCACAAGGCGGACGTATTTATCGGACCGCATATATCCCCAATACGGTCATGAAAACAAATTGCAGCAAGTGTGGAATTATCCCAGTGATTATTGTGCTGTGTACACTTCACCCAAATCCTGAACGCTATTGAATATAATCGATTATGTATTATAGAGCAGTTATGTTAATCAAGGTACAGTGTGCAATATCACTCCATGAGCTATTGACCATTTTCCTGTTTTATGATCTTTTCTTGAGAAATCGTTTTTTATTTTATTTTTTGTAATTCCTCACTTCTGCCGACTAACTCCTCCACGTTTAATATATTTTCGTGCAGGTTTTTAAGTTTGTTTTCCTGCAGCTTCACGGCACCCATCGTTCTTGCGCACCCACACAGATGGACGAGTTAAGCTAGAAGTGGATGGGAGTAGTGGCAGGACAGATATTCCGAGGGCGCCCATTAAACGATGTAAGTAATTATTATTTATCGTTAGAATTCTCACTTAACACAGAATGTTGTCTTTGGCTGAAGTTTAAACAGTCGAGCTGAATTGTGGGAAGATAAGCTGAAGCTGTTCGCGTCCGCAGCTAATGCTCGCGCCATGACTAGCTAGCACATAGTGAAATGGTGAATGGATTTGGCGACATTTTCCGTTTGAATCGAGTACAGAGACGTAGGTGTTGTTTTGTTTGTGGCCCTGCTTTTACAATGCACGTGTAGCAAAGTGAAGTTGGGATCTGCTTGCGTCTTTTGCAGCTAACATCACACTCGATATAGCCGCAGTTTATTGTGGAATCGCCATTTTGGGTGTACACAACGCAAGAGCGCACGAGTGTTTATATAAAACAATTCCACTCTGGCTGAGTTTTCTTCTTATTATTTTTCATGCTATACTATATACAAACTTTTTACTTGTACATCTTAGGATATAGTTCATTGTGACAATATAAATGGTAGGAGAGAACTACAACAGCAACGACTGTGGGTTGGGGCTGGGTAGGGGATAACGTTTTCTTAGTTGGGATTAGGGTTTTGCCCATAGACATGAATGCAGAGTCCCCATAAAGACATCTAGCACATCTTCTTCTTTGTGTTCTGGAATTGCTTCTTGTAGGTTAAGTTAGAATGGTTTTCACTGTTCTTTGGTCTGGAGAACAGGCTGATTAATCACAGTTGAGTTTTGTGGGCAATCAACCATATGAATATGTACATATATGTGTGTGTGTGTGTGTACAGTAGTGTGCAAAAAATCATAAGCAGTCAAAAGAAATTGTGTGATTGTTAGGGTCTGTAGCAGCTAATCACTGCTGTTAATAGCAGCTACTATAAACTACTGTTAATATAACTGCTAATAACATAACAATTTTCCCGTTTTTTTTTTTTGTGTAATAAAGCCTATAATGTAATAATGTGATACGTTTTTGATTCAAATATGTTAGTATGATATTGGTAAGTTATTACTGTATCAGCCTTTATTATATTAAGGGGGAAAATTAGCACATTATTGGCAGTTATTACATTAACGGTAGACATCATATTATATATGTCTAATGCAGGGGCGCTGCTAAGGATTTTGGGTCCCATGAAAGGAATCTTGACAGGGCCCCCCACACAGTTTATTGGGGGCTTCTCTGGGCCCCCTCTCAGTCATGGGCCCCGAGAATCGTCATCGTTTACCCCCCCTTTACAGCGCCCCTGGTCTAATGCACGAAGCATTAACGTTAGATATGCTTGTACCACAACTTATTAGGCAAGAGAGAAGTTCTATTGCCCATTTTCATTGCAAACCAGCTTAACATTTACAGGATAATTAATTGCAAGTTCCGATGTAGGCTGCCATTCACACACACAACTGGAAATAATAAAATGCCTGGACAGAGCAGATACAGCCATTGTAGCCTTCGCTCCTGTCTGCTGCTGTATGCAAATCTCACTGAACCATTAAAGCTGGAGCAGAAGTGATGTCTCCGACTAATTGCTGGTTGTTAGAGAAGTACTCAGAATAATGAGAAATAAAGTAAGAATTGTGAGGGAAAAAAAATCAGAATTTCGACTTAATAAGTCAGAATTCTGAGATAAATGTGTGTTTTTTTTTCTACTCCAGATGGCAGAAAACTCTAAAATCAACAAAGCTCAAGAGTCATAATTCAGAATTTGTTCATTTAGATCAGAAACAGCTCTATGGGATGCTTTCGTCTAATCAGACTGTACCACATGGTTCATATGTAACACTTTTCTGGAGACCGCAACAAATGGGGGATTCTGAAACTGCCCGTTTGTTTGGAAAATTCCAGTCACCCTGAGTGAAAAAGGGTAGAACCCTCCCTCCTGTCCCACTGGCCTATGATTGCCTGATAGCAGGAAGAGACGGTCTATAGGGGAAAGTAACCTTCAGTTTAACTCACAGAAAGACAATAAATAGTAGCACTTAACAAATGAGAGAATATTAATTGACTAGGACAAACTGAGATGAGCAACAGGAAATATAACTGTAAGCTGATAAGAGAAAAAGAAGGGGAAAATGGAGGGAAATTTGCTGCTTCTGATTGGATGCAAGCATGCAGGTCAGCTGATCCACCTGAATGTTTCCAACTCAGCAATCGGTGATGAAGGGTCAGTAGATTGGCTAAGTGCTGGAACCAGAAGCAGAAGCTGGCTTTCATGCTCTGGAGGGTCCTGTGGCATGAAACCTTAAGCAGTTCTTTACGCATATGATGCTCCTTTAGGGGGTGCCATAGACATTCGGTCTGCATATATATTATGTTTTATCAGTGTTTCTTGTGGACCCTCAGCAGTCCATGTTTTTGCTCTCTCCCAGCACCAGCTGTCTGGCAAGGAGCAAAAACGTGGATGGACTGGGGGTTCCTGTGGATCAGGTTGAAGAACATTGTTCTGTATTGTTTTTGTTAATTGATTGATATTCAGAATTTATTTTTGGGGCTTTGGCTGCATCTTGGTTATAATGTTTAATTGAGATATGAATTAATATGGAGAACACCACACACACGGCACAAATTCTATAAAGATACTACTCATAAATTTAATGTGATAACACATGTGATAAAAATACAAATATAAGGGCTTTATTTGTATGAATAAAGCATTTCACATATCTAACACATGTGTCCCCAACAACCGTAGCCAGATATTAAATCTGTTCTAGAAGAGCACACTCATTGCTTGCTGTAAAAGCATGCAGGAGGTCCCAGCTGAGCTCTGCTATAGTTGTGCTCTGTGTATTATTCATTTGGCAGATGCTCTAAGACAGAGAAATGGTTGGAGAGAACAAGGCAATTAACAAATGCATGCAAACAAGTGGCATGTTACACAACAGGAGCAAACCATTACAGCATCCGATAACAAAGGAAAGCAGTTGTCTTGCCATAATTGCATTTTGATAGCCGTTCTAATGCCTTAACCTCTATGCTCTGACTCCACTGTAAGGTCTAAGTTCTGTTCCCTCAGTCCATTATTCAAGAGGCATTTTCCTTATTTTGGTGAATGTTTCTGATTCTTGTTAGTGTCCACTGTTTCTGTTGATTAAGTCCAGTGATGCTAGCCACACCGGTCGATGCGTAACCTGGTTACCCACCAGGCAGGCAGATGGGGGCAGGTGGGCGAGGTGCAGCGTACTGTATGATGCAGGGGGGCACTGTGCAGCAGCTGAAGTTCCTCTTGGGCGTAATAATGTCCTGCGTACGGAACCAGCTGCCTTTCTCTGCATTGTAGCATTCCACCTTTGCAGTGACTTTGAAGCCATCGGAGCCTCCCATTGCAAACAGCAAGCCGTCCACCACTGCGATGCCGAAATAGCTCCTTTGTTGTTTCATGGGAGGTGCAGCGTGCCACTGGTTAATTGCAGGGTCATAAACCTCCATACTCCGCACTGGATGAGCCCCGTTGGTACCGCCCACCTGGGAGACACCAATGGTAAGTGATCACTCGGGTACCAAACAGATTAGTAAATATCAGCTTTTTCGAAGTCCGGAAATCTTAAGGAATTATCGCCCTATAATAGCAGACTGCACAGAACCTCCCATTGTCTATATAGGACACAAGCTTATAACTAATTTGTGTTCAACATACATGTCAACATAACTGCAGTGAAAAAAGTGGATTTGGGCAACAGAAAACCTGTACAATTCAGTGAAATACTTCTTATGTTCATATATTTTGCTTTTATTATTATTTTTATTAGTACTAAAAATAATACTTGTATTCAGACACTGAAAAAAACAACAAACAGAGCAATTGTGTCTGGAACTACAGAATATAACTATAATCAAAAATCTAAGTTTTACTAAGCGTATTCGTTTAAAACCCAGATATGCAGGGAGCATATGTGTATTGAGATGGGCCTTCCCAGCAGGTCATTTCATCCACTGAATTCTTTTGTTTGATTTAAGCGCATTACAATCTGTGACACAGCAGCAGTGACAAAAAATGAGTCTCAGATAAATCTTGAGATTTGACTCCTTTGTTTCAGAGTACAAGAAAGGAATCACTCACCGCATAGATGTTTCCCTGATATGCAACTACTCCGAGGCCACGTCGGCGAGTGCGCATGGGAGCGATCAAGGTCCATTCGCCCGTGAGTGGATCATAGCACTCCGCAGTGGAAGTGGTCTGAGCTCCATTGTTACCCCCACAAATGTATATCTAGGAAAGATGGTTCACAAGTGATGTGTGTTATGCTGTATATGATTGGAGATGGAGATCTAGAAAGTATAAATGTACATTTAGCTAATGCATGTTTAATCCATCCATCTTCCATAAAAGTTTATTCGGTACAGGGTGGTGGTGAACCTGGAGCCTACCACAGGAAGCACATGGGCATTGGTAGGGAATTTACAGTTAGTTGTGATCATTTCCCTTGTGAACCGCAGCTTAATCAGATAATTATTAAGTTCACTAGGTTTGTTTGAATAGGGAAATCTGCAAATTGTTTAGGATTCTGACCCTCCAGGACTGGAATTGGGTAAAGCTCCTACGTTAACACCAGTTATTGTATCTCACAAGTCTTGGGCTGTGGGCAAAATTGCAAAAACACAGAGCTGGACACCACAGCACTGCCCAATGTGCCACTAATGCAGAGCGACAATGCAAGGTCATTTATGTTTTATCTAAACACTGACGTTTACTGAACTTATATTAAATTATGGATTGAAATCAACCATTTGAAGACAAAGCGAGCTACTGAGTATTCAATTTCAAGGGGAAAATGAGGGGAAAATGAGGGTAACCACAGTCAGACGCCCTCCTATTAACCTACCTTTCCATTCAGGGTGGTGGCACTGGCATCCTGTCGCTCCTCATGCATGGGCTGGATAATAGTCCATTCGTTGGCTTCTTGGTCATATCACTCGATTATGATTAGAGGCGAGAAGCGTAAATGGCCACCCATTACATAGATGGAACCATTAATTACGGCCACGCTAACATTTCAGTGGCACCAGTGCATCGGTGCCATGTGCTACCATGTCCGTGCGACGGGGTCAAATCTGCGTAGTGTTGGTGAAATTGTGGCCATCAAACCCCCCAAAACAATACCCAAAGCCATTTAAACACACACTGCCATGGCCGGACTGGCGAGTCTCCTGCCCCTGCGTTACATCGACCCAGTGGTCGGCCCGGGTGTCATAGGCTTCAATCCAATTGGTTTTGCGGAAATTCCAGCCACCAATGGCCAATAAGATGTCAGCGGGCAGGCGTGGGCGGATCAGTGGCCTTTCTTTTTTTTTTATATATATATTCCCTCCACCACCCCCCCTCTGCGGAGGACTACTTTATTTCTATTTATTTATTTATTTTTATTTATTTCCTCAAGAGAGGGAGAGGGAGAGAGAGAGGGGGACAGAAGGACGAAAACGGAGAAGAAGGGAAATAGAGAGAGAGCGAGGGAAAAGAGAAAAAAAAAAGAAGAAAGAAAACCACAGATAATCTGCTTCAATACCTGCTGATGAGAGAAAACAACAACCAACATCTGTACGAGTCACAATGAGCATGTTAAGGAGCAACAGCCGATCAAGACAGTGTGTATCTGTGAGTACCTGTTTGTACACCTGTATGTGTCTGTAAGTACCTGTTTGTACCCCTGTGTGCACACCTGTGTATGTGAGCGCGCTGGTGTTCAAAAGGTTTCTCCATGTAAATGTCTAGTAGTGTGTGTGGGGAGCCACAGCCCCATCCCTCAGGACATGAAGCAGACACGGAGGAGGCCCGGACCCCAGACAGCCAGAGGCCCCCCAGGGCATGGGAGCCCCCGGAGGACCACCGCAGGGAGAATAGCATCCCTCACCCAGAAAAGGGCAGAGGAGAGCTCCCCGGAGGGAGGCCATCCGGAGCCCCAGGGGGCCGTGGCGGCGAGCCCGCAGGCTCCACCGGCGGCCAGCCCCACCAGGGCAGACCAGGCCCTGGGCCCAGAGATCCAAGGGCCACCCCACCCCCCAGCAAGGGCCCGACAGAGCCAGGAGGGCCAGATCCCGCCAGGCAACCGCTGAGGGTGAGCCAGCACCCACCCGAGCACCCAGTCCTGGGCATCGAGAACCACCAACGCACCAGCGGCCAGGGGCCCCATCCACCAGCGGGGAGTGTGGCGGGGGGGAATAGAGCCCGAGATGTTATTTCAGGTGGAGTCTAGAACCCAACCTGACACATGCATATAGACAAACAGGCACACACATATACAAGCATACGTTCCCACCCTCATGCACACATAAACAAATATTTACACATTCACCCAACATAGAGACACACAGAAATGAACGCTGTACACACGCTCTCACTCCCCGTATATACTCTCTGTGGACCCCATTTTTTTCCTCTGGCGAGGAAACCGGAAGACCACCCTGGACCCCGCAGCAGCCGAGAAGCGCACCAGCCCAGACCCCGACCAGACGGCCAGATCAGTGACCTTTCAAAGTCAGATCGTGGACTTTTATCGTCGAGATCATGTATGATCTTCAATACATCACTGATAATTGGCCTGCACGCCGCATTGGCCTTCACTAGATCGTTGGCTTTGACGATCTTCATAAAGTACTCCGGATCCATACGAGCCATACGAATCTACACAGGAAACAAAAATGAGAGAATTCCCATGGGTTCCTTAGTGCTTTCTGTGAATCTCTGGAGATGAGCAATTCCTAACATTAAGGGTACAACAGTAAGTGCAAATTTTAATTTCTTTAGCTGAAGCCATTTACATAGAAAGTCTCAGATGTGTCAGCTAACACTTATTTCATGTAAGACATTTGAGTGTTTTGTTTTCCATTATTTGTTACACTCTCCTCCCAGGTGTAATACCTGGAAGCATTGGTTGTAGACTTATGGGACATGGAAATGGGGGTTCAGTCTCTAGCTACAGTAATAAGGACTTCACTCAATGAGCATTCTATTGTTATATACACAAGTCAATGAGAACATAGTATAACTATACTCACCTTGGGCAACAGAGCTGAAATGTGGGCCTCTCGGGTGGCAGGCTCGTGTTCGATCCACTGGAGGATGGCGTCAAACACCACATCCTCTTCTCTGACATTAAGCTCATCCTGCTCGATGATGTCAGAAAGTTGTTCCAGGGTGAGTTCTGGGAACTCGTTTGAGGTGATGGCAACCTCCTTGAAGTTTTTCAGGATGAAGTCGAATACAGAGTGGCGCAGCTCATTGAGGCAGTAGACATCTCCGATCTTCAGAAGCCCAACACAGTTGTCGAGGCAGAGCTGCTCATGCAGAAAGTCACTGCAGCGCTGTATGATGCCCAGGATACTCAGCCGATCAGCAGCTGCCAGGAGGTTCTCCACATTCTCAGCCGTGACGAGCACAGAGTACGTGTAGGTGTATTCCATGATCTGCTGCATCGTATCTGGGGAAATGCCTGGGAACTGGTACTCCCGCTTTCCCGAATCCTTCCAGTCACCGGTGAACAGAGCCCTGAAAACAATCCAGATGTGAGTCAGAATCAGCTTTTTGGCTGATCACACAAGGAATTTGTCTCCAGTTTGTTGTCACTCTCAGTGAACTTAAACAGGAGACATACAAAAAATAAAAAACAGGACCACAACGGGACTCATTTAATAATTTTGGGTTTCCTAACTCTTCTGATCCAGGGACCCCCAAATGAATATCGACCAGAGCTAAGGACCCCCTGCCACAGATAATCACATAGGTACTTAAGAAGTAGGGTCAGGAAGGGCTTTAATCTTATCTTTCCAGCAGTGGCTCCCTAAAAATATTTTTCACTTAGACTAGAGAGCAGGTCCCCCGGAATATTATTTTTGCCACTGATTGACGTGGTCCACTTTTTGTAATATTTTTACACAGCTATTATATGCCAAAAGTTAAGGTGGTACCTTTAATAACTGTAGCTCAGAAATATTTTTGCTAACCCCGTAGTATACTAATATAACACAATAATTGTCATGACCTGTGCGTCCAGCCCTTGTATGTGCTCAGGATGAACCTGCTCTCATCTGTGAAAAGCTCAGGGTGCCAGTGGCAGACCTGCAAATTGTGGTATTCTATGGCAAATGCCAATTGAGCTCTATGGTGCTGGGCAGTGAGCACAGGGCCCACTGGAGGATGTTGGGCCCTCAAGCCACCCTCATGAAGTCTGTCTCTGACCAAACAATCAGAAACATTCACACCAGTGGCCTGATGGAGGTAATTTTCTAGGGCTTCAGCAGTGTTCATCCTGTTCCTCCTTGCACAAAGGAGCCAATACCGGTTCTGCTGATGGGTTAAGGACCTTCTACGGCCCTGTCCAGCTCTCCTTAAGTATCTTCCTGTCTCCTGGAATGTCCTCCATGCCCTTGAGACTGTGCTGGGAGACACAGCAAATCTTCTGGCAATGGCACATATTGATGCGCCATCCTGGAGGAGTTGGACTACCTGTGCAACCTCTGTAGGGTCCAGGTATCGCCTCATGCTACTAGTAGTGACACTGACCGTCGCCAAATGCAAAACTAGTGAAAAAACCGTCAGAAAAGATGAGGAGGGGAAAATGCCAGTGGCCTCCACCTGTTAAACCATTCCTGTTTTGGGGGTCGTCCCATTGTTGCCCCTCTAGTTCACCTGTTCATAATTTCATTAACACCAAAGCAGCTGAAACTGATTAACCACCCCCTCCGCTACTTAACTGACCAGATCAATATCTCAGATGTTTAATAGACTTGATGCTATACTCTAATTAAAAAGTGTTCCTTAAATTTTTTTGAACAATGTATAATTGTAGCATCTCTTCCCTTGTCTTAAACTCCACACACCTAGAGTTGTAACCTAACATCCTATTGGCCTTTTTTTATTGCTTCCCCACACTGACATGGAAGCATCAACATACACACCGAGATCTTTCTAATAACCAGCTACCTTTATTTCAGTGGAACCCATAATATATCTGTACTTTTATATTTCTGCTCCCTGTATGGATTACCTTACATTTATCTATGTTAAATTCCATCTGCCAGGTATCCACCCAGTCACTAATTAAATCCAGATCCCGTTGTAGCCTCTCCGCTGCTAGATCAGTACCTGCTACACCACCCACCCTGGTGTCGTCTGCAAATGTAACCAGTTTACTGTATGTATTGGTGTCAATATCATTAATGTAAATTAGGAACAGTAGTGGTCCTAAAATTTAACCCTACGGTACCCCACTATGAACCTGCGCAGGCCCACTGTCATGCCCGGCTCGTACGATCGTCGTGTGTGCCATGCCCCCTGATTATCCACATGTGCTTTCCCAATCATGCCCAGCTGTATCTTGTTGTTTCACCATGTCTTTTGTCTATATCAGTCCACATCTTGCCCTGTCCGATGTCCGTCATTGATGTTAGTGCTGTTATGTCCTGTTCTGCCCATAGCCGTCTTTCCCCTAATAAAACACCAGTTTTCCCTGTATTCTACCTCCCTGCTTCGTCCTTTCCTGCCTCCTTCCTGCCAGCCTGCCCGTCCGCACCCGCAAACTCTGACACCCACAATATAATAATATCGTGTACAGTACATACTGTAATCAGTCCAGAGGTAACATCACTTCTCCAAATTCAAGTTGCCGGCTATGTTTACTGTAGGTCCCAGGGGAAGGGGTTGCACTAAACCAGTATTTCAATGGATTACGAAAAACCTTAGTGCTTAATTAGTAATCACCGATGGTTGCAGCGGAATTTCTGAAGAGAACCGTCAAACGAGAACAACGTTTATCCAAAATGGGAAATTTATGACGCTTTCACAAACTAGATAATATGAAAAAGAAAACTTTATTTTAAGTATGCAATGTCAGGAGAAGATTCAGCTCCCATCTCCAGCAGAGCTTCTCCCATGTCCTGGAGGACGCAGGGGACTGACTAGTACGAATGGGCCTTGTTCCATGCCTCCATTGTGGAGGCAGCTGACTGGAGCTGTGGCCTGTTGTGGCAGCAATCCCCGAACCCGCTGGTGGACAGCGTTGATGAAATGTTGGAATGCGGCTTCGGCGGTCGTCGAGGTAAAAACTCAGGTGTGGGAGGAGTTTAGCGAGGCCATGGAAAATTACTTCCGGACAGCTTCGTCTTCAAAGACCTCGATCCCACCAACACACCTTCCAATGAGGAAGCAGAGTCTGGGGAAAAAAAGAGGTGTCTATATAAACTCAATGTATGTTATAGGGAAAGAATTCGGGGTGGGGGGTGTAAATGAGGTTACGTACTGGGCATGCTGTTGTGGGCAGATGGGTTTCTCTCCTCCTTGGCGGCCATTAGGGACTAACGAGGTGAAGCATATTCTATGATGCGGGGGTGCGCAGGCACTACGCAGCAGCTGAAATGGTTTCTGGCTCTGCTCATGTCCTGCGCACGATACCAGCTGCCTGTCCCCGCATCATAGCACTCCACCTTGTTAGTTACCCCAAACCCATCGTGGCCGCCCATCACAAATAGGAGGTCGTCCACCACTGCGATGCCAAACTCACTGCGCGGTGTGGACATGGGGGCCACAGCATGCCAGCGGTTTGTGGTAGGGTCATAGACCTCCATGGTCTGCAGGTGATCAGGCCTGTTGATACCGCCCACCTGAGAGATGCCAAAGATTCATTATCACTTGCTTGCCAAAAGGATGGGCAAACATCAACTTTCCCAAAGTCATGAACTCTTAAGCAATTTTCACCCTATGAAAGCAGGCGCCTTAGAACCTCCCATTGTCTATAGATGACACAAGCTTATATACAGAAGTCAACCTATATGCAATGAAAACATGGATTTGGGCAACAGAAAACTTGTATCATTCGGTGAAAATTGTGAGCCTTCAAAAAAGACTCCTTATGCTAATATATTTTGCTTTTTTATTGTTATTACTTAAAACGAACACTTGAAGCTAATCAGACACTGAAAAAAACAACAATCTGACTAATTATATCTGGAACTAGGGAAAATAATTAATAAAAAATCTAAACTTTACAACCCGAGCTAGTAGCAGAGACCCCCCAGCAGATCCATTTATAACCCAGAAATGAATGCAGGGAGGCTAAAGAGGGTAGCATATATGTTTTTTATGTGTATAAAGATAAGCCTTTGCAGCAGGTATTTCTGGCATTTAACTGTTTTGTTTGGTTTAAATGTATCACAATGAAAGACACAGCAGCAAAGACAAAAAAACCATGAGTCTTACAGGTAAAATGTGAGATTTGACACAGAAAGGAATCACTCACCGCATAGATCTTGCCTTTATACGCCGTGACTCCAAGGCTGTGACGGGGAGTGCTCATTGGAGTGATCAAGCTCCATTCGTTAGAGAGTGGGTCAAAGCACTCCACTGTAGAAAGGCTCTCTGTTCCACTGTGGCCCCCACAGATGTATATCTATGAAAACCAGTTAAACTGTGAAGACCGTTATACTGTATATGACTGGGGTTTGGAGGTTACAGATAAAGTTCATTGTGACTCAAAAATAAAAGTATATGCTATGCATAGTGTATGACAGGGTTCCCCAGTCCCGTTCCTGGAGGAACACAGTTTGCAAATTTCCCTTCTCAAACACACCATAATCAGCTAATTTTCAGGTTTAGTATGGCTGTTTGAAAAGGGAAATCTGCAAACAGTTTTGGATTCTGCTCCCCCAGGAACAGAATAAAGGAAACCTGACATGGGAACACCATTTCATCTATCTCACAAGTCTTGGATATGACACCACAGCACTACCCAATGTGCCACTAATGGAGACCAATAATGCATTTATCCAAATACTTAAATGTATTGAACATAGTAATTGTGGATTAAAATCAGCAATCTGAAGAGAAAGAGAATTCATGACTGTGTAAAATACTCAATTTCAAGGGGAAAATGAGGGTAAACAGTCAGACGCCCTCCCATTACCCTACCTTGCCATTCAGGGTGGTGGCGCTGGCATCGTTTCTCCTCTCATTCATGTGCTCGATCTGGGTCCATTCATTGGTTATTGGGTTGTAGCACTCTACGATGTTGAGGGGCCTGAAACCAATATGGCCACCCATGGCGTAGATGAGCCCATCGAGCACGACCACACTAACATTACATCGATTCCAGTGCATGGGGGCCATCTGCTGCCATGCTCGTGTGATCGGGTCGTATCTGCGCACGGTATTGATGAAATTTTGCCCATCAAACCCCCCAATGCAGTACACAAACCCATCATGGTACACTGTGCCATGACCAGCTAGGTTGCTCTGCTCCTCCTGCGTGATATCTACCCAGCGGTCGGCCCGTGTGTCATATGCATCAATGCAGTTTGTCGTGCGCATGTTCCATCCACCAACAGCCAGCAAAATATCAGAGGGCAAGCGCGGGCGGATCAGTGGGTTCTCAAAATCAGAGAGTGGACTTTCATCATGAAGATCATAGATGACCTTCAGTACATCAGTGATAATTGGCCTGCACGCCACATTGGCCTTCACTAGATCGTTGGCTTTGACGATTTTCATGAAGTATTCCGGATCCATACGAGCCATCCGAATCTACACAGGAAACAATGAGAGAATGAGAGAATTCCCATGAGTTCCTTAGTGCTTTCTGTGAATCTCTGGAGATGAGCAATTCCTAACATTAAGGATACAGCAGTAAGTGCAAATTTTTATTTCTTTAGCTGAAGCCATTTACTTTGAAAGTCTCAGATGTGTCAGCTAACACTTGTTTAATGTAAGACATCTGAGTGTTTTGTTTTCCATTATTTGTTACACTCTCCTCCCAGGTGGAATACCTGGAAGCCTTGGTTGTAGACTTATGGGACATGGAAATGGAGGTTCAGTCTCTAGCTACAGTAATAAGGACTTCACTCAATGAGCATTCTATTGTTATATACACAAGTCAATGAGAACATAGTATAACTATACTCACCTTGGCCAATAGGACTGAAATGTGGGCCTCTCGGGTGGCAGGCTCGTGCTCGATCCACCGGAGGATGGCCTCAAACACCACATCCTCTTCTCTGACATTAAGCTCATCCTGCTCGATGATGTCAGAAAGTTGTTCAAGACTTAGTTCTGGGAACTCGTTTGAGCTGATGGCAACCTCCTTGAAGTTTTTCAAGATAAAGTTGAATGCAGAATGGTGCAGCTCGTTTACGCAGTAGACATCGGCGATTTTAAGAAGGCCAATGCAGTTGTTGAGGCAGAGCTGCTCATGCAGGAAATCACAGCAGCGCTGCACGATGCCCAAGACACTGAGATAATCAGCAGCTGCCAGGAGGTTCTCCACATTGTCAGCTGTGATGACCACAGAGTACGTGTAGGCATACTCTATGACCTGCCTCAGTGTTTCTGGGGAAATGCCTGGGAGTTGGTACTCCCGCTTTCCTGAATCATTCCAGTCACTGGCGAACAGAGCCCTGAAACACAATCCAGAAGTGACTCATCTAATAAATATCGGTTTTGCAGGCAAAGTTAAATAAGGGGTTTTCTAAATCTTCTGAACCAGGGACCCCCAAATGGAAATTAAGCAGAGATAAGGACCCCCTGCTACAGATGATCTCATAGGCATCTAAGAACTAGGGACCGGTGGCTTTAATTCTTATTTTTCCAACAGTAGCTCCCCCTTTAATATATTTTACTTGGGCTGGTGGGCAAGTCCCCCGGAATACTTTGTTTTGCCTGTTTGACATGGTCCCCTTTTTATATATTTATACCATTATTATTATTATATAGTAAAAGTTAAGGTGGTACACTTATCAGAAATATTTCTGATCAGCTCTGACCTACATTAATATAATTTAATATAATGTATATTAATATAAACTTTCTGTCATCCTAGAGCCTTATTGCCAAGGAGAAGTCATTGCTAACGAGAGATAAAAACTGACTCCTTGCTGTTTTCGCATCTTCATATATGGGTCACAGCTACTTACTGGAAGTAGGAGCTACAGCCACACAGAATTACTGTATGGGCGTTGAATTGAACACCGTCGGTGATGAGGACCACGTCACAAAGCTGTCCTGCCAGCCGAAGCTTGTTAAACACTTCGAACGCCGGGGACATCAGTACTCGCTCCATGTCGTGTGCCATCATAATTCAAGAATGTGGATATCTCGTCTCTCTCTCTTTTTTATATCACTCGAAATGACGTATACATACGTTCTAAGACGCAAAAACCGCACTTTGCATCACAGTTTCCTAAGATACCGTAATGTTTATTTTTAAATCTATATTTGAGACTCGAAATGGATTGGGGGGGGGGGGTATATTCTACGCACAATCAGCTGTACAAGAAGAACAAGTGAAATGTTTTTAACATCACTTTTGGAAAATGTATACCGTGCTTATCATAGAATTTAAGTTTTGTATTATGTAAGAATAGTCAAAGCACGAATTCCCGAAATTAAATAAATAAATAAATAAATAAATAAATGTTTTCATATTTTTTCTCCTCCGCTACGTTTCTAAAAATGAAAAACAAAAAAGGTCCTTTACATGTCTGTCAGGAACGAGGTTTAAGTTCGCATCTTATTCCCTAGTTTCCACTTTAGACATAAGCCATTGAGCAACAAATGTCCACAGGACATTATTTTATGGGCTAAATCTGGTCGGCCCGTTGTGGCAATTATTTGGAACAAGAATAGTCCTTGAAAATTGGGCTGGGCGGTCCGTCTGTTTTGGTCAACATTTAGCACAAGGCGGACGTATTTATCGGACCGCATATATCCCCAATACGGTCATGAAAACAAATTGCAGCAAGTGTGGAATTATCACAATGATTATTGTGCTGTGTACACTTCACCCAAATCCTGAACGCTATTGAATATAATCGATTATGTATTATAGAGCAGTTATGTTAATCAAGGTACAGTGTGCAATATCACTCCATGAGCTATTGACCATTTTCCTGTTTTATGATCTTTTCTTGAGAAATCGTTTTTTATTTTATTTTTTGTAATTCCTCACTTCTGCCGACTAACTCCTCCACGTTTAATATATTTTCGTGCAGGTTTTTAAGTTTGTTTTCCTGCAGCTTCACGGCACCCATCGTTCTTGCGCACCCACACAGATGGACGAGTTAAGCTAGAAGTGGATGGGAGTAGTGGCAGGACAGATATTCCGAGGGCGCCCATTAAACGATGTAAGTAATTATTATTTATCGTTAGAATTCTCACTTAACACAGAATGTTGTCTTTGGCTGAAGTTTAAACAGTCGAGCTGAATTGTGGCAAGATAAGCTGAAGCTGTTCGCGTCCGCAGCTAATGCTCGCGCCATGACTAGCTAGCACATAGTGAAATGGTGAATGGATTTGGCGACATTTTCCGTTTGAATCGAGTACAGAGACGTAGGTGTTGTTTTGTTTGTGGCCCTGCTTTTACAATGCACGTGTAGCAAAGTGAAGTTGGGATCTGCTTGCGTTTTTTGCAGCTAACATCACACTCGATATAGCCGCAGTTTATTGTGGAATCGCCATTTTGGGTGTACACAACGCAAGAGCGCACGAGTGTTTATATAAAACAATTCCACTCTGGCTGAGTTTTCTTCTTCTTATTATTTTTCATGCTATACTATATACAAACTTTTTACTTGTACATCTTAGGATATAGTTCATTGTGACAATATAAATGGTAGGAGAGAACTACAACAGCAACGACTGTGGGTTGGGGCTGGGTACGGGATAACGTTTTCATAGTTGGGATTAGGGTTTTGCCCATAGACATGAATGCAGAGTCCCCATAAAGACATCTAGCACATCTTCTTCTTTGTGTTCTGGAATTGCTTCTTGTAGGTTAAGTTAGAATGGTTTTCACTGTTCTTTGGTCTGGAGAACAGGCTGATTAATCACAGTTGAGTTTTGTGGGCAATCAACCATATGAATATGTACATATATGTGTGTGTGTGTGTGTGTGTGTACAGTAGTGTGCAAAAAATCATAAGCAGTCAAAAGAAATTGTGTGATTGTTAGGGTCTGTAGCAGCTAATCACTGCTGTTAATAGCAGCTACTATAAACTACTGTTAATATAACTGCTAATAACATAACAATTTTCCCATTTTTTTGTGTAATAAAGCCTATAATGTAATAATGTGATACGTTTTTGATTCAAATATGTTAGTATGATATTGGTAAGTTATTACTGTATCAGCCTTTATTATATTAAGGGGGAAAATTAGCACATTATTGGCAGTTATTACATTAACGGTAGACATCATATTATATATGTCTAATGCAGGGGCGCTGCTAAGGATTTTGGGTCCCATGAAAGGAATCTTGACAGGGCCCCCCACACAGTTTATTGGGGGCTTCTCTGGGCCCCCTCTCAGTCATGGGCCCCGAGAATCGTCATCGTTTACCCCCCCTTTACAGCGCCCCTGGTCTAATGCACGAAGCATTAACGTTAGATATGCTTGTACCACAACTTATTAGGCAAGAGAGAAGTTCTATTGCCCATTTTCATTGCAAACCAGCTTAACATTTACAGGATAATTAATTGCAAGTTCCGATGTAGGCTGCCATTCACACACACAACTGGAAATAATAAAATGCCTGGACAGAGCAGATACAGCCATTGTAGCCTTCGCTCCTGTCTGCTGCTGTATGCAAATCTCACTGAACCATTAAAGCTGGAGCAGAAGTGATGTCTCCGACTAATTGCTGGTTGTTAGAGAAGTACTCAGAATAATGAGAAATAAAGTAAGAATTGTGAGGGAAAAAAAATCAGAGTTTCGACTTAATAAGTCAGAATTCTGAGATAAATGTGTGTTTTTTTTTCTACTCCAGATGGCAGAAAACTCTAAAATCAACAAAGCTCAAGAGTCATAATTCAGAATTTGTTCATTTAGATCAGAAACAGCTCTATGGGATGCTTTCGTCTAATCAGACTGTACCACATGGTTCATATGTAACACTTTTCTGGAGACCGCAACAAATGGGGGATTCTGAAACTGCCCGTTTGTTTGGAAAATTCCAGTCACCCTGAGTGAAAAAGGGTAGAACCCTCCCTCCTGTCCCACTGGCCTATGATTGCCTGATAGCAGGAAGAGACGGTCTATAAGGGAAAATACCCTTCAGTTTAACTCACAGAAAGACAATAAATAGTAGCACTTAACAAATGAGAGAATATTAATTGACTAGGACAAACTGAGATGAGCAACAGGAAATATAACTGTAAGCTGATAAGAGAAAAAGAAGGGGAAAATGGAGGGAAATTTGCTGCTTCTGATTGGATGCAAGCATGCAGGTCAGCTGATCCACCTGAATGTTTCCAACTCAGCAATCGGTGATGAAGGGTCAGTAGATTGGCTAAGTGCTGGAACCAGAAGCAGAAGCTGGCTTTCATGCTCTGGAGGGTCCTGTGGCATGAAACCTTAAGCAGTTCTTTACGCATATGATGCTCCTTTAGGGGGTGCCATAGACATTCGGTCTGCATATATATTATGTTTTATCAGTGTTTCTTGTGGACCCTCAGCAGTCCATGTTTTTGCTCTCTCCCAGCACCAGCTGTCTGGCAAGGAGCAAAAACGTGGATGGACTGGGGGTTCCTGTGGATCAGGTTGAAGAACATTGTTCTGTATTGTTTTTGTTAATTGATTGATATTCAGAATTTATTTTTGGGGCTTTGGCTGCATCTTGGTTATAATGTTTAATTGAGATATGAATTAATATGGAGAACACCACACACACGGCACAAATTCTATAAAGATACTACTCATAAATTTAATGTGATAACACATGTGATAAAAATACAAATATAAGGGCTTTATTTGTATGAATAAAGCATTTCACATATCTAACACATGTGTCCCCAACAACCGTAGCCAGATATTAAATCTGTTCTAGAAGAGCACACTCATTGCTTGCTGTAAAAGCATGCAGGAGGTCCCAGCTGAGCTCTGCTATAGTTGTGCTCTGTGTATTATTCATTTGGCAGATGCTCTAAGACAGAGAAATGGTTGGAGAGAACAAGGCAATTAACAAATGCATGCAAACAAGTGGCATGTTACACAACAGGAGCAAACCATTACAGCATCCGATAACAAAGGAAAGCAGTTGTCTTGCCATAATTGCATTTTGATAGCTGTTCTAGTGCCTTAACCTCTATGCTCTGACTCCACTGTAAGGTCTTAGTTCTGTTCCCTCAGTCCATTATTCAAGAGGCATTTTCCTTATTTTGGTGAATGTTTCTGATTCTTGTTAGTGTCCACTGTTTCTGTTGATTAAGTCCAGTGATGCTAGCCACACCGGTAGATGCGTAACCTGGTTACCCACCAGGCAGGCAGATGGGGGCAGGTGGGCGAGGTGCTGCGTACTGTATGATGCAGGGGGGCACTGTGCAGCAGCTGAAGTTCCTCTTGGGTGTAATCATGTCCTGCGTACGGAACCAGCTGCCTTTCTCTGCATTGTAGCATTCCACATTTGCACTTATGGATCCTGCCGTCTGTTGGGGTCTGGCCACAGAATCTCATCAACATCACAAGCAATGTCTGCTCTTGCTAAGCATCGGGGAAAATATCCCCTTGTGTGCCGAATCCATCCATGGATTGACCTTTCCTCAATATCTCCGCAGGCCTGTTCCATTGCCTGCAGAAGAGGCATGCGGGCATGTGGTTGGCGGTCATATACGCGCCATCTCCAAGCAGAAAAAAACTCTTCTATAGGGTTGAGAAATGGCGAGTAAGGGGGCAAATACACAACTTCAAATTGATCATGGTTGGTGAACCAGTTCTGGACGATAGCAGCCCGATGGAAACTGACATTATCCCAGACAACAACAAACCTGGGCTGCTCTGGTCTGTCCTGTACAACTGCATCATGAAGTGCATCTAGAAATGTGATTATGTGTTGCGCATTATATGGACCCAGTTTGGAATGATGGTACAGTAGCCCTCGGAGGCTTATGGCGGCACACAATGTGATATTTCCCCCGCACTGCCCCGGGACGTGCACAATCGTCCTTTGGCCAAGTATATTATGTCCCCGTCGTCTACTTTTGCTAAGGTTGAATCCAGCCTCGTCAACGTAAATAAATTCATGAGGCTGAGCAGCTCCATCCACGTCCAAAATTCTCTGCAACAAAAAATACATATTGTAGATGGCATTACTCAAAACACACAACTACACTACTACACATACAGAACCGCCCCACCCCACCACACAGGTACCTGTGTAGCTTTCCGAATATATCTATGTGGTACTGATCAAATGGTACATATTCAGCTGTTACTGGACTGCACCCATTCTGTATTGTAAATGTAAAGGACTGTTACACTTACCTGTACATATTCATGTCGAAGTCCTTTGACCCTGACACTGTTCCTCTCAATTGGGACCCTGTACAGTTGCTTCATGGTCATGTTGTGCTTTACCAGGATGCGTCTGATAGTGGTAATGCTTACTCGATTTATGTTGTTGAATACCTGCCTATCTTCAAGTATTTGTTGCTGTAGCTGGTGGAGACGGATTGCATTGTTTGCTCTCACTAGGTTCACAATGGCAAGTTCCTGCTGTTGTGTGAACAGGCGCTGCCGTCCACCCCCAGTAGGTCTTCTAGCCATTCTGTAGAAAAATGCAACCACAAATTGTTATTGGTTTGCTTCTTTTTTACAGTACTGTATATACTGTACTTTACTGTGTATACCATACACAGTACTGAAACATCTCAACACGTTATCATCGTATGTTTCACAAAACTACTACTTTTCTTCAAAAAGGAGCATTAGTCACCCTGAAATACAGTACATGTGATACGGCAATGTGATATGGTACAGTATTGTAAATACTCTAGATACAGTCTGAGTAGAGTAGAGAGTTGAAGACATACCTGTTTTCCAGTCGGAATGTCCTTATTATGGATGAAACTGTGAAACGGCTTAGATTAGGGTGGACTCTCTGCCCAGCTTCCCTCATAGTCAGGCCATGGTTTATTACATGGTCCACCAAAGTTGCTCTTATGTCATCAGAAATAATGGTCCTTGCATAGCCTCTTCGACCACTTCCTCCTCTCTCTCTCTGCCTGTCTTCCTCTTCCTCTACCTCTGCCTCTAGCTCTCCCTGCTTCCATGCTTGCAAACTTCTCAAAATGGCTTAAGTGAGGTGTATTTGTAGCTGGCTGATTGGTGTTCCATTTTGTAAGTAAGCATTTTCAGGTGTGTGTCTAAGTATTTTCAATTGCCCAATGTGTTTTGTATTTTGAATAGATGTGTTTTCCCACTGGTACCCTGAGATTTCATTTTTGAATGAAGTGTCTTATGTATGACATAGTGTGTAGTGTGCAGGAGTAAGTGTGTTGTAGAAAGGAGTGAGTGTGTTGCAGAATTGCAACTAAAGTGCTAACCAGAACTTTTATTTAAGGTATGGTTGCACTTTGTTTAAGGTATAGTAACAACAACTTCAAGTTATGTTACTTTGGTTTAAGCATGTGTCTATAGTGTTCAAGCAATGGGTAAAAACTGTAATAGCAGCAGCAAAGCTAACACCCGCAACCAAAAAGCGTAATGTTCCTAATAGAGTGGCTGATCTGTCCTGAAATCGTAAAACTGAAAAGTTTTCAAACACAGTATGTATATTATATAACATGTTGGATAAATAGATGTAATTTATTGGTGACTTCGTGTACATTGAAGTTTCTGCCTTTTAAACAACTATAAAGTAATGTTGTTTGTTATATAAAAAATGTACATTTAAATGTATGAAACAAAAAATGTATACACACACACATTACATTTTCGTTAGCTGTAAAATACAGTGAAGTGAAATCTCCATTATTTGCGTTGCAATATTCCACCACTAGGGGGCAATTTTGGACGAAGGAATCTCTTTAATGGCTGTTACCAACAGAAATGTTTGCTGCTACAGTATTCAGCTTTCTGGGTGTCCTGCAAAAAGAACTAGATGACTACAAGTAGGTATGGAATGCACACTGCCCATCTGACAAACCAGAAGCCACTTTTTGAAATGTAAATTTTATTATTGAAACATTTTGTTGGATTGCACTCTAGGTTTAATGGAAGAAACTGTGGATTCCATGTATCTCCTGAAAATCTTCGTAGTCTTTGTGGAGACAATGATCTTCAAATTCACTTTGAGGTCTTGCAGAGACAAAATGAACTTGCTCCACCAGTCAGCTGGGTTACTGCCATGGAGAATTATATTGCATTCAAAAGTGTATTAGGTCTATAAGGTAATTCTGCTAACAAATTGTACAAAGCTCTCAAAATTATTTTGGTTTTCAGACAACAAATAACATTTTTTCCAGCCTTTGTTCTCCAAATAAGACATTTATTTAAACGTTGTATACAAAAATAAATTAAGCATGTTCAACAAGAACACTTTGGCCATTATACATATTGCTGTGTATAGAGCCATTAAACTGCCCCCTTAAAGCTTTTTACTGCCAAACAAAGCTGTCAGGTCAAAAATCACACTGTTAAAAATGAAGTATAAAAGAATACAAAAATAACTTCTAACAACTTATAACACTTATTCAATAAGATTATAGAACAACATAATCATTACATTGCAATTCAATCACCAGAGGTGGCGTGGAGTACAATAATTAACAGCTTGGCTTCAGGGAATGCCAAACCCTTCAGGGAATCCCAGTGTTATTTAACTGTCCCATTCTGTGTCCCTTCCCTGTTTGGCCAGTAGGTGTCATTGGTCATCTCGTCCCACGTGTTGTCAGTCTTTCTTGTCCTCCCCTGTTGTCAGTCTGTAGCGTTTCCCTTGTTCCCTGCCAGCCACTTGTTGAGCACGTGGTTACCTGTAATTTCAATTCATTAACTTACTGTTTGCCATAGGCTTTTAAATACATTATAAATAATTTAAAAAAATAACATAACAAGAGATAATACTATGAATTTCCTCACTGATTAATTGTGTTGTGGGTTGGAACTCAGTATGGAGTCCCCACAAAGATACAGATACCTTATATGTGTGTGTGTGTGTGTGTGTGTAGCAGGGCCGTAGCACATCTTCTTCTTTGTGTTCAGGAATTGCTTCTTGTAGGTTAAGTTAGAATGGTTTTCACAGTTCTTTGGTCTGGAGATCAGGCTGATTAATCACAGTTGATTTTTGTGGACAATCAACCATATACATATGTACATATATATGTGTGTGTGTGTGTGTACAGTAGTGTGCAAAAAATCATAAGCAGTCAAAAGAAATTGTGTGATGTCACGATTGTTACGGTTTGTAGCAGCTAATCACTGCTGTTAATAGCAGCTAATAGCTGCTGTCTGTAGCAGCTAAACTACTGTTACTATAACTGCTAATAACATAACAATTTTCCCGTTTTTTGTGTAATAAAGTATATAATGTAGTAATGTGTGTTTTTGATTCAAATATGTTAGTATGGTATTGGCAAGATATTATTGTATCAGCCTTTATTACATTAAGGGGGAAAATTAGCACATTATTGGCAGTTATTACATTAACGGTAGGTATCATATGTGCCCTTGAGAGGTAAAGTGGGCTATCCCACATGTCAGTCAAAAATGACTGTCCAATATTAATTATTGAGGGTCTATCTATCTTTTAAATATACTGAGATCTGTGCTACCTATGATACATATCAATTGTAGGGTATAGACACACTGATTTTTTTTTTTTTTAATTCAACTTTGGAGCTCATTTTCTCAAAACTTTGTTTTTGTGGGATAGCCCACTTTACCTCTCAAGGGCACATGTTATATAGGTCTAATGTACGAAGCATTAACGTTAGACATGATGAGCTGGTTACCCACCAGGCAGGCAGATGGGGGCAGGTGGGCGAGGTGCAGCGTACTGTACGAAGCGGCGGTGCGCAGGCACTGTGCAGCAGCTGAAGCTCCTCTTAGGTGCAATCATTTCCTGCGCACGGCACCAGCTGCCTTTCACTGCATTGAAACATTCCACTTTTGCAGTTACTTTGAAGCCATCGGAGCCTCCCATCGCAAACAGCAAGCCGTCCACCACTGCGATGCCGAAATAGCTTCTTTGTTGTCTCATGGGAGGCCCAGCGTGCCACTGGTTAATTGCAGGGTCATAGACCTCCATAGTCCGCACTGGATGAGCCCCGTTGGTACCGCCCACCTGCGAGACACCAATGGTAAGTGATCACTCGGGTACCAAACAGATAAGTAAATATCAGCTTTCTCGAAGTCAGGAACTCTTAAGGAATTATCGCCCTATAATAGCAGGCTGCACAGAACCTCCCATTGTCTATATAGGACACAAGCTTATAACTAATTTGTGTTCAACATACATGTCAACATAACTGCAGTGAAAAAAAGGGAATTTGGGCAACAGAAAACCTGTACAATTCAGCGAAAACTGTCAACCATCAAAAAAATACTTCTTATGATCATATATTTTGCTTTTATTATTATTTTTATTAGTACTAAAAATAATACTTGTAGTCAGACACTGAAAAAAAAAACAAACAGAGCAATTACGTCTGGAACTACAGAATATAACTGTAATCAAAAATCTAAGCTTTACTAAGCGTATTCGTTTATAACCCAGATATGCAGGGAGCATATGTGTATTGAGATGGGCCTTCCCAGCAGGTCATTTCATCCACTGAATTCTTTTGTTTGTTTTAAGCGCATTACAATCTGTGACACAGCAGCAGTGACAAAAAATATGAGTCTCAGATAAATCTTGAGATTTGACTCCTTTGTTTCAGAGTACAAGAAAGGAATCACTCACCGCATAGATGTTTCCCTGATATGCCGCTACTCCAAGGCCACGTCGGCGAGTGCGCATGGGAGCGATCAAGGTCCATTCGCCCGTGAGTGGATCATAGCACTCCGCAGTGGAAGTGGTCTGAGCTCCATTGCTACCCCCACAAATGTATATCTAGGAAAGATGGTTCACAAGTGATGTGTGTTATGCTGTACATGATTGGAGATGGAGATCTAGAAAGCGTAAATGTACATTTAGCTAATGGATGTTTAATCCATCCACCTTCCATAAAAGTCTATTCAGTACAGGGTGGTGGTGAACCTGGAGCCTACCACAGGAAGCACATGGGCATTGGTAGGGAATTTACAGTTAGTTGTGATCATTTCCCTTGTGAACCGCAGCTTAATCAGCTAATTAAGTTCACTAGGTTTGTTTGAATAGGGAAATCTGCAAATTGTTTAGGATTCTGACCCTCCAGGACTGGAATTGGGTAAAGCTCCTACGTTAACACCAGTTATTGTATCTCACAAGTCTTGGGCTGTGGGCAAAATTGCAAAAACACAGAGCTGGACACCACAGCACTGCCCAATGTGCCACTAATGCAGAGCGACAATGCAAGGTCATTTATGTTTTATCTAAACACTGACGTTTACTGAATAAACAATTATGGATTGAAATCAACCATTTGAAGACAAAGCGAGCTACTGAGTATGTAACATAATCAATTTCAAGGGGAAAATGAGGGTAACCACAGGCAGACGCCCTCCTATTAACCTACCTTTCCATTCAGGGTGGTGGCACTGGCATCCTGTCGCTCCTCGTTCATGGGCTGGATGATGGTCCACTCATTGGCATTTGGGTCATATCGCTCTACGATATTCAGAGGCGACACGTCTAAACGGCCACCCATCACATAGATGAAGCCGTTACTTACGGCCACACTGACACAACAGCGGCGCCAGTGCATAGGGGCCATGTGCTGCCATGTCCGTGCGACGGGGTCAAATCTGAGCACAGCATCGGTGAAATTATGGCCATCATAACCCCCAAAACAATACATGAAGCCATTTAAACACACACTGCCATGGCCGGACTGGCGAGTCTCCTGCCCCTGTGTTATATCCACCCAGCGGTCGGCCCGGGTGTCATAGGCTTCAATCCAGTTTGTCGTGCGCATGTTCCATCCACCAACAGCCAGCAAAATGTCAGAGGGCAAGCGCGGGCGGATCAGTGGGTTCTCAAAATCAGATCGTGGACGTTCATCATGAAGATCATAGATGACCTTCAGTACATCAGTGATGATTGGCCTGCACGCCACATTGGCCTTCACTAGATCGTTGGCTTTGACGATTTTCATGAAGTATTCCGGATCCATACGAGTTTTTCAAGATTAAGTTGAATGCAGACTGGTGCAGCTCGTTTACGCAGTAGACATCGGCGATTTTAAGAAGGCCAATGCAGTTGTTGAGGCAGAGCTGCTCATGCAGGAAATCACAGCAGCGCTGCACGATGCCCAAGACACTGAGATAATCAGCAGCTGCCAGGAGGTTCTCCACATTTTCAGCTGTGATGACCACAGAGTATGTGTAGGCATACTCTATGACCTGCCTCAGTGTTTCTGGGGAAATGCCTGGGAGTTGGTACTCCCGCTTTCCTGAATCACTCCAGTCACTGGCGAACAGAGCCCTGAAACACAATCCAGAAGTGACTCATCTAATAAATATCGGTTTTGCAGGCAAAGTTAAATAAGGGGTTTTCTAAATCTTCTGAACCAGGGACCCCCAAATGGAAATTAAGCAGAGGACCCCCTGCTACAGATGATCTCATAGGCATCTAAGAACTAGGAACCGGTGGCTTTAATTCTTATTTTTCCAACAGTAGCTCCCCCTTTAATATATTTTACTTGGGCTGGTGGGCAAGTCCCCCGGAATACTTTGTTTTGCCTGTTTGACATGGTCCCCTTTTTATATATTTATACCATTATTATTATTATTATTATATAGTAAAAGTTAAGGTGGTACACTTATCAGAAATATTTCTGATCAGCACTGACCTACATTAATATAATTTAATATAATGTATATTAATATAAACTTTCTGTCATCCTAGAGCCTTATTGCCAAGGAGAAGTCATTGCTAACGAGAGATAAAAACTGACTCCTTGCTGTTTTCGCATCTTCATATATGGGTCACAGCTACTTACTGGAAGTAGGAGCTACAGCCACACAGAATTACTCTATGGGCGTTGAATTTAACACCGTCGGTGATGAGGACCACGTCACAAAGCTGTCCTGCCAGCCGAAGCTTGTTAAACACTTCGAACGCAGGGGACATCAGTACTCGCTCCATGTCGTGTGCCATCATAATTCAAAAATGTGGATATCTCGTCTCTCTCTCCTTTTTATATCACTCGAAATGACGTGTACATACATTCTAAGACGCAAAAACCGCACTTTGCATCACAGTTTCCTAAGATACCATAATGTTTATTTTTAAATCTATATTTGAGACTCGAAATGGATTGGGGGGGGGGGTATATTCTACGCACAATCAGCTGTACAAGAAGAACAAGTGAAATGTTTTTAACATCACTTTTGGAAAATGTATACCGTGCTTATCTTAGAATTTAAGTTTTGTATTATGTGAGAATAGTCAAATCACGAATTCCCGAAATAAAATAAATAAATAAATAAATGTTTTCATATTTTTTCTCCTCCGCTACGTTTCTAAAAATGAAAAACAAAAAAGGTCCTTTACATGTCTGTCAGGAACGAGGTTTAAATTCGCATCTTATTCCCTAGTTTCCACTTTAGACATAAGCCATTGAGCAACAAATGTCCACAAGACATTATTTTATGGGGTAAATCTGGTCGGCCCGTTGTGGCAATTATTTGGAACAAGAATAGTCCTTGAAAATTGGGCTGGGCGGTCCGTCTGTTTTGGTCAACATTTAGCACAAGGCGGACGTATTTATCGGACCGCATATATCCCCAATAAGGTCATGAAAACAAATTGCAGCAAGTGTGGAATTATCACAATGATTATTGTGCTGTGTACACTTCACCCAAATCCTGAACGCTATTGAATATAATCGATTATGTATTATAGAGCAGTTATGTTAATCAAGGTACAGTGTGCAATATCACTCCATGAGCTATTGACCATTTTCCTGTTTTATGATCTTTTCTTGAGAAATCGTTTTTTATTTTATTTTTTTGTAATTCCTCACTTCTGCCGACTAACTCCTCCACGTTTAATATATTTTCGTGCAGGTTTTTAAGTTTGTTTTCCTGCAGCTTCACGGCACCCATCGTTCTTGCGCACCCACACAGATGGACGAGTTAAGCTAGAAGTGGATGGGAGTAGCGGCAGGACAGATATTCCGAGGGCGCCCATTGAACGATGTAAGTAATTATTATTTATCGTTAGAATTCTCACTTAACACAGAATGTTGTCTTTGGCTGAAGTTTAAACAGTCGAGCTGAATTGTGGGAAGATAAGCTGAAGCTGTTCGCGTCCGCAGCTAATGCTCGCGCCATGACTAGCTAGCACATAGTGAAATGGTGAATGGATTTGGCGACATTTTCCGTTTGAATCGAGTACAGAGACGTAGGTGTTGTTTTGTTTGTGGCCCTGCTTTTACAATGCACGTGTAGCAAAGTGAAGTTGGGATCTGCTTGCGTCTTTTGCAGCTAACATCACACTCGATATAGCCGCAGTTTATTGTGGAATCGCCATTTTGGGTGTACACAACGCAAGAGCGCACGAGTGTTTATATAAAACAATTCCACTCTGGCTGAGTTTTCTTCTTATTATTATTTTTCATGCTATACTATATACAAACTTTTTACTTGTACATCTTAGGATATAGTTCATTGTGACAATATAAATGGTAGGAGAGAACTACAACAGCAACGACTGTGGGTTGGGGCTGGGTAGGGGATAACGTTTTCATAGTTGGGATTAGGGTTTTGCCCATAGACATGAATGCAGAGTCCCCATAAAGACATCTAGCACATCTTCTTCTTTGTGTTCTGGAATTGCTTCTTGTAGGTTAAGTTAGAATGGTTTTCACTGTTCTTTGGTCTGGAGAACAGGCTGATTAATCACAGTTGAGTTTTGTGGGCAATCAACCATATGAATATGTACATATATGTGTGTGTGTGTGTGTACAGTAGTGTGCAAAAAATCATAAGCAGTCAAAAGAAATTGTGTGATTGTTAGGGTCTGTAGCAGCTAATCACTGCTGTTAATAGCAGCTACTATAAACTACTGTTAATATAACTGCTAATAACATAACAATTTTCCCGTTTTTTTGTGTAATAAAGCCTATAATGTAATAATGTGATACGTTTTTGATTCAAATATGTTAGTATGATATTGGTAAGTTATTACTGTATCAGCCTTTATTATATTAAGGGGGAAAATTAGCACATTATTGGCAGTTATTACATTAACAGTAGACATCATATTATATATGTCTAATGCAGGGGCGCTGCTAAGGATTTTGGGTCCCATGAAAGGAATCTTGACAGGGCCCCCCACACAGTTTATTGGGGGCTTCTCTGGGCCCCCTCTCAGTCATGGGCCCCGAGAATCGTCATCGTTTACCCCCCCTTTACAGCGCCCCTGGTCTAATGCACGAAGCATTAATGTTAGATTTGCTTGTACCACATCTTATTAGGCAAGAGAGAAGTTCTATTGCCCATTTTCATTGCAAACCAGCTTAACATTTACAGGATAATTAATTGCAAGTTCTGATGTAGGCTGCCATTCACACACACAACTGGAAATAATAAAATGCCTGGACAGAGCAGATACAGCCATTGTAGCCTTCGCTCCTGTCTGCTGCTGTATGCAAATCTCACTGAACCATTAAAGCTGGAGCAGAAGTGATGTCTCCGACTAATTGCTGGTTGTTAGAGAAGTACTCAGAATAATGAGAAATAAAGTAAGAATTGTGAGGGAAAAAAAATCAGAATTTCGACTTAATAAGTCAGAATTCTGAGATAAATGTGTGTTTTTTTTTCTACTCCAGATGGCAGAAAACTCTAAAATCAACAAAGCTCAAGAGTCATAATTCAGAATTTGTTCATTTAGATCAGAAACAGCTCTATGGGATGCTTTCGTCTAATCAGACTGTACCACATGGTTCATATGTAACACTTTTCTGGAGACCGCAACAAATGGGGGATTCTGAAACTGCCCGTTTGTTTGGAAAATTCCAGTCACCCTGAGTGAAAAAGGGTAGAACCCTCCCTCCTGTCCCACTGGCCTATGATTGCCTGATAGCAGGAAGAGACGGTCTATAGGGGAAAGTAACCTTCAGTTTAACTCACAGAAAGACAATAAATAGTAGCACTTAACAAATGAGAGAATATTAATTGACTAGGACAAACTGAGATGAGCAACAGGAAATATAACTGTAAGCTGATAAGAGAAAAAGAAGGGGAAAATGGAGGGAAATTTGCTGCTTCTGATTGGATGCAAGCATGCAGGTCAGCTGATCCACCTGAATGTTTCCAACTCAGCAATCGGTGATGAAGGGTCAGTAGATTGGCTAAGTGTTGGAACCAGAAGCAGAAGCTGGCTTTCATGCTCTGGAGGGTGCTGTGGCATGAAACCTTAAGCAGTTCTTTACGCATATGATGCTCCTTTAGGGGGTGCCATAGACATTCGGTCTGCATATATATTATGTTTTATCAGTGTTTCTTGTGGACCCTCAGCAGTCCATGTTTTTGCTCTCTCCCAGCACCAGCTGTCTGGCAAGGAGCAAAAACGTGGATGGACTGGGGGTTCCTGTGGATCAGGTTGAAGAACATTGTTCTGTATTGTTTTTGTTAATTGATTGATATTCAGAATTTATTTTTGGGGCTTTGGCTGCATCTTGGTTATAATACAAATTATACAAATATACAAATATAATACAATATACAAATATAAGGGCTTTAGTTGTATGAATAAAGCATTTCACATATCTAACACATGTGTCCCCAACAACCGTAGCCAGATATTAAATCTGTTCTAGAAGAGCACACTCATTGCTTGCTGTAAAAGCATGCAGGAGGTCCCAGCTGAGCTCTGCTATAGTTGTGCTCTGTGTATTATTCATTTGGCAGATGCTCTAAGACAGAGAAATGGTTGGAGAGAACAAGGCAATTAACAAATGCATGCAAACAAGTGGCATGTTACACAACAGGAGCAAACCATTACAGCATCCGATAACAAAGGAAAGCAGTTGTCTTGCCATAATTGCATTTTGATAGCTGTTCTAGTGCCTTAACCTCTATGCTCTGACTCCACTGTAAGGTCTAAGTTCTGTTCCCTCAGTCCATTATTCAAGAGTCATTTTCCTTATTATGGTGAATGTTTCTGATTCTTGTTAGTGTCCACTGTTTCTGTTGATTAAGTCCAGTGATGCTAGCCACACCGGTAGATGCGTAACCTGGTTACCCACCAGGCAGGCAGATGGGGGCAGGTGGGCGAGGTGCAGCGTACTGTATGATGCAGGGGGGCACTGTGCAGCAGCTGAAGTTCCTCTTGGGCGTAATCATGTCCTGCGTACGGAACCAGCTGCCTTTCTCTGCATTGTAGCATTCCACCTTTGCAGTGACTTTGAAGCCATCGGAGCCTCCCATTGCAAACAGCAAGCCGTCCACCACTGCGATGCCGAAATAGCTCCTTTGTTGTTTCATGGGAGGTGCAGCGTGCCACTGATTAATTGCAGGGTCATAAACCTCCATACTCCGCACTGGATGAGCCCCGTTGGTACCGCCTACCTGGGAGACACCAATGGTAAGTGATCACTCGGGTACCAAACGGATAAGTAAATATCAGCTTTCTGGAAGTCAGGAACTCTTAAGGAATTATCGCCCTATAATAGCAGACTGCACAGAACCTCCCATTGTGTATATAGGACACAAGCTTATTACTAGTTTGTGTTGAACATACATGTCAACATAACTGCAGTGAAAAAAGTGGATTTGGGCAACAGAAAACCTGTACAATTCAGTGAAATACTTCTTATGTTCATATATTTTACTTTTATTATTATTTTTATTAGTACTAAAAATAATACTTGTAGTCAGACACTGAAAAAAAACAACAAACAGAGCAATTATGTCTGGAACTACAGAATATAACTATAATTAAAAATCTAAGCTTTACTAAGCGTATTCGTTTATAACCCAGATATGCAGGGAGCATATGTGTATTGAGATGGGCCTTCCCAGCAGGTCATTTCATCCACTGAATTCTTTTGTTTGATTTAAGCGCATTACAATCTGTGACACAGCAGCAGTGACAAAAAATGAGTCTCAGATAAATCTTGAGATTTGACTCCTTTGTTTCAGAGTACAAGAAAGGAATCACTCACCGCATAGATGTTTCCCTGATATGCAGCTACTCCGAGGCCACGTCAGCGAGTGCGCATGGGAGCGATCAAGGTCCATTCGCACGTGAGTGGATCATAGCACTCCGCAGTGGAAGTGGTCTGAGCTCCATTGTTACCCCCACAAATGTATATCTAGGAAAGATGGTTCACAAGTGATGTGTGTTATGCTGTATATGATTGGAGATGGAGATCTAGAAAGCATAAATGTACATTTAGCTAATGCATGTTTAATCCATCCATCTTCCATAAAAGTTTATTTGGTACAGGGTGGTGGTGAACCTGGAACCTACCACAGGAAGCACATGGGCATTGGTAGGGAATTTACAGTTAGTTGTGATCATTTCCCTTGTGAACCGCAGCTTAATCAGATAATTATTAAGTTCACTAGGTTTGTTTGAATAGGGAAATCTGCAAATTGTTTAGGATTCTGACCCTCCAGGACTGGAATTGGGTAAAGCTCCTACGTTAACACCAGTTATTGTATCTCACAAGTCTTGGGCTGTGGGAAAAATTGCAAAAACACAGAGCTGGACACCACAGCACTGCCCAATGTGCCACTAATGCAGAGCGACAATGCAAGGTCATTTATGTTTTATCTAAACACTGACGTTTACTGAACTTATATTAAATTATGGATTGAAATCAACCATTTGAAGACAAAGCGAGCTACTGAGTATGTAACATAATCAATTTCAAGGGGAAAATGAGGGTAACCACAGTCAGACGCCCTCCTATTAACCTACCTTTCCATTCAGGGTGGTGGCACTGGCATCCTGTCGCTCCTCATGCATGGGCTGGATAATAGTCCATTCGTTGGCTTCTTGGTCATATCACTCGATTATGATTAGAGGCGAGAAGCGTAAATGGCCACCCATTACATAGATGGAACCATTAATTACGGCCACGCTAACATTTCAGTGGCACCAGTGCATCGGTGCCATGTGCTACCATGTCCGTGCGACGGGGTCAAATCTGCGTAGTGTTGGTGAAATTGTGGCCATCAAAACCCCCAAAACAATACCCAAAGCCATTTAAGTACACACTGCCAGTGGTCGGCCCGGGTGTCATAGGCTTCAATCCAATTGGTTTTGCGGAAATTCTAGCCACCAATGGCCAATAAGATGTCAGCGGGCAGGCGTGGGCGGATCAGTGGCCTTTCTTTTTCTTTTAGTGTGTGTGGGGAGCCACAGCCCCATCCCCAAGGACATGAAGCAGACACGGAGGAGGCCCGGACCCCAGACAGCCAGAGGCCCCCCAGGGCATGGGAGCCCCCGGAGGACCACCGCAGGTAGAATAGCATCCCTCACCCAGAAAAGGGCAGAGGAGAGCTCCGGAGGGAGGCCATCCGGCAGCCACAGTGCAGGAGCCCCAGGGGGCCGTGGCGGCGAGCCCGCAGGCTCCACCGGCGGCCAGCCCCACCAGGGCAGACCAGGCCCTGGGCCCAGAGATCCAAGGGCCCCCCCACCCCCCAGCAAGGGCCCGACAGAGCCAGGAGGGCCAGATCCCGCCAGGCAACCGCCGAGGGCGAGCCAGCACCCACCCGAGCACCCAGCCCTGGACATCGAGAACCACCAACGCACCAGTGGCCAGGTGCCCCATCCACCAGCAGGGAGTGTGGCGGGGGGGGAATAGAGCCCGAGATGTTATTTCAGGTGGAGTCTAGAACCCAACCTGACACATGCATATAGACAAACAGGCACACACATATACAAGCATACGTTCCCACCCTCATGCACACATAAACAAATATTTACACATTCACCCAACATAGAGACACACAGAAATGAACGCTGTACACACACTCTCACTCCCCGTATATAACCGGAAGACCACCCTGGACCCCGCAGCAGCCGAGAAGCGCACCAGCCCAGACCCCGACCAGACGGCCAGATCAGTGACCTTTCAAAGTCAGATCGTGGACTTTTATCGTCGAGATCATGTATGATCTTCAATACATCAGTGATAATTGGCCTGCACGCCGCATTGGCCTTCACTAGATCGTTGGCTTTGACGATCTTCATAAAGTACTCCGGATCCATACGAGCCATACGAATCTACACAGGAAACAAAAATGAGAGAATTCCCATGAGTTCCTTAGTGCTTTCTGTGAATCTCTGGAGATGAGCAATTCCTAACATTAAAGGTACATTAGCTGAAGCCATTTACATAGAAAGTCTCAGATGTGTCAGCTAACACTTATTTCATGTAAGACATTTCAGTGTTTTGTTTTCCATTATTTGTTACACTCTCCTCCCAGGTGTAATACCTGGAAGCCTTGGTTGTAGACTTATGGGACATGGAAATGGAGGTTCAGTCTCTAGCTACAGTAATAAGGACTTCACTCAATGAGCATTCTATTGTTATATACACAAGTCAATGAGAACATAGTATAACTATACTCACCTTGGCCAATAGGACTGAAATGTGGGCCTCTCGGGTGGCAGGCTCGTGCTCGATCCACCGGATGATGCCGTCAAACACCGCATCCTCTTGTCTGACATTCAGCTCATCCTGCTCTATGATGTCAGAAAGTTGTTCCAGGGTGAGTTCTGGGAACTCGTTTGAGGTGATGGCAACCTCCTGGAAGTTTTTCAGGATGAAGTCGAATGCAGACTGGCGCAGCTCATTGAGGCAGTAGACATCTCCGATCTTCAGAAGCCCAACACAGTTGTCGAGGCAGAGCTGCTCATGCAGAAAGTCACTGCAGCGCTGTATGATGCCCAGGATACTCAGCCGATCAGCAGCTGCCAGGAGGTTCTCCACATTCTCAGCCGTGACGAGCACAGAGTACGTGTAGGTGTATTCCATGATCTGCTGCATCGTATCTGGGGAAATGCCTGGGAACTGGTACTCCCGCTTTCCCGAATCCTTCCAGTCACCGGTGAACAGAGCCCTGAAAACAATCCAGATGTGAGTCAGAATCAGCTTTTTGGCTGATCACACAAGGAATTTGTCTCCAGTTTGTTGTCACTCTCAGTGAACTTAAACAGGAGACATACAAAAAATAAAAAACAGGACCACAACGGGACTCATTTAATAATTTTGGGTTTCCTAACTCTTCTGATCCAGGGACCCCCAAATGAATATCGACCAGAGCTAAGGACCCCCTGCCACAGATGATCACATAGGTACTTAAGAAGTAGGGTCAGGAAGGGCTTTAATCTTATCTTTCCAGCAGTGGCTCCCTAAAAATATTTTTCACTTAGACTAGAGGGCAGGTCCCCCGGAATATTATTTTTGCCACTGATTGACGTGGTCCACTTTTTGTAATATTTTTACACAGCTATTATGTGCCAAAAGTTAGGGTGGTACCTTTAATAACTGTAGCTCAGAAATATTTTTGCTAACCCCGTAGTATACTAATATAACACAATAATTGTCATGACCTGTGCGTCCAACCCTTGTATGTGCTCAGGATGAACCTGCTCTCATCTGTGAAAAGCTCAGGGTGCCAGTGGCAGACCTGCAAATTTTGGTATTCTATGGCAAATGCCAATCGAGCTCTATGTTGCTGGGCAGTGAGCACCGGGCCCACTAGAGGACGTTGGGCCCTCAAGCCACCCTCATGAAGTCTGTCTCTGACCAAACAATCAGAAACATTCACACCAGTGGCCTGATGGAGGTCATTTTCTAGGGCTTCAGCAGTGTTCATCCTGTTCCTCCTTGCACAAAGAAGCCAATACCGGTTCTGCTGATGGGTTAAGGACCTTCTACGGCCCTGTCCAGCTCTCCTTAAGTATCTTCCTGTCTCCTGGAATGTCCTCCATGCCCTTGAGACTGTGCTGGGAGACACAGCAAATCTTCTGGCAATGGCACATATTGATGCGCCATCCTGGAGGAGTTGGACTACCTGTGCAACCTCTGTAGGGTCCAGGTATCGCCTCATGCTACTAGTAGTGACACTGACCGTCATCAAATGCAAAACTAGTGAAAAAACCGTCAGAAAAGATGAGGAGGGGAAAATGCCAGTGGCCTCCACCTGTTAAACCATTCCTGTTTTGGGGGTCGTCCCATTGTTGCCCCTCTAGTTCACCTGTTCATAATTTCATTAACACCAAAGCAGCTGAAACTGATTAACCACCCCCTCCGCTACTTAACTGACCAGATCAATATCTCAGATGTTTAATAGACTTGATGCTATACTCTAATTAAAAAGTGTTCCTTAAATTTTTTTGAACAATGTATAATTGTAGCATCTCTTCCCTTGTCTTAAACTCCACACACCTAGAGTTGTAACCTAACATCCTATTGGCCTTTTTTATTGCTTCCCCACACTGACATGGAAGCATCAACATACACACCGAGATCTTTCTAATAACCAGCTACCTTTATTTCAATGGAACCCATAATATATCTGTACTTTTATATTTCTGCTCCCTGTATGGATTACCTTACATTTATCTATGTTAAATTCCATCTGCCAGGTATCCACCCAGTCGCTAATTAAATCCAGATCCCGTTGTAGCCTCTCCGCTGCTAGATCAGTACCTGCTACACCACCCACCCTGGTGTCGTCTGCAAATGTAACCAGTTTACTGTATGTATTGGTGTCAATATCATTAATGTAAATTAGGAACAGTAGTGGTCCTAAAATTTAACCCTACGGTACCCCACTATGAACGCAGGCCCACTGTCATGCCCGGCTCGTACGATCGTCGTGTGTGCCACGCCCCCTGATTATCCACGTGTGCTTCCCCAATCATGCCCAGCTGTATCTTGTTGTTTCACCATGTCTTTTGTCTATATCAGTCCACATCTTGCCCTGTCCGATGTCCGTCATTGATGTTAGTGCTGTTATGTCCCGTTCTGCCCATAGCCGTCTTTCCCCTAATAAAACCCCAGTTTTCCCCGTATTCTACCTCCCTGCTTCGTCCTTCCCTGCCTCCTTCCTGCCAGCCTGCCCGTCCGCACCCGCAAACTCTGACACCCACAATATAATAATATCGTGTACAGTACATACTGTAATCAGTCCAGAGGTAACATCACTTCTCCAAATTCAAGTTGCCGGCTATGTTTACTGTAGGTCCCAGGGGAAGGGGTTGCACTAAACCAGTATTTCAATGGATTACGAAAAACCTTAGTGCAGGGGTGCCCAAAGTGGGGCCCGCGGGCCAAGGTTGGCCCGCCGTACTATTTAGATTGGCCCGCCAATGGATATCTAAAATTTTTAATTATTACTGTACTAAAATTTGTTTCAAAAACTCTTAAAGCACGAATCCCAGTGTAGCTATCAGTGCGTTTATTTTTAGTGTACGTTGACCTAACTAATATATATTATACAGTCCTCACTCATGGTGCTTTGATTACATTTGAAATATCTAAGACTAAAATTGAAATACAAGCAACTATAAGGGTAATGTAGAGTATATCTGTCACGGGCGACCGCGGGCAGAGCGGCGATCGTGAGGGCAAGCGGGGAATCAGGAAGCAGGCAGGCAGGATTCGGGGCAAACGGGGATTTAATCAAAGGTTTTCGGGGAACAGGGAACATCGGACACTGACTGACATCAATGACGGACGAAGGACTCAGGTAAGACACGGACTGAAATACACAGGACTGAGCAAATGAACTAGATACAGCTAGGTACAATCGGGAGAAAACACATGGGTAATCAGGGGGCGTGGCACACAGGAGGAGTGGACGAGCCGGGCATGACAATATCTGTGCACATATGTACATTTTCACACTTCATAAATAGTCATATTTTAACAATTTGCAAAAAGTCCCATGAGTCTTTGTTGCCGCCATACGGGATCAAACCAGTTTGTGGCGGGTCACCACCAGGCTGCTAGCTTAAGCCACTATCAACATGGAGCGGCATCGTCAGTGGCACACAGACAAAAGACATTTTAAAAAATGCTGGGAGGAAGAATATTTTTTCACTGACATAAATGCTAAAGCGGTCTGCCTTATTTGTAACCAGTCTGTTGCTGTACTAAAGGAGTATAACATTCGTCGTCATTATGAGACGAAGCACGCAGCATTTTCGCAATTCAAAGGTGATGCGCGAAAGAACAAGACCAGGGAGCTGCTGGCTAAACTTCACAGGCAACAAGGGACTCTTACACGGCCCTCGACAGCCCAGGACAGCGCGACACGGGCCAGCTTTGAGATTACTGCGCTAATTGCCCGGACTGGGAGATCATTTTCAACGGGTGACTTTGTTAAGGAGTGTCTGTCCATAGCTGCGACAATCATGTGCCCGTCACAGGCAAAAACTTTCTCCCAGATCAGCCTCTCACGAAATACTGTGACACGTCGTATTGAAGAAATGTCTCGAGACATTAAGGAGCAATTTAAAGCAAAGGCTGCTGGATTTGTCGCCTTTTCTTTGGCGTGTGATGAGAGCACGGACATTTCGGACTCTGCACAACTTTTGGTTTTCATACGGGGAGTAAATGAAAACATGGAAATAACTCAGGAGCTGGCTGGATTTGAGACACTGCGCAGCACAACAAAAAGTGAGGATTTGTTTGCAGCCGTTGAGCGAGTGTTGGATACGAACGGGCTGAGCTGGGAAAAATTGGTTGGGATAACAACTGATGGAGCACCTGCCATGGTTGGGAGGAAAACAGGCCTTGCCACACTAATTTCCCAGAAGGTTTCCCAATGTGGAGGTAAGGTGGCAAAATACCACTGCATCCTGCACCAAGAGCAACTATGTGCCAGATCAGTTGGTATGGGAGACGTGGTGCGTGACGTGATTAAAATCATAAACTGCATACGATCAAAAGCGCTCTCACACCGCCAGTTCAGAGCTCTTCTAGAGGAGGTTGATTCACAATACAAGGATGTGCTTTACCACCAAGAGGTGAGGTGGCTGAGCCGCGGGAAAGTCCTCAAAAGATTTTTTGAGCTGCGCCATGTCATCGCGGAGTTTCTGACAAGCAAGAACAGTGACACTCAAGTCCCCACAGATGAAAAATGGTTTTGTGACGTGGCTTTTATGGTGGACATCACTGACCTGCTCAACACCCTGAATATTCAGCTTCAAGGGAAGGATCAGATCATCACTGAGCTGTTTGACCACATAACGGCCTTCAGGTCGAAGCTGCAGCTACTCTGTCGACATCTGTCAGCAGGTTGGTTAATACATTGTACACACACAGAGACACACATACACATTCAGTTTTAATGGTGATAATGTCTATCATACTGTATTTTATGCCGTAAATAAGTCCCGTCCTTGTTAACTGTGTCGCGGAGGGACAGCGCTGTCCATGGTTCTTAAACTTGATTGACAGGCAGACATGCGCTTTGTTTGTCTTTTGGAGCTTGCATATTTTTTGTGATTGTAAAAATGCTTATGATTTAATCAAGTGACAATGGAGAGGAAAGGTGGCAGCATGTACCTGCACCTCACATGATAAAAGTGCAGTTACTGGGACTGATATTATGTGGAATATGTTAGTAAGTGCATTTACTAACATATCCATATTCCACTGTTGTGCAGTTAAAAAGTATTGTTAAAAAGTATTGTAATAAAATTGTAAGGCTAACTCTTTCAAAGTACATAAAACAACATTTATGTTGCAATATTTATTATTATTTGACGACTTAGCAGCTCTTTCACTTCTTCCCAGGAAACCTTGCACACTTCCCTAGTCTGAGAGAGGTCAACCTGGTGAAGCAGAGACTGCCTGAATATGCAGCACTTCTCAGACACTTGGACCAGGACTTTGCGTTGCGCTTTGAGGACTTTAGGGAAAGTAGAGGTGACATGGAGCTGTTTTCTCAACCCTTCACCATAAGTGTGGACTCAGTGCCTGATCACATTCAGATGCAGCTAATTGAGTTTCAGTGTGATTCTGAGCTAAAGAATAAATTCATGTCACTACACCTGAAAGACTTCTACACACATGTCTCATCTGAAAGGTACCCAGACATTAGGAAACATGCACAGGTCATGTTAGCTTTGTTTGGCAGCACTTACATCTGTGAACAGACTTTTAGTGTAATGAACCTTAACAAGTCCAGGCTCAGAAGCACTCTGACTGACCCACACCTACAGGACATCCTCACCCTCTCAGTGAGTCAGCTGCAACCTAATATTGATAGGCTGATAAACGCCAAAGAACAGCTTCATGTTTCTCACTAGTGGTGCAATTATATTGTTCCTACTGTTGTTGTTGTGTTGCTGTTGGACATGCACTCTTTGACATTTTGCACTATATGTGATTACAAAAGTTTAGACGTGTTCTAAATGCCTATATATGACTTATTTGTCATATTTTGTTTAATGGTATTTACACAGAACGGAAGGTTAGATAACTGTTTGATAAATAAAACTACTTTACTTTACTATTAGTGTTTGTATTTTGTGTAAAATATTACATTTGGCCCGCGGTCCTCCGATAGATTTTCATTTTGGCCCACTAAGGGAAAATGTTTGGGCACCCCTGGTTTAAGGTATTAAAATGCTCCCCCTACATGCGCAATCGCATCATTGCATTCGGCTGCGCAACATTTAAGATGGACCGGAAAATCCGAATAAGACGCTGCGAATAATAAATAAGACTGGTGTGTGAGTGTGTGTGGGCTGGCCGCCCGTCCTGGGTTGTTCCCTGCCTCGTGCCCATTGCTTCCGGGATAGGCTCCGGACCCCCCGCGACCCAATAGGATAAGCGGTTTGGAAAATGGATGGATGGATGGAATAATAAATAAGACTGATGTGTGACTGTGCCCTGCGATGGGCTGGCCCCCATCCTGGGTTGTTCCCCGCCTCGTGCCCCCCGCGAGGTAGAAGGATAAGCGGTTTGGAAAATGGATGGATGGAATAATAAGTAAGTTACGTGTGATCCCGCTGCAAATAATAATACGTAATACGTTATTACATGAATGCGCACACAGATGGAGTGCGGAAAAGGTGGAAGCGTAAGAGCAAGATGAATGCGGTAGGCAGGAGTCCTCGCATTAACAGTGAGACACGCGTTTCTCTCATAATGTAATCTATCTTAAAGGTTTTGATGAAACTTGAGAGCCTTGAATAAAATAAGGCAACAATTTGCACCCACTTTTTGGGAGTAAACATAACTGTTTATTGGAGTAAACTGTTTTTTTTAGTGAAATACACCCAATTTAAAGAAAATAAATATTTTAAATATTTAACTGTAAAATGTGGAATTCTATACTGTACTGTTTTTCCGCCATACTACCTTTACCAGCATGCTGTGCAGTTTGTACATTCCCACCGTTAAGGCAGTTTTTTTTTCATCTTGGATGGACCAATTACAGTGGAGAAATCCACTTAGCCCGCGAAATAGCGGCGGCAATGCGTCAGTTGCTGGAGTGAGGGTGTTCTTTTTGGCGGAGATAACAGGTCTGTCGGCACGTCAAATTTTAAATGGCAAGCAATTTTTTTCAAAGAGCTGTAAACCAACTGAGGAACAGGGAGTTTCAGAAGTATCTGAGGAGGTATGTGCATCCAGAGGCGCTTGCAGTTTATTTAAAAATCCTATATGTAAACTTTCCTTGTCGATTGCCTTCAGTGCATATAGAGCTTAAACTCTTCGCTTTGTTGTAGATGTAAGCATAAAGTCACTGCTTACGTTTGGGTCCATCATTGCAGAAGTGCTGCTGGTGATCACAGAATTGCACTTATAATTTTTTTTGTTTGTTTTCTTTGTCTTTCCGTGATCTAAATGTGCCTGTTGGGAAAATCCTTACAACAAAAGCACGGCAAGAAAGTCACAAACTGATTTTTTGTTAATATACATGTAATTTTATGACTACTGTTTAATAATCTCACACTAATATATTGTAAGAATCCTCTGGAATTTCGTTAATGGTACCTTCACCCTGCTGCATGTTAGATCAGCTCTGTGTTTTATTGTTTGATTTCAGCACTTCTGGGGACCTGTAATTAATTGGGGTCTGCCCATAGTCGCTGTGACGGGCATGAGGAAGAGCCCTGAAATAATCAGTCGTCGAATGACCTTAGGTAAGAGGCTGAGGGCTCACCTTCCATCTATATAAGTGTCCACTGGGTCACTCGGGACTCCAGAGGGACTTTTTAAAGGTTTTAAGCTGGTTGCTCTTCTTCTTTCTGGCCTCTGACCCCTGCATGATCTCTGTCTCCCCAGCTCTTACCTGTAACTCACTCGTTTTTATGAAGTTCTCCTATCGAGTCCTCTTCGGATGCCATGTCACCAATGCGACGGCGCAGATAATTCAGGGTGGCCGGCTCATCCGACACAAGTAGGTCTCCACCAGGCTCCCTCTAGAATATTTAAATCTCCACCCCTCATCTGTTGATTAATGCCATATTACTGCTCGACATAGCATTTGCAGCCGGCAACCAGGCAATCACTCAGCCAGCTTTTCTGCCAGTCAGATCCTTCCTTAATAGTGTCACACAAGTATCTTTTATAGGTTTGTGTTCTTCATGAATGTTTTTTTTCTTCCATTTCAGAATGCAGAAGAAAAATCTCCCCTCCTTCCAAATAAATATATATATATAAATTTATATATCTGTGTATTCATTTCTTTCATTTTTCTTATTATGAAACCACACGTGAGTAGGGGCAATTCACTGCCCATACAAAGTGTGAGGGGATAACATTTACCTAATGTAGTCCTGTATTAGACAAAATCATTTTATCATATGGGTCAGTTACAGTTACCTACATAAGAACTTTAAAGAAATTTACAAACGAGAGGAGACCAATCAGCCCATCAAGCTCATATGGGGAGAACTTAACTAATAGCTCAGAGTTGTTAAAATCTTATCTAGCTCTGATTTAAAGGAACCCAGGGATTTAGCTTACTACTTACTAAACTAGTAGCAAGACTCTAAAAACATGATGTGTAAAAAAGTGCTTCCTCAAATTTGTTTTAAAATGTTCTCTCACTAATTTCCACTTATGGCCACGATTTCTAATATTTAAACTAATATTGAAATATTGAACAGCATCCAGACCTGTTAGAATCTTATATACCTGGATCATGTCCTTCTTAGTCTCCTTTACTCGAGGCTAAACGGATTCTGCTCAGTTAACCTCTCGTAAGACATTCCTCTAAGACGAGGAATCATTCTGGTACCCCTACGTTGCACCTTTTCCAAGGCAGCAATGTCCTTCTTAAGGTATGGTGACCAAACCTGCACACAATATTCTAGGTGGGGGCATGCAGGGGCATGATCTATTTCCGTGATCTAAATGTGCCTGTTGTGAAAACATTCCAACAAAGTCACAAACTGATTTTTTTGTTAATATAAATATAATTTTATGACTACTGTTTAATAATCTCACACTGATGTGTTGTCAGAATCCTCTGGAATTTCTTTAATGGTACAGTCGAACCTCGTTACTACGTACAAGACGGGATATCAAAAACATGTACGTTATAAGCATAGAACGTTGTAACCACTTAGTGGAAGATGGATGAAAGAACTCACGAAATATCCATGTAAATGATAAAACTTTAATAGAACAGACCCTTAAATTGACTACAAAACAAACGAACACATTATTACTTGTTAAATAATTCGACAAAGCTCATTTGGATCCTTGGAATTTTCATTAAATTACTCACGATTACTTAGTGCCGGCCTGCGATAAACGGCAACGAAAATACACAACGGCTGGTCAAAATGGATTTTTAAAATAAACATTTGCATCCAAATGAAATATTGGTCAAATTAAATCATAAAATCCTTTACTTCCATTATTATTCTGAATTCACAATTACCGAGATGACCCGTATTTCACAAGGTTTAATAAACGAAGAATACGCACACAACACTTAAGCCATTACTACGCAGCCCAGTAATGATCGGTCAAGGCAACTCATTTAACGCCAAGCAACGCAATAGACAAATGTGCATTGTCGGGCGAAGATCAGGTAGATACAGGTAGATGTAGCGACACAAGTTGTGGTGGGCGGGGAGAGCGCTGTACGTTGGAACGATGGTTAGTTTTCATATTTTCTCTAGAAATTTGGATGTTGTATCGAAGTTTACGCTGTAAGGGTGTACGCTGTAAACAATGGCTGCTATTGGAATAATACCTAGGCTAAAAATGGGAATTAGAAACCTGTACGTTGAAAAGGTGAAAATGTTGTATCCGGGGTACGTAGTAACGAGGTTCGACTGTACCTTCACCCTGCTGCATGTTAGATCAGCTCTGTGTTTTATTGTTTGATTTCAGCACTTATGGGGACCTGATTAACTGAGGTCTGCCCAAAGCAGCGATGAGTAATATGAAGAAGAGCCCTGAGATCATCAGTGGCCAAATGACCTTCGGTAAGATGCAGAGGGCTCACCTTCCATCTGTGTGAGCGTCCACTGGGTCACTCAGGACTCCAGAGAGACTTTGTAAAGGAGGTTTAAGCCTGTGAAACTAATCCAGGGTGGCCAGCTCATCAAATACAAGTAGGCTGCCACCAGGGCTTCAAACCGGCTCACTGTTCATTCAAAGGCTCCTGTAATATATTAAAAAGGACAATTCACCCTAAAACTGAGAAAAGGGGGCCGTTCAGCTCCAAAATCAGGCATCTCCCAGTGCAATGAACTAGATGGTTAGATATCAGTAAATCCTTTAAAAAAATCCTTCAGTTTTAGGGTGAACTGTGCTCTTTACATATCATTGATAAATGGGCACAGCTGATACAGGCTGGCCGGCTCATCAGATACAAGTAGGCCCCTGCCAGGCTCCCTCCAGTATATTTAAATCACCCCTCATCTGTTGATTAATGCCATATATATAAATATAAATGCCAAGCTGTAGAGTATTATGCTTAACGAGAGGGTGGATAAAAAGAGCCAAGTCGCAACAGCCAAACGCGAAGTATTGCGCTAATGATTTATAGCCTTGCCGAGCACTTTCTTGTCTATCGTCTTACCCGAACTCCTAACCTGATCTGTTTGCCCCGTGTATTTGCCTTACCTGTTTTCCTTCCCGTTCCAGACCCGTTCCCGCACCTGACCCGTTTTCCCCACCGAGCCCGGCACGTCCCGTCCCTGTACCCCTGTGTGGTCCTGTCCCGTGCCTCCGTGTCGGATTGCTTCCCCGGATTACGACCTACCTGCCTGTCCCTCGACCTTGCCTTTCGCCTTTCCCTTCTGGTGCCTTAGCTTGCCTTACAGCGCAAATAAAGCGTATTTGGGCTTGCATCTCTGGATCCGTGCCTTTCTGTTCTAGTTTCCCTGACAAGTCTCATTTTAAATGTTGTAATCTTTATTTTTAAATTGATTGATTTCACACCGTCCCCAGAATGGTTTCCTTTCTTTTCCTTCAAGTCTGGTTCTGTACTTGCAATAATAAATATTATATATGTAAATATTATAAATGTGTTGATAAAACATCTAAATGTTGTTAAAATTTGAGAATATATTTTATGCATTATATTTGAAAAAGTCGAATTTGCAGCCAGCTCATTTAACTTATCACAAATAATAAGCTATAAATCATAATAGCAGCATGTGCATAAACATGTTATTGAAACAAACATGACCTGTAGATTCCTCAAGTACGGAGTCATTAAAAATGGCAAAACATGGGTCATGTACTTTTACATGTTGCCTTATGATATACCTTTATCGGCCCCTAGCGTAATTGGGTCAATGGTAGCGTAAATGAATCGGTCCTACAACCTTTTGCCAACACCTTGGTTGCCGTGCGGAAGCCATGCTCAGCATGATTCTGGAAAGCCACTGCTAACTTAGCCGACACTACAGCACATCAGCCTAGCCTCAACCGAACCTTCATGCTGTATTATATGGACAAAAGTACTGGGAAACCTGGCCTTTACACCTACAGGAATTTTTATGACATGTCGTTCTATGATCAGCATCGATATAGAGTTGGTCCCCACTTTGCAGCCATAACTGCTGCCACTCTTCTGTGAAGGCTTTCCACAAGAGTTTGGAGTGTTTCTGTGGGATTTTTTTCTCCACCCAGAAGAGCATTAGTGAGGTCAGGCACTGATGTTGGACATGAAGGCCTGGCTCTCAGTCTGCATTGTAGCTCATCCCAAAGGTGTTAGATGGAGTGGAGTTCAGGGCTCTGTTGACCAGTCGAGTTCTTCCACACCAGACTCACTCAACCATGTCTTTATGGACCTTGCTTTGTGCACAGTTATTCTGGAATAGAAAAAGACATTCCATCAACTGTTCCCACAAAGTTGGAAGCATAGAATTATTGAAAATGTCTGGGTTTGCTGGCAGAATTCTTTTTACTGGAGCTAAGGGGCATAACCCTAACCCATACCATCACCTCTCCTCCAGCATCCATGACAGTTAAAACAATGTAGTCAGGCAGGTAATGTTCTTCTGGCATGCACCAAACACAGACTCTTCTGTCAGACTTCCAGACAGAAAAGTGTGAGTGGTCCCTCCCCAGAACATGTTTCCACTGTTGCCGTCCAGTGGTAACATACTTTACACCACCCCGTGATGTGAGCTTTGCATGCAGCTGTTCAGCCATGGAAGCCCATTCCATGAAGATCCTGGCACACAGTTTTCTTGTTGGGATTTTGAATTTTCTCAGCATGCTGCAAGCCCCGCATTATTACTATACATGATCTGAATCATATCTTTCAGGGAAGAAATCTCACAAACTTTTTAATTGCCACGGTGTCACCCTATGACAGTACCACACTTGAATTCATTGAGTTCTTCAGAATGACCCATTCATTCACAAATGTTTGTAAACCTGACTGCATGGCTAGGTGCTTGATTTTGGTGATGGGTTTGAATGAAACACCTCTATTCGGTGATTCAGAAGTGTGTCCCAAAACTTTTGTCCATATGGTATTTCTGAGTATAACCGTGTAATACCCACTTAAATCACAATGATTAGACATTTGTACTTGAAGACTAGGTTTTAGTTTTAGCAACAGATAATTTCCGAACTAATACTTAATTTTAGTAAATCGATGGATTTGGTCTTATATAACCGACATATTTAATAGTAGTAGGCGATACAGTATATAATTTTTGATACCGTCCAAATATCACACTCAGATATGAAATATTTTGACTGTATTCTAAAAAGCAACAATTTTACCAGACACAAAACAAATGGTAACTCCAGTGAATGATTTCAGCAGCTACCACATCAGGGCTGTACAGCAGACATAACACACAGTAACTCTGAAAATGGTGGCTCCATACACACAGATAAATCCAATATAGAAGTTGGTTCTAATTGGTCTGCTGAAGGTAATATTAATGGAAGTAGTTACTTAAAACCTCAAGATTAGGGGCTTCCATTACTCCATTTTAGACGTAAATAACAATATTTCAATCTGCATGCAAAAGGAGGAGGTTATTTTTTATTTCCCAATATAGTATTTGTAATTAAAAAAGGACAAGTATGTCAGTTATATACGTTTTATTATTCAGGTTAGTATTTAAACAAAAGAAGTAGAAGTACATATATATATTTTTTTTTATGTAATTAATGTAAAACATTAAGACCAGTTTCTTATTTACAATGACATAGACATTATTACTTGTTAAATAATTCGACAAAGCTCATTTGGATCCTTGGAATTTTCATTAAATTACTCACGATTACTTAGTGCCGGCCTGCGATAAACGGCAACGAAAATACACAACGGCTGGTCAAAATGGATTTTTAAAATAAACATTTGCATCCAAATGAAATATTGGTCAAATTAAATCATAAAATCCTTTCCTTCCATTATTATTCTGAATTCACAATTACCGAGATGACCGGTATTTCACAAGGTTTAATAAACAAAGAATACGCACACAACACTTAAGCCATTACTACGCAGTCCAGTAATGATCGGTCAAGGCAACTCATTTAACGCCAAGCAACGCAATAGACAAATGTGCATTGTCGGGCGAAGATCAGGTAGATACAGGTAGATGTAGCGACACAAGTTGTGGTGGGCGGGGAGAGTGCTGTACGTTGGAACAATGGTTAGTTTTCATATTTTCTCTAGAAATGTGGATGTTGTATCGAAGTTTACGCTGTAAGGGTGTACGCTGTAAACAATGGCTGCTATTGGAATAATACCTAGGCTAAAAATGGGAATTAGAAACCTGTACGTTGAAAAGGTGAAAACGTTGTATCCGGGGTACGTAGTAACGAGGTTCGACTGTACCTTCACCCTGCTGCATGTTAGATCAGCTCTGTGTTTTATTGTTTGATTTCAGCACTTATGGGGACCTGATTAACTGAGGTCTGCCCAAAGCAGCGATGAGTGATATGAAGAAGAGCCCTGAGATCATCAGTGGCCAAATGACCTTCGGTAAGATGCAGAGGGCTCACCTTCCATCTGTGTGAGCGTCCACTGGGTCACTCGGGACTCCAGAGAGACTTTGTAAAGGAGGTTTAAGCCTGTGAAACTAATCCAGGGTGGCCAGCTCATCAAATACAAGTAGGCTGCCACCAGGGCTTCAAACTGGCTCACTGTTCATTCAAAGGCTCCTATAATATATTAAAAAGGACAATTCACCCTAAAACTGAGAAAAGGGGGCCGTTCAGCTCCAAAATCAGGTATCTCCCAGTGCAATGAACTAGATGGTTAGATATCAGTAAATCCTTTAAAAAAATCCTTCAGTTTTAGGGTGAACTGTGCTCTTTACATATCACTGCTTACATTTGGGTCCATCATTGCAGAAGTGCTGCTGGTGATCACAGAATTGCACTTATAATTTTTTTTGTTTGTTTCCTTTGTCTTTCCGAGATCTAAATGTGCCTGTTGGGAAAAACTTCCAACAAAAGCACGGTAAGAAAGTCACAAACTGATTTTTTTTGTTAATATAAATATAATTTTATGACTACTGTTTCATAATCTCACACTAATTTATTGTGAGAATCCTCTGGAATTTCTTTAATGGTACCTTCACCCTGCTGCATGTTAGATCAGCTCTGTGTTTTATTGTTTGATTTCAGCACTTCTGGGGACCTGTAATCAATTGGGGTCTGCCCATAGTCGCTGTGATGGATATGAGGAAGAGCCCAGAAATAATCAGTGGTCGAATGAACTTCGGTAAGAGGCAGAGGGCTCACCTTCCATCTATATGAGCGTCCACTGGGTCACTCGGGACTCCAGAGGGACTTTTTAAAGTTTTAAAGCTGGTTGCTCTTCTTCTTTCAGGCCTCTGACCCCTGCATGATCTCTGTCTCCCCAGCTCTTACCTGTTACTCGCTGATTTTCATGAGGTTCTCCTATCGAGTCCAGCCCCGAAACTGGCTCCTGTTCACTTGCCACATGGCCAATGTGCCGGCACAAACGATCCAGGGAGGCCGGCTCATCCGACACAAGTAGGTCCCCACCAGGCTCCCTCTAGAATATTTAAATCTTCACCTCATATCTGTTGATTAATGCCATATTACTGCTCGACATAGCATTTGCAGCCGGCAGCCAGGCAATCACTCTGCCAGCTTTTCTCTTAGTCAGATCCTTCCTTAATAGTGTCACACAAGTACCTTTTATAGGTTTGTGTTCTTCATGAATGTTTGTTTTTCTTCCATTTCAGAATCCAGAAGAAATATGTGAAATGAGCCTTTGCGGCCATAAAGAAATCTCCCCTCCTTCCAAATAAATAAATTATATATATATATATATATATAAATTTATATATCTGTGCATTCATTTCTTTCATTTTTCTTATTATGAAACCACACGTCAGTAGGGGCAATTCACTGCCCATACAAAGTGCGAGGGCATAGCATACTGTATACCTAATGAAGACTGTAGTCCTGTATTAGACAAAATCATTTTATCATATGGGTGGAGGAACTGGCTCCTCTTTGTGTGTCACATCACAAATGGGACGGCGTAACTGATGCAGGGCAACTAGCTCATCAAATACAAGTAGGCTGCCGCCAGGGCTTTGAACCAGCTCACTGTTCTTGCGGAGCCTCCCTCTAGTATATATGAAGGGGCAGTTCACCATAAAACAGAAAAGCAGACAGTTCACCACCAACACTAGGCATCTCCTAAAACTTTTTCAGTTTTAGGGGGAACCGCCCCTGTAAATCACCACCCCTCATCATTAATGCCACATTACTGCTCGACATAGCATTTGTAGCCAGCAGCCAACCAGTTTTTCTCCCAGTGTGGTCCTTCCTTAACGGCGCCACACAGGTGGCTTTCATAGGTTTGAGTTCTTCATGAATGCGTTTTTTCTTCCTTTTCAGAATGGGGAAGAAAAGTGCCAAGTCTCTGTGTCCTGTCTTGGCATAGAAATGCAGAAATGCACACAGACCGGAACAGACTGACAGACAGAGACAAAGACAAAATGAGTGGTGGCAAATTAGTGACAAAGTGAGTCTCGATGTGCTGTGCAGACTCGCCCTCCTTGTCCCGTCCTTCCCAACAAATAAATGAATAAACAAAGAATTAAATGTGAGGTCCTTTCAATTTTCCTATGAATCCACACATTACTAAACCCAATTCACTGAGCATGCAGAGCACAAGGAGAAAACATATACCTAATGAAGACTGTAGTACTGTATTAAACAAAATTGTTTGGGTCAATTTTTTAGTTGTGAAACCATACCCTAAACAGTGTTAGTCTGATTTAAAATGATGTAATTTTTATTTTTTAATTATTTCAAAATGACTACTGTATGTGTGTCCTTTGCACAGACTAGTTGTAGTTTGTCATTCTATTGACAAAATGCAGCCGACCTTTTACTGTGTCTCCAGAATGGTGTTGGGATGTAGGACTTCAAATTTGGTCATGGGAAGACAAGGCATCACCAAATTCTAGTTGTCTGATTAAAACTGCCGTGATTAAGGTTATGTTTGAGCGTGTTTTTTTAAACAATTATTAACCAGCTCAGGGGTCAGACTGGTCTGACATCACAATTGTCGGTTAGAAGAGGTACGACTACCTCACAAAAGTAGGTTTTTTGAAATTTTGCTAATCAGCTGAAATACTTCGTAGGCAGAACTTACCAGCCCCACTGGCACATTGGTAGGGCATGACCACCAAAAAAAAAGAATTTAGACTCCAGAATTAACAATTCAGAAGATATTGGCGAAAATGCAAAAGGGGGTGTTACAGCACCCCACCCTCCCACCCACACTGATTTCAGTCGGATGGTCTCAGTAGTGGGTAGGTCTTGGTCTTATAGCCACTTATTCCCAAATACGTGTGTATACCACAGTTCACATATTAACATAAGCAGGTGAATCACTCACATTAACAACCAGAAAAAAAAAGTTTAAATCAAGTGCTTGTCGTTGGGGCCCATCGTTGGTGCACAGTGATGTTCCTGGAGCTGAATCCAGCAGACACTACACTGCATCCACTTTAAAACCCAGATTTGCCAATGCCACAGATATGTGTGCGTATCAGTATAGGTGTAGGTTACTCACTCATTTTGGTTTCACTCATTTCCGCAGCATAGAACAAGTGTCCTGCTGCTGCTTCCGCTGAATAGAGTTCCAGAACAATCTATGGCGAGGTCAGTTATGGCCAAAACACTTGGCACACAGCAGCGCGATGAGGGAGCAGTTTCCCCGTCTCAGGTAATTCCTGTGCCTCCAGTGGGTGCAGCGACAAGATGAATCAGTTTAAAAGGCGCTGGCCCCTGCTAGTCAGCATGTAGAAACCATCTGGTAATTTCTAACACTCCAGGTACACACAATTGCAACCACAAACCACAATTAAAATAACAAAAGAAAAAAGTACATACAAGACAAGAAGTCTTTGCTGTCAGACTGGGTGTTTTTCTTCTCTACCAAAATGGACACTTCTCCATTTTGTACTGGACCTCCATTGTAATTGGTCCATCCAAAATAATAATACAAAGATCTTGAACAGCAGGAATGTACAAACTGCCCAGCATGCTGGTGAATGTAGTATAGAGGGAAAACAGAACAGCTTAGTATCCTATTAACATACACATAAACCAGATTATATCGATCCTTACACCCCCCCCACCAAATAAAAAATACTGCATGGGGTCACACACACAGCAGAATGATCAACAAATAAGAAAACAGCCTAGCATACAGCTGCATGGCACCAGTGAGGGCCAATGTGCACAGTTAATGCACAGAGCTTATGAATTACACCACCAGGCATGAGAGTTATTGCAACTGTCTGGGAAACTTCAAGTCTCCATTAATAAAATTTTTACTATTTTACAGTTGTGGTAACGAACTGAGAAATTATGTCTTTCATGCGAATAGAGTCAGAGTTTACTCTGTCCGAAATTGAGCCCATTCTTGTTAATGCCGAACAACAACAAAGGTTTAATTCCCAATGAACCCCCCCTGGAGCCAAAGGGGGATGATGTCTATCAAATCAAACCTGCTACACATAATGCAGCGTAAGCACACTGTGCTACAGTGATAATCCCCCGAGTGAAACACGCTGATCACTAAGCAGTACATAGTCATGCGGATTACACAAAGCATCAAAGCAAAGAATTTGCATCGAGGATCTTTTGTAATCGAGTTATTTGAGTTACTCGATGAATCCTTGCAGCCCTAGTTAAATTATAACAACATTTACAGCAACCAGCTTAACAGGAATAGTCTAAAGTTGTGGCTGAAATAATTATCATGCCCCATATTGCACCTTAATTTGTTTTTATATAATTGCGTGGAATAAGTCTTGAGTTGAATTTTTTTTAATGGGCAAAAAATACTTAAGTAAATAAATGGAGAGTTAAATGTCTTGTCTTTTTTCGCTGATCCGAAAATTGATCCAATCCGTGACTTAAAACTGTGATCCAATCCGACCCGTGAGTTTTTTGATCCGTTGCACCACTGAAAATTACAGTAAAAAGCAGAGGGTCACTGTTGCTCTGTGGGATGTTAAGATACCTTCATTTATTCCCTTGTAGAGCATTGTTGGACGAATCAAGGCCCATGTCAATCAATTGACGTCACAGACCTCCTGTGGTTGAGATGGGCCTGGTGAGTCTGAATTCATCTTTGGGAGTGTTCGTAGTTAAAAGTCCATCAAACAAATCAGTCCACGTACTGCAAAATACCTCCAGCGGCACAACATGCTCCTGCCCTAGCACATAGGGAAGTGTTTCCACATTCTGGCTGTGGAAATGGGTACCGGGCTACGTTTCTCCACAAAACAGAGTACAGCCTTTCATTAATGCGGAAAAGGCGTAGAGGAAGTGAGAGCAAATCCGGAAGAAAAAAAACCATGAACAAAAGTTTATGATTACTCAGTGAATCCGGCCCCAGATTCATTACTTTCAAAAATGCATGGCTCCCTGTTGCATGATATGTCCCAAGTTCTCCCTAATGTCACTATAAAACAGGACAACACGGATAATTGTGATATGACTATGCACACATCAAATTCTGAGGGAGACAGCAGCAGTCATCATACTAGGTGGTCTGGTATGGTGAGAATCCCAGAGGCAGAACCTGATCTGGAAAAAAAACACAAACAGGGCAAAACATATTTGCTCCTCGGCTGCACATAAAAATCAATGAGCCAAGCTGGTGAACAGTAGGGCTGTGCAAAAAGAAAATTGATCCATCAATATATCCCGAATTTTCCTTTCATGATATACTACATCCATTTCTTACTCCAAAAATCGATATCTTCAAGGGGGAGAATCATGGAAAATATAACCGGACGTTTTGGGATTTCCTACAGCTACAGTCTCAACTGCTGTAGATGTCGCTGTACGGCTAGGTATTTTGAATTACCACTTGGCATTTCTGGCAGATTGAAATCGCAAAACATGGCAGACCGAGCGGTTGTCATTAGAGCGGCCCCTTCAACATATAAAGCCGACGTGTGGACACACTTCTGTTTTAAAAATTAGCCAGGTAGTATGGACTTGGATAAAGGAAATGCAATTTGCACGCTGTGTCACGCTTCTGTAAAATATTCAGGTAACACAACCAATTTACGAGCTCATTTGATCATGCACCTTCCAGATACAGTACGGCAACAACCGAAGCCTATCAACACAAAAAGACAAAGTACGCTTGATATCGCAAACTCCCATCCACCTTGCCTAGTGCTCAAAAAATTACAGAATCGGTAGTGTTTTTTATTTATCAGGATTCGCACCCCTATAGCGTGGCAGAAAACACCAGCTTCAGGTACATTGTCAACACCCTGGAGCAGTGCTATGTGATCCCAACTCGCAAACAACTGACGGAGGTAAGTTGAGGAGGTAACGCAAGCTGTAAAAAAAAAAATCTCTTCTCTCTGCAGAAAGAGTGGCACTTATGTGCAATTGCTGGACTTCGTGAGCAACTGAATCCTACATTATGATCACCTCGCACCTCATTAATGAGGACTGGCAACTGATTTCCAGTGTTTTGCAGACAAGGGCATTGCGTTAGAACCATACTGCCGGTAACATCGCCAAGCTGTTGAAAGGGGCAGTGGAGGTATGGGACATAAAAAGCATAGTCAAACATGACCATTGCAGCGCAGCTTGCCAATATGACATATTTTAAATGCTTTGTTGACACACTGAATTTAGCTTCACAGTGTCCGCTAAAGCTAGCATCAGTCACTCGATTGCCGGGAAAGGTTAGAAGAATAAGTAGTTTTTTCAAACACGGCACTATAGCCAGCCATGTACTCCGTGAAAAACAAAAGTTGCTGAACTTACCTCAAAACACATTGCTCACTAACATTGTTACCACGTGAAATAGTGCACATGACATACTGGAGCACTTTTTAGAACTACAGTCAGCAATCCATGCCGCCCTCTTCTCAGCTGAAGTGAGGAAGACGGAGAAGGAGATCTGCACACTAAGCGAGTCAGACATAACAGCTGCTGAAAAAATTGTCACTGCTATGAAGCCCAAGAAGATTTTTTATGTGGCCTCAGATGTAGATCCAAGGCTTGAAGTCCTGCCCGACCTTACAGAGGACCAGTGCCAAGACACGTATGCTAGAATTATTGCAGAAGCTGCAAGGAGCAAGGGGGCACTACATTTAAGATAAATATTTTAGTTTATGGCATTGTTTAACTACTGTAAACAACAATTTACATTCTAATAACATTTTAAATATCCATTCATTTAAAAATCATCCATATTTAAAAATCATAAATACTTGTGAATGATAGTCAAAGTCTGGTAAATTTAATTCAACTGGCATTTGGATTTTATACTTACTAATCTTATATTTACTAATTCTGTAAAGCTAATATTGATGCATTGCTGTTTCACAGCAGAGTGAGACAGGAGTGGAGATTGAAGAGGCAGAAACTGATGTAAATGTGCTGCCAGAAAAAGACATGGACGGCAATCATTGTCCTCAGCAAGAAGATATCTCTGCAGTAACAAGTAATCAAGGCATTCTTGCTCTCTAGCTGACCTGCTTGGTCAAACACATGCTGCAGGTTAGTTTGATAATACTTTAAAGGTCACTGGAAAAAATAACTACCATAATGTTTCATCATAAACATCTCTGAAAAACGTGTTAAGTTTGCTTTAAAAAGTTACAATTCACTAGCAGCCTGTGATGAAAGGGTGTCGGACAAAGTCACTCAGTGCCTATTGCTGTAAACAAACAATGTATTTAGAATGATATTCTATTGTGACATTACTCATACTTATTTATTGTGTTGTCATACTCTGCTACAGGTTCGGCAAAGAAATTGAAAAATGCAGAGGACCAGGCAAAGGAGGAGATGCCAAGATACAAAGAGGAAGCTCCCCTATTGCTCAGTGTCAATCCACTGCACTGGTGAAAAGCACATCAAAGTAGGGCTGCAAGGATTCATCGAGTAACTCAAATTACTCCATTACAAAAAATCCTCGATGCAAATTCTTTGCTTCGATGCTTCGTGTAAACCGCATGACTATGTACTGCTTAGTGATCAGCGTGTTTCACTCGGGGGATTATCACTGTCGCACAGTGTGCTTACGCTGCATTACGTGTAGCAGGTTTGATTTGATGGCGCAGTGGAGGAAGACAGGGAAAATAGCGAGGAAAGTCAGAGAAAAAGATGAAAAATGTCTAAAGTTTGGGACCATTTCAAACAAAAGAAAAGCGAACATACTGTACAGTGTGTCCATTGTAAAATCGAATTAGCTTACCACAATAGCACAACATTAATGATTGAACATCTCAACAGAAAGCACCCAGTCGATGCATCCACTCCACATAGCGGAACCAACACCAGATTAGCGAGAGCGTTTCACTCACATTCGCGGTTAAAATAGACCTGCGATAGAAGTGTATTTATGGGCATATGTGTGAATAAAAAAAGTATAACGAGACTCAGCTGAAGCAGCCCCTATTTTTCCTAAATAAAAACATTGATAACATAAGAGCAGTGAAAATGATGCTGTCGTAATTTAATTAACATGGAGCTGGAGCATGTCTATACACTAACAGCAAAGAGACGGTTCCGTTGCAGAGATGGTGAACTCAGGTGGAGTGAAGGAAAACAACAGTAGTGCTTGTAATTGCTACTAAACCTTTACTGGTAAAGAGCTGGCGAGAGTCCTTAATCAAACCAGCTGTTCAACAAGTTGAAATGTGAAGAAAAGCGATGTTTTCAGCTGCCCCCATCCACCGCCGTCTGTGTTCCACAGCAGCAAGGCTATAGTAAAGCTATACAAATTAAAGTAGAAGCTGTTTGTATGCAGATAAACTGTTAGCTTAGTTTGACACAGTATTTAGATTTGGAAACTTGCAGCAGGCTGACAGCAGCCGTTACACTTTTTCTCAGTGATATCTGCAGCATGCAGGGGTGAGTCTAAAGGGGAGCATGGAGTGTACTCAACTAGATCTATTTCAAGGCTTTAGTGATATTATTTTGCAGATTTAGATTATTATGAATAATATTACATAATTATAATATAAATATTATAGAAATATAATACAAAAATTACCCACCCACCCTTTTCCCCCAACAACCTTGGGCTAGTGAAACTGAGACGCTGAATTATCCAACCGCCACATGCTCCTTTAAAGGCTTACACACACACCCATTCTCTAACACACTTAAACACACACACTCTCACTTACATTCACTTACACACACATGAACATGCACACACCATTCCTACCTCATCCAGGAGATACAAACTTGTCAGAACTTTTTTATGCCAACTACAAATGTACAAGAACACAGAGAGTAAAGGCTGTTCTAATTTATGCCTTAGTTTAAGACATATGTATACCTTTTTTTCAGTAATTTTATTTGATATTATTTTATTTTTTTATTTAAGAGTGTTTTCTTTCAAAAAAAAAAACAAGTATATACATAAATGTACTAAAAGGGTTTAGTACTTTTGTCAGTTGTTGTATATGGAGTTCAATCACTAAAAATGTTCCTACAAAGGAAACCCAGGAGTTCATTCATTTTACGAGACCTGGCTATTTTTTCTTTTTAGAATAGTTACTATTGTTTTTTTAATAAGACAAAAGTATTTCTTATCCGATTAATCAATGGAATAATCGATAGAATATTCGATTATTTATTTTATGCATTTAAGAAAGTGTTTTTTTTTTTTAAAAAGCAAAACAAATATGTACATCAATGCACTAAAAGGGTTTAGTTCTTTTGTCAGTTGTTGTATGGAGTTCAATCATTAAAAATGTTCCTAAAACGGAAACCAATGAGTTATTAATTTTAAGACTAGTTACTATTGCTATTTAATAAGACAAAAGTATTTCTTATCCGATTACGCGATGGAATAATTCATAGAATACTTGAGTACTAAAATAATCCATAGTTGCAGCCATAATAATGACTTTATTTTCTTCATAAGAACAGCTAATATGCTCAGCGTTTTGTTGGACTAAGACCTGTGTAACCTCTGTAGGGTCCAGGTATCACCTCATGCTGCCAGTAGTGACACTGACCGTAGCTCAAATGCAAAAGTAGTGAAAAAGAGTCAGAAAAGATGAGGATGGAAAAATGCCAGTGGCCTCCACCTGCTAACCCATTCCTGTTTTGGGGGTCGTCTCATTGTTGCACCTCTAGTGCACCTGTTGTTAATTTCATTAACACAAAAGCAGCTGAAACAACCCCCTCTGCTACTTAACTGACCAGATCAATATCCCAGAAGTTTAGTAGACTTGATGCTATACTGATTAAAAAGTGTTCCTTAAATTTTTTTGAGCAGGGTATTTTGTAATATATTCCACTCATGTGGTGCATAAAAACAAAAGGCGGATTTCCTCAGTACTGTGAGTGTGGTGGGAGGCTGAAGGAGAAGCTTAACTGATGAACGGGTTCTGTATGTATTGGTGCGGAATGTCAGCAAACTACATACGTACTGAGGTCATTTGCCCATTAAAGCCTTTGTAATAAAAACCAGGCAATGCATTTTCCTTCTAAGAAAAGGAAATCTATAAGCAGTTAGCCAACAAACATGTTAGCCGTCTGTTATCATTAATGCAATGAGTAATAATAAAATAATATCATTAACGTGGGAACAATACAAAAGCGTAAAACAAAAATGTGTCCTGTAAAATGTGGTAAACGCCCAGTCATACTCAAATTATATTTAAAAAAAATACAGTTGTGTAACGTCAAACCGATCTAACTTTGAAAAATACCATGATATACTGTAAACCTTTGGTTATACCGTCCAGCTCTAAACTCTACCTTGCAAGGGTGAAAGCTAAATCACACAAACACTAAGAACTGGGCCTTGTGCTACTCGTCAAAATGTAAGGTTGATCCAGAGTACAGGGATGAGTCATTTGCTGGCGGTGGTTTCACCTTAAGTGCACAAAGACAACTGATCATTTAGCTGTTGCTTGTACCGACAACCACAAATGTCTAATGTGTTCTAGCTGAATCAGTGAATATGACATTTTGACTGGGAATCTTTCATATGTATAAAAATATCAGATTTTTAGTTTTAAATACTAAGAATTACAAACAATAAAAGTTGCGCCAACTTTCTTTTACTCAGATGATTTATCTTTCATATGTGTAAAAACTTTAAAATTTCAGTTAAACATGCTAAGAATTCAAAACCGCAAAATATGTGTCATCTAATTATTATAAATGAAGATAACAAAACAGTCAAATAGCATGTTTATTTAAAACATGATAGTAATAAATAACAGCAGACAGATTTTGAGGATCCCTGTGGGGAATGACAGCAAACTTGACTGTGAAGGGTAGCTACCAGTTGTGGCACCTATAGGGAGCTGGGGGTCACAGGCCTTGCTCAAGGGCCCCCACATGCGCTGACAGTGGGCTTGAACTGGTGGCCTTTGAACCATGAGTAGAGAGGCTTAGTTGACACAGGTGTATGGAACATAAGCTGAATAAGGTGCTAACACAAAAACACTGTTTACAGAGTTTTGGCAGTGTCATTTCTGACCCAAAGATTGCCTATTCAAGACCAACCCAGCACATGTCTGGGCACTGTTTTTGTACCCCTCGGCACTGCAATGGGTGAAGCCGTAGCATACTAAACTCAAATTTTAAAGTCTTTACACATATGAAAGATAAATCTTACGGAAATACAATAGGGTGGAACAACTTTTGTTGTTAGCAATTGTATGTACAATTAAGTTTTTATGGATATGAAAGAAATGATCTGAGCGAAAAATAATTGCTCAGCATAACAGTAGGTGTTTTTCTTCTAAACTTAAAAAACTTCAAAATTTAGTGCACTAAGTTGCCTTTAAATTTTAAGTTGTCTTAACTTTTTGTTTTTTACAGTGAAAGGATTGACGCAGTAACTGACTACTCGGGAAACAGTATAATGCATAAATTGCAATTAAAAACAAATCACAAATATTAAGAACCTTGCCTAACGATCAGTACAAAAACGTCTTAAATCATAAATCTTATGTAGTGCAACAACGTTCGCCCCTTCTGCGGACTAAAAAACTGCTTGTCCAACACATTTCATGCCACGACCTCATACAAACAAGTGAGACCGAGGAAACACCTTGTATTTGAGTAATTTAAAGTAGAGGTAAATATTTATCTTCAAACTATATCAAAGTGTAAAAACAGAAAAGCTATCCGGACATACTCTATGTTCAGTCTGTTGAATCTGTTTACGTAACCCTGCTATTCTGCTGATGTACCGGCCGTATTGTAATGACAACTTTTTGTTTTATTTTGTTTCTTGTTCTCTCTACCTTCACTTAATCTCCTTGGTCTGTAGTGTGTACTCTTGTTTGTTATGTAATTTACTGAAAATTAAAATAAAAAAGTGACACCGGAAATGAAGGAGCTGAGCAAGATGGTTGTCTCGCACTGCCCCCTGGTGGACATGACCCTTAATCCTCCAGATAAACGTACACTAAGCACGCAGTAGCGTACACGTTGTGTCAATTGTATCCTGGCCCTAACCGTTCATACTTTAACATAAGCAAATGAATCAGTCACGCTGCCAACCAAAAAGAAAAAAATATATATATATATATATTAAAATCAAGAGCTTGTCGTCGGGGCCCGTTGTTGGTGCACAATGATGTTCAACTCTGGAGGAATTAAATCCAGCAGATATTACAGCGCTTCCACATTCAAACCCAGACCTGTCGATGCCACACGTATGCGTGTATCAGTATAGGTGTAGGTTACTCACAAATGGTTTCTCTCAGTCACGGAGCCTGTAACAGGTGGAGCGGGTGTCCTGCCACTACCTCCAATGAGTAGATAGGGAACATCCTATGGCGAGGTTGGTTACAGCCGACCACATGGCACACAGCAGCACGATGAGGGATCCGTCTCCCCGTCTTAGATCCAGTGTCTCTGGTGGGTCCAACACCGGACTACGATTTCGAATTAATTTCTTCACCGAATTTCGGAGGGGCGGCAAGATGAATTAGTTTAACCGCGGTTGGCTCCTCCCGGTCAGCTAACATTATCCTCCTGGTAATTTTTAACTTTGCCAGCTGTACACAACTCCAACCGCAAACCACGATTATATTAACAAACAAACAAAATAAGTCTTTGCCGACAGACCCGTTATCTCCGCCAAAAAGAACAACTCCAGCAACTGACGCATCGCCGCCGCGATTTCGCGGGCTAAGTGGATTTCTCCACTGTAATTGGTCCATCCAAGATGAAAAAAAAAACTGCCTTAACGGTGGGAATGTACAAACTGCACAGCATGCTGGTAAAGGTAGTATGGCGAAAAAACAGTACAGTGTAGAATTCCACATTTTACAGTTAAATATTTAAAATATCTATTTTCTTTAAATTGGGTGTATTTCACAAAAAACAGTTTACTCCAATAAACAGTTATGTGGGTGCAAATTGTTGCCTTATTTTATTCAAGGCTCTCAAGTTTCATCAAAACCTTTAAGATAGATTACATTATGGGAGAAACGCGTGTCTCACTGTTAATGCGTGGGACTTAAGACCCCTGCCTACCGCATTCATCGGATCCTGCTCTTACGCTTCCACCTTTTCTGCACTCCGGATGTGTGCGCATTCATGTAAATAACGTATTACGTATTATTATTTGCAGCGGGATCACACGTAACTTTTTTATTATTCCATCCATCCATCCGCTTATCCTTCTGGGTCGCGGGGAGTCCGGAGCCTATCCCGTAAGCAATGGGCACGAGGCAGGGAACAACCCAGGATGGGGTGGGGGGGCAGCCCATCGCAGGGTACACGCACCAGGGGCGCCGCTAAGGGGGGGAAAGTTGGGACAATTCTAAGGGCCCACGCCCTTTAGGGGCCCCCAGAGATCTGAATGGGTGTGGTAGGGGGGCCCAACCTCATATTTTGTCATAGGGCCCAAAATTGCTAGCGGCGCCCCTGACACGCACACACCAGTCATATTTATTATTCCATCCATCAGGTACCCCGAGCACAAAGAGCAACCAGTTGATAGACTATAATAGCTAATTCCCTATAAGGACATCTAAGTCCTGATTGGTCATGAAACAACAAGAAATCAAGTTCTATTGGTTCACATTTGCAGCAAGGTAAAATCCACCCATTTTGATCAATTTACCAGAACAGGCTCCTACCTGAGATAAGAATATAGATATTGATTATATTGACATTGAATCACAGTGAATATTAGGTTGACCTTTGATTCAAGATTGTTATTGACATCTTGTCATTGAGTCACTGTAAATACATGGTTAACATTTAATAGGATTAACGTGACAATATATTTGTACTACCGCATAACATATTGCATAAGGCCTACTGTGACTACTTTATAACTACAACTCTATGTGCACCAGTTGGGGTAGCTTCGAATACCTTCCGCATGCAGTTTCTCCCCCCCCCCCCACTGTACTCCACTGTCTGTCTCTCTAAGTTCTGATCTCTCTTCAGTGTCTGTGGAACTAACTGCAGGCAGCTATCATGGAGCGAGGTCATGCAGTATTCAAAACAATCTCTTCTTGCCTAAGACATAACAGACCCAATATGCCTCCCCTCCCGGGTCTACCAATGTCCAATTTTCTGTCCGCACTTTCACGTGAAGCTGTTCGACCAGCAATATTTCATTAATGATGCTGGTCACCCGGCACTAAAATACAATATATGCTGGTATAATCACATGCATTATGCTGGTCATGCTGGTTACCAGCTATGCTGGTCTTTGTTGGTTTTTTCAGCAGGGTTAACAGTTAAATTTTATACATTGAACAACAGAGTTCACCGTAATTATCTAATGACCAACTAATAATATGAATAAATCTACAGAAACACATGTTACCCCAGAGGTGATGCTCTTTCTGACAGCAGGTTTGGAGACTGTCACAGTAAAGCTGTAATATGTCTTCAGGCTCGTGATCTCCAACAGCTATTGCAAAACCCAGAATGCATGCGAAGTTGGGAAAAAATAACAGTCCTGTATTTGCAATAATACGGACACTTAGTATAATCAAAATACAGTACTTTGTCTTGTAAGAGCATGGATATTTTTACAGTGTAAATATCATAAATATGATAACAAAACATCTTCATATGTTAATAAAAATTGACATAATTTATTATTTTATACATAATATTTGAAAAACAGAAAGCTATTCTAAATTGGATCCAGCATATTTAACACATCATCATAAAAAATCAGAATGTACATAAATATGTTATTGACACAAAAATGGACGGTAGGCTCCTTATTTATGTACAGAGTTGTTGTGAAACGGGAAAACTTAGTTCATGGATCCTTACCGGTTGCCTTATGATATGCAACCATGGCCTGAGCGTAACTGCGCCAATGGTAGCATAAATGAATCGGTCCTCTTACTTTTTGCCAACACCCTGATTGCCGTGCATAAGCCGCACTTGGCACAACTCCTGTAAGCCACTGCAAACTAAGCCGACACTGCAGCACATCAGCCGAGCCTAACCTGAGTCTTCCAGCTACACTCTATGGACAAAAGTACTGGGACATCTGGCCACAATACCTACAGGAAATTCTATGAAATCCTTAGGCATCAATGTGGAGTTGGTCCCCCCCTTGCAGCTATAACAGCTGCCAATGTTCCTGAAAGGCTGACCACAAGATTTTGGAGGGTGTCTGTGGGATTTTTTTTCCATTCATCCAGAAGAGCATTTGTGAGGTCAGGCATTAATGTTGGACATGGCCTGGCTCCTGTGTCCCAAAACATTTGTCCATATAGTGTATCTGGGTATAAGCATGTAATACCTACCACAGTTCTTAAACGTTTGTACATGAAGACTAACTTTTAGTTCTAGCAGCAGATAATTTCGTAACTACGCATAACACTTACTTGTGGTATAATTTAATCCGGTGGATTGGGTCATATATAACCAAAAGATTTAATAGTATTAGGCGATATCTAATTGTTGATACCATTCAGATATCACACTTAAATTTAGTGACACTTTCTCCAAAAATTATCTCAAAATGTGAATAAATTGTTCCAGTCTGGAGCCCTACAAGCAGTCTTTGTGTGGGAAATACTGGTCTTTATAGCATCAACTGGAAGGAAGGCCAGGATGCAACAAATGAAAAAAAACTCTTGACTTTATGTATGAAATTGGCAATAATATTTATTTATTTATTAAATGAAGGTGTCAGAACCCTGTTCCAGATCTTTCCAGCCCACTTGAAACCCTGCTTAACATATTCAGCTAGGAGACTGGATAAAGTTAATGTAACATTAACCATGGACATAAACCATGAATTTATTGTAAATTCTATTTCTCTAATGCTATTTTACTCAACATTAACGCTTACTCTGCACCTTGGGTCTGTTCCCTTCTCCTCCCTTTGCATATATCAATACACATTAAGGATATGATGGCTCATCTATTATACAAGTTAAGAAAACAAGAGTAATTAAACATTCTAAGCACTATACACTAACAACATGCCCTTAATCTAGGTAAGCCTGAAATATAATAATAACACTTTATTGATCCCTGTGGGGAAATTCTCATGACGATCAGGCATTTTGATCTTCCTTTGATGCAACGCTTTCTCTGCGTGGCTTTGAGCTGCATGGCTCTTTCTGGAGGTTAAGGTGTTGGAGTACACTGCTGTTTCTGCTTAGCCCCAGTGAATGATTTCAGCAGCTACCACATCAGGGCTGTACAGCAGACATAACTGTTAGGAGAAAGCGCCATAGCTTTCACTCCTACAATCTCCTGTGTGAGGAAGCGCCGCAGCTTACTACTCACACACTTCCACTTTTAGGACCCAGGAATAACGAGACAGCACACGTCTTTCTGTTTTACTTGCGCAAGGGTGCCCACTTCAGGTGCAACAGACAGTATCTGCGCCTCTGTTGAGTGTCACACAGGACAGTCCCTTGGCTTCTTTATTTATAGGGTAGGGGAGGGGTTACATGGGTCTTGTCTTTAAACTAGTCAATGCTGTGTGAGGCCTCCGTGAAACAGGGTTAATACAAAGCATTACATTTCTCAAGGTGGGCCCCCTGCTATGTTGACAGAATCTGTTTCCTTTCTCAAGGTCTCTTATTCCTGCGTCACAATCTGGTAGGCCCCTGTGAGGACATCTTGTCTGCAACCCTTTCTGGGCCATGGGTTAGATGTTAAGGGTTGCACGTACACATATAGGAGGATAATAATATGATAAAATACACAGATACACTCTAACAATAACACACAGTAACTCTGAAAATGGTGGCTCCATACACACAGATAAATCCAATATAGAAGTTGGTTCTAATTGGTCTGCTGAAGATAATATTAATGGAAGTAGTTACTTAAAACCTCAAGATTAGGGGCTTCCATTACTCCATTTTAGACGTAAATAACAATATTTCATTCTGTATGCAAAAGGAGGAGGTTATTTTTTATTTCCCAATATAGTATTTGTAATTAAAAAAGGACAAGTGTGTCAGACATATACGTTTATTATTCAGTGCCATTTCGTGCTGCTTGATAATGTGTGGGGGACCCCAGGATCTCAAGGATTCCTCTTCCTGATCCCTGCTTCTGTAGTCTGCTCTGGATGGACCTGCTGTCTCCTGCTGACTGGGGCCCATCTTCAGGGCGGCCCACCACCTGAAGAGCCTCAACAGTGTGCCTCAACATCCCTTCGGAAAAGCTCAGATCAAGAGCTTATGAGACCAACCCGGTGTCTCCGCTGGGGGGGGGGGGGGCACTGACTAGGGGTTAACTGGCTTGTATTCCTCTGTCTAATGTTGACCAGGAAACATTCAAGCTACATTTAAGCTGAAATATGCAATTATCTTAGCTGCAGGGTTAAAGTTATGAGTCTGTTCTTCCTCATGCTGAAACTACTTTTACACACCAAACAGTGTGAGGAAAGCACACGCCGACCTCGGGCTGGTTGAGCCAGTACATGACCTCCAGCTGGCTCTCGGCTCGCTGTGGTGAGTCTTCAGGGTGGTCTGTCATTCAGTAACGATCCATGTCGAGCGAGCAAGTAGGAAGCGGGGAATCACGAGTTGGGCAGGCTTTGATTCAGAAGACGGGCACACGCGGTAAATGAGGGGGCGTGGCACAGACAAGGAACAGGTGAGCAGGGTGTGACACTCAGCGTGAGAAATATAAGGTGTAGCATGTGAACGTGTGAACTGGTTGAAATACATGAGACTTGAGAGCCCTGAGAATAACAGTTGGCAACTTGGTGAAACAAAAACATGCTGCACTAGTACAGTTAGTGCATAAACAGCTTAACTCCAGACATGAAAAAAGAATCATCTCAGCGGTTGAACAACGAGAGAAAATAAAGAATTAACTCACTTTCACACACACAGAGAGCCTTTAAGGAAACAAGCAGGCAAGAGGGCAATGAGGAATACTCTGAAAACTTTTTTTTAGTTTGGCAGCTTATAAAAACTTAAAATCCGAAACAGATCAAAATAAATCCAGTGCAACGGAATACATATTAACCTTTACTTTACTCTCAGTTTTTTGTTTGACACACCAAAAAACAACACACAAAAAAGTAGGTTGTAAGACTACTAAAAGTAGATTTGAGGACAGTAGATGTTACCACAGCCAGATCCTGCTCTTTCCCATCATTCCAGGAATATTTAGATCTTAGAAAAGCAGAACAGAGAAAATGTTGCAAAAAGCCTGCGTGAGAAGCACTGTCTTTTTACTTTTGCTCCAGGTTGTCACGGTCCATTTTTGTGGGGCTGCCCTTGAGCAGCACTAAATCCTCCCCTTACATGATGGAGGCCGTCAACTTCAAGCCCAAAGCCTCTGCCACCAGCTTCTCATCAAAGGTGGAGAGCTCGCCAAGGCCCAGGTTCTTCTCAATTCCATGTCTCCTAAGGAGGAGAGGGGTAGAGAAGTATTTTCACTTTCCTCAGACCTCAGAAACACACACTCCACACCCCCTCTTTGTCATTCATAGCATCCAGCAGAGAGTATGTGAATCCAGCCCCTGCATATGCCATCCAGTGTGGCAGAGCCTGCCCCAGCCTTGGCCTCCACAATCTCAGTGCCTGCCTCCTGGATACGGCCCATAAGGGTAGCAAGCTGCCAGAAACAATGGGCACGAGGCAGGGAACACCCCAGGATTGGGGGCCAGCCCATCGCAGGGCACACTCACACACCATTCACTCACACATGCACACCTACGGGCAATTTAGCAATCCAATTAGCCTCTGCATGTTTTTGGACTGTGGGGGGAAACCGGAGTACCCGGAGGAAACCCCAGAACGACATGGGGAGAATATGGGCTGGACAGGCAGATCAGGCGGGACAAGGACGTCAGGCGCCGGCGGGACAGGTAGGACAGTCACGGGCTCCAGGGTTGCTGCCTCACTAGCAGGCATTGCCCCTTTAAGAGCCCGCTAACCCGCGGGATAGCGTCCCATACTGCCCTGGCCCCTTTTAGAGCCAGGCGTGTTCCCCGGAAGGGGGAAGCTGCCCGCAAAGGCAACGTCCGAGCTGATCGGGGAGCCCTCCCGATCACTTGCAAGGAGAGAAGTGGGGAAGAGAGAGCAAGCCCCCAGGATGATCGTTGGGGCTTCCTCCTCTTCTTTCTCCAGCTTGCAGCGGTGGAGGGAGGTTGGGCCTTTTCCTCAGGGACGGAAGGCGGTACAGCAGCCTCCGCGTAGTACAGCGCTACTGACTGGGCTCTCTGCTCAGTAATCCGCTGCATTAGCAGCCGGAGATTTTCACGTACCTCCCACAAGGGGTACGCGTCTCCGGGCGGGGCTGCCTCACTTAGGAGGTCCCCGCTCCGGCTGGCCAAATCCCGGGATGCTGGGTCCTCCTGGACCTCCAGTTGAATTAGCTAATAAAGCACCTCCTGCAGTAGATCAAGGCGCTGGTCCTTGGCCCGCCGCAGTGCTTCTTTCAGGAGGTCCGTCATTCTGTTGCGATCGGCGGGGAGGATGGGCAAGCAGGAAGCGGGGAAAGGAGAAGGCAGGTAGGCAGGATAAAGGAAACCAGGGTTTAGTCACTGAAGACAGGGCAGACGGCGACGAACATCAATGACGGATCTGGGGAATACGGACTTAGACATGGACTAAATACAGTATAAAATGTAGTTTTAAAAGAGATGAGGGATATTATTAGCCAACCTTTAACATTACTATTTGAGAAATCCTTATCTACTGGTGTGGCACTTTCTAATTGGAAGCATACTAATATAACACCCATATTCAAAAAAGGGGATAGAAGTAATTCAGCAAACTATAAGCCAATCAGTTTAACTTGCATAACTGGAATGGTAATGGAAGCTATAATCCAAGTGAAAACGGTAGATTACCTGGATTAAAATAACATTCTGAGGGATAGCCATCATAGATTTAGGAGAGGTAGGTCCTGTTTAACTAATCTACTTGAGTTCTTTGAGGAAGCTATGAAAGAAATCGATCACAAAAAGGCCTATGATGTTATCTGCTTAGTTCTGCAGAGGGCCTTTGATGTTGTCCACCACAAACAGCTCGATTATATAATTCCTTGGTAAGTCCTCACCTAGAATATTGTGTGCAGGTTTGGTCACCATACCTTAAGAAGGACATTGCTGCCTTGGAAAAGGTGCAACGTAGGGGTACCAGAATGATTCCTGGTCTTAGAGGAATGTCTTATGAGAGGTTAACTGAGCAGAATCCGTTTAGCCTCGAGTAAAGGAGACTAAGAGGGACATGATCCAGGTATATAAGATTCTAACAGGTCTGGATGCTGTTCAATATTTCATCCATCCATCCATCCATTTTCCAAACCGCTTGTTCAATATTTCATCCATCCATCCATCCATTTTCCAAACCGCTTATCCTATTGTGTCGCGGGTGGTCCGGAGCCTATCCCGGAAGCAATGGGCACGAGGCAGGGAACAACCCAGGATGGGGGGCCAGCCCATCGCAGGGCACACTCACACACCATTCACTCACACATTCACACCTACAGGCAATTCAGCAACTCCAATTAGCCTCAGCATGTTTTTGGACTGTGGGGAGAAACCGGAGTACCCGGAGGAAACCCCACGACAACATAGGGAGAACATGCAAACTCCACACACATGTGACCCAGGCGGAGACTCGAACCTGGGTCCCAGAGGTGTGAGGCAACAGTGCTAACCACTGCACCACCATGAGTGAGAGAACATTTTAAAACAAATTTGAGGAAGCACTTTTTTACACATCATGTTTTTAGAGTAAGGAATAGTCTTGCTTCTAGTTTAGTAAGTAGTAAGATAAATCCCTGGGTTCCTTTAAATCAGAGCTAGATAAGATTTTAACAACTCTGAGCTATTAGTTAAGTTCTCCCCAAATGAACTTGATGGGCTGATTGGTCTCCTCTCGTTTGTAAATTTCTTATGTTCTTATGTAGGTAACTGTAACTGACCCATATGATAAAATGATTTTGTCTAATACAGGACTACATTAGGTAAATGTTATCCCCTCACACTTTGTATGGGCAGTGAATTGCCCCTACTCACGTATGGTTTCATAATAAGAAAAATGAAAGAAATTTATACACAGATATATAAATTTATATATATATATATATATATATATATATATATATATATATATATATATATATATATATATATATATATATATATTTATTTGGAAGGAGGGGAGATTTCTTTATGGACGCAAAGGCTCATTTCACATTTTCTGCATTCTGAAATGGAAGAAAAAAAAACATTCATGAAGAACACAAACCTATAAAAGGTACTTGTGTGACACTTAAGGAAGGATCTGACTGACAGAAAAGCTGGCAGAGTGATTGCCTGGCTGCCGGCTGCAAATGCTATGTCGAGCAGTAATATGGCATTAATCAACAGATGAGTGTGACGCCCAGCTCGTCCGATCCTCGTGTGTGCCACGCCCCCTGCCTTCCCACGTGTATTTCCCTGATTGTACCCTGCTGTATCTGGTTACTTTGATTAGTCTTGTCTGGTTTTAAGTCCTGGTCTTACCTGTTAGCAGTGTCCTTGTGGGTGGTGATGGTCGTTGGCGTGTCATGTTCCCCAGTCCTTGTCGTTATAATAAATCCCCGTTTACCCTACTTCTGCCTGGTCACTTGCCTCTCCGCTCGTCACCGTACCCGTGCGCCTCTACCGCCGACGTCCCGCGTCACAATGAGGGGTGGAGATTTAAATATTCTAGAGGGAGCCTGGTGGGGACCTACTTGTGTCGGATGAGCCGGCCACCCTGGATCGTTTGTGCCGGCACATTGGCCATGTGGCAAGTGAACAGGAGCCAGTTTCGGGGCTGGACTCGATAGGAGAACCTCATGAAAATCAGCGAGTAACAGGTAAGAGCTGGAGAGACAGAGATCATGCAGGGGTCAGAGGCCTGAAAGAAGAAGAGCAACCAGCTTTAAAACTTTAAAAAGTCCCTCTGGAGACCCGAGTGACCCAGGGGACGCTCATATAGATGGAAGGTGAGCCCTCTGCCTCTTACCTAAGGTCATTCAACCGCTGATTATTTCAGGGCTCTTCCTCATGTCCGTCACAGCGACTATGGGCAGACCCCAATTAATAATAGGTCCCCAGAAGTGCTGAAATCAAACAATAAAACACAGAGCTGATCTAACATGCAGCAGGGTGAAGGTACCATTAACGAAATTCCAGAGGATTCTTACAATATATTAGTGTGAGATTATTAAACATCCATCCATCCATCCATTTTCCAAACGCTTATCCTACTGGGTCGCAGGGGGTCCGGAGCCTATCCTGGAAGCAATGGGCACGAGGCAGGGAACAACCCAGGATGGGGTTGCAGGGCACACTCACACACCATGCACTCTCACATGCATTCCTACGGGCAATTTGGCAACTCCAATTAGCCTCAACATGTTTTTGGACTGTGGGAGAAAACCAGAGTACCTGGAGGAAACCCCACGACGACATGTACCCTGTGATGGGCTGGCCCCCCCATCCTGGGTTGTTCCCTGCCTCGTGCCCATTGCTTCCGGGGTAGGCTCCGGACCTACCGCGACCCAGTAGGATAAGCAGTTTGGAAAATGGATGGATGAATGGATGGAAATAGCATACAGATAAACCTGTACTGTACTATCTGCTTATAGTAGCTGTCCATTGTATATACATCACTGTATGCATACTGTATTAAGAGCTAGATAAGGACAGTGGGTCATTATATGGCTTGCAGTCCTGCTCATTTTCCTATACCCGTTACACTAAGTGATACCCCCACTAATGTCCTCTTTCATCCACTTTCGGGCATCTCTTGATCAGTGTATATTATTTACTATGGACCTTGGACATACATGCCATTGGAGACACACACACACACACACTTACACTAATTACCTAATCAACCATCTGTGCAAGCAGGTATATAATATTCAGTTTTTGGTGTTAAGTCTTCATTAAAATAGTTTGACTTGGTCCAATGTATTTTTAATATAAACAATTGGCACACAAAGCTGCTAGTACACTGGGGGAAAATAATTTTTGTATTTCGGGAAGAAATCATTTAATTGTTTTCAAACTGCAGTATTCACATTTTGCCACAAGACGGCAGTATAAAGAGTAAAAAAAAACGAAATTGCAGTACCTACTTTTGGCCACGAGATGGCAGCAAAAAAAGAAAAAAATAATCAACCATCTGTGCAAGCAGGTAAACATTTACCATCTATATAAGTATTGCACATTGCACATTGCATAGAGAGTGTCCAATCTATATTAAAGGTGACTCGAAAGAAGTCAGACTTCAGTAAAGACTGTACATTGGCAGCCATAACATAAGCCGTAAATAATTACCAAATGAGTCATTCCCTTTCGGAAACATTTATTGATATTCCTTCATAACACACAGACATAAGTTTTTTTTCCAACTGTCAGCATCCGATCCAAATGGGATTCCCATTTCCTTTCTGTGGGATCCAACAGAACACACCATCAGTCAACATGCCTTCAACTGTGCAGGACAGGACCCAGTCCAGGCCAAACCTCACGGTGCTGGTGTTGATAAAAAAATGTAAGGAACATGCAGCTGCAGCTCACCCACAAACACAGTCCACAGCATCCTGAAATACTTTATTGTACAGTACAGTAAGTTTCTTTTTATACAATGAAATAGCATACAGGGGGTGGCATGGTGGTGCAGTGGTTAGCACTGTTGCCTCACACCTCTGGGACCCGGGTTCGAGTCTCCGCCTGGGTCACATGGGTGTGGAGTTTGCATGTTCTCCCCATGTCGTTGTGGGGTTTCCTCCGGGTACTCCGGTCTCCCCCCACAGTTCAAAAACATGCTGAGGCTAATTGGAGTTGCTAAATTGCCCGGAGCGATATTTATTACTATTGTTTAGATTAAATATATAACTGTTTAATGATTGAATATAACTTGATATTGTTGTTTGTCTTGTTTAGTTTGAGGTTCTAGTTTCTGTCTTTATCCGCTTTTGTTTCAGTAGGCAGCTGGTTCATCCCAGGCTCAGGGTCTCTCTGCTCTTCATCAAACCCACACCCCCAGTTTGGGAGCACCCTCTCCCTCTCCTCCCCCCACGGCTGTGACCGTTACTCCTCCTTGAGGAGTAACCGCTCCGCACCCTACCCCAGCCCCTATACCCACAGGAGTGCATCACCCAGTGAGCAGCCGTCCTGCCTGTCCCCTCACACAAGCGCACACTGAAATCATGGTCCTAAGCTTTCTGTGTGGGTCACCACGATAGTACATCACACCGACGATTACCCTCTGACTGAATCAGAATCAGCTTTATTTGGCCAAGTATATTCACACATACTGGCAATAGTCAGACATTTAATCAAAATAATTAAGACAAGACATACACATACAGTTCTGTTGATATGCGACGTATATAACCTCTGCATTCGCAGCCCTGCTTCAGTTATTGATTGAAGAGCAAATTTCCAAAACTCACTCAGTCCGATAACCTAAAGTAATAAGTCATAATCCTCTTCATACGTTGCAGTAATGGCAATGAAATCTCACTCAGTGTTTATGTAATCGAGCGATGGAAGTTCGTGAAATTTCCAAAAGTCCACAGAAATCTTCTGAAAAACATTCCTGCGGACTGAGTTTTTGATATTTGCTTTTCAATTAACACAATTTTCTTCAGTCTGAGGTCTAACAGAATTCAGCCATATGCTGTTCAAAAGAAACTCCACAGAACAAAAACAGAAAGGACTTTACATCTGTCTGAAAGGAAAGTTGACACAGGCTACAGCAGTGAACAAATCAATCAATGTATTAAAGAAAGCCTGCAGGCTATGAAGGTTAGACAGCATGCTCAAACTGTTAGGCCTAAGTTCAGTTTTATAAGTAGCCAAAACTTCCTGTGCTTTTGATTCAACCCCAAATCATAAAAAGTTATGACTTGTGAAAACAGTGCATAACATAATTAAAAGATTCAAGGAATCTGGAGGAATTTCAGTGAGTAAAGGACAAGCGCACAAGCCTAAGCTGAACAACCGTGATCTCCGATCTCTCAGGTGGCGATGCATCAAGAATCGTCATTCATCTATAAGCGATATGATCACATGGGCTCAGGGCTACTTTGGCAAACCTTTGTCGAGTACCACAATACGTAGTTACATCCACAAATGCCAGTTAAAACTGTACTGTACCAAAAGGAAGCCCCATCTTAACAGTGTCCAGAACCACCGTCAACTTCTCTGGGCTCAGAGGCATCTGGGTCGGACCATCACACAGTGGAAACGTTTACTGTGGTCAGATGAATCAGTATGTCAGGTATTTCTGGGAGAAATGGACGCTGTGTGCTACGGACCAAAGAAGAAAAGGATCATCCAGACTGTTACCAGTCCAAAAGCCAGGGTCTGTCATGGTATGGGGTTGTGCCAGTGCCCTTGGCAAAGGTAACTTGCACTTCTGTGATGGCATCATTAATGCTGAAAAGTACATAGAGATTTTAGAGCACAATATGCTCCAAAAGAAGACATCTTCTCCAGGGACACCCATACATATTTCAACAAGACAATGCAAAACCACATTCTGCACACATTACAAAGTCCTGGCTGCGGAGGAAGAGGGTTTGGGTACTTGACTGCCTGCCTGCAGTCCCGACCTGTCTCCAATAGAGAATGTGTGGCGCATTTTGAAGTGCAAAATGCAACAACGAAGACCCCGTACTGTTGCCCACCTTAAGACTTGTTTGGGACAAAATTACACCTGAAACACTTCATCACTTGGTGTCCCTAAACGTCTTTTAAGTGTTGTGAAAAGGAATGGCAACATTACAAAGTGGTAAATGCTTTACTGTCCCAACTTTTTTTTAAATGTGTTGCAAGAACCAAAATTGAAATACGTGTTTATTTTGAGAAAAACAATACAATTCATGAAGAACACATTAAATAATGTGCTGTTGTATTGTTTTCAATGTAATTCAGGTCAAAGATAATTTAACAAAGTACTGTTTTCAGTCCCAACTTATTCTGATTTGGGGTTGTATTTGAAATATTGTTACTTATACAAATCAAATAAATTTTTCTGGAAACTGAAAAAATTAATGAATATTCATTTATATAATGACTTCTGATTAGGCATAAGGTTTATGTTCCAGGCTCACGGAATGAAACCGTACTTAAGTAAAAATACCAAATATTAAAACAGCGCCACTAGTTTTGTGCCTAGATTAAGACGACTGTATTCAGTCCTTAAATTAGTTAATGGCTTTAATGTTTAAGTGTGTGTTCAGTTATGGTGGCATATTCACTAAAGATGTACGTTTCTAGTTTCCCCTTCTCTGCCTGCTGGGTTGTCAGGTAGTCGATCGTAGCGTAGGTCTCAGAATCACAAGTCTGTTTACAAAGAAACAGCAGTTAGTTATGAGATATAATCTAAATAATCATGAATTTAAAAATTGAATAAATATCACTCTACTGACCTTGCTGTGACTGGTTTCTTTTTGATTCCCTGAAATATAAGAAGATCATAAATTAAATATATTAATAAAATATATTATAAAGACTGCAATAATAAGTCAGTAAGACATACAGACAGAGCATGTTAATGTTGGATAATCCTTTTGAGGTTTATCCAAACCTGAAAAGGATACTAGATACAAACCAGCTATTATACCACTGAAATAATTATTAGAAAATTTGATAACATCCCCACACAAGATGTCAGGTCCCTTACTTCAGAAGGGTATTAGTATAGAAACACTCATATTGTGACGCTGGGAGAGCAAACAAGAGGCAGACCCCGTAGTGCAGGAGACAGGTGTTTTACTTCTGTAACCAGGAACAACCAAAGCCAAGTCCACAAGCCAAAATCGTAGTCGGATTGGATACAGGGAGTCGAAAGCCGAAAGGGTCAGTCCCACGAGCAGGTACAGGACAAGACGACTAGAGGGGAGGACGAGCAGTGGAGATGGGTCGGGATCGTAGTAGAGGGCAGGCGGGAGCCAGCAGGCAGGCGGACAGGGCAGGTGGGAGTGGGCAGGCGGACAGGGCAGGTGGGAGCCGGCAGGCAGGCGGACAGGGCAGGTGGGAGTGGGCAGGCGGACAGGGCAGGTGGGAGCCGGCAGGCAGGCGGACAGGGCAGGTGGGAGTGGGCAGGCGGGAGCGGGCAGACGGACAGGGCAGGCCAGAGTGGGCAGGCGGGCAGACAGGGCAGGTGGGAGTGAGCAGGCAGGCGGACAGGGCAGGCGGGAGTGAGCAGGCAGGCGGACAGGGCAGGCGGGAGTGGGCAGGCGGGCGGACAGGGCAGGTGGGAGTGAGCAGGCAGGCGGACAGGGCAGGCGGGAGTGAGCAGGCAGGTAGGGCAGATGGGAACAGGCAGGCGGGCAAGCAGGTAGGGCAGGTGGGAACGGGCAGGCAGGTAGGGCAGGTGGGAACGGGCAGGCAGGTAGGGCAGGTGGGAGCCGGCAGGCAAGCGGACAGGGCAGGTGGGAGTGGGCAGGCAGGCGGACAGGGCAGGTGGGAGTGAGGAGGCAGGCAGACAGGGCAGGCGGGAGTGGGCAGGCAGGCGGACAGGGCAGGTGGGAGTGAGCAGGCAGGCGGACAGGGCAGGCAGGAGTGGGCAGGCAGGCGGACAGGGCAGGCAGGAGTGAGCAGGCAGGCGGACAGGGCAGGCGGGAGTGGGCAGGCGGGCGGACAGGGCAGGTGGGAGTGAGCAGGCAGGCGGACAGGGCAGGCGGGAGTGAGCAGGCAGGCGGACAGGGCAGGCGGGAGTGGGCAGGCGGGCGGACAGGGCAGGTGGGAGTGAGCAGGCAGGCGGACAGGGCAGGCGGGAGTGAGCAGGCAGGTAGGGCAGATGGGAACAGGCAGGCGGGCAAGCAGGTAGGGCAGGTGGGAGTGGGCAGGCAGGCGGACAGGGCAGGTGGGAGTGAGGAGGCAGGCAGACAGGGCAGGCGGGAGTGGGCAGGCAGGCGGACAGGGCAGGTGGGAGTGAGCAGGCAGGCGGACAGGGCAGGCAGGAGTGGGCAGGCAGGCGGACAGGGCAGGCAGGAGTGAGCAGGCAGGCGGACAGGGCAGGCGGGAGTGGGCAGGCAAGTAGGGCAGGTGGGAGCGGGCAGGCAGAACCAGCTGAGACATCCTTTTCACACTCCACCCATCAGATTTAGAATTTAGTTATTAACAAACAGATTAACAAAATGTGTTCTCTGCATTTAACCCACATGTGAGAATGTGATATAGTAGGGAACAGCTAATTCAGCGACCAGCAAGCAACACCTTGCTGGTCGGATATTCAAACCTGCAATCTTGCCACTACAGTTGCACATCCCTAACCATTAAAACACGACTGACCACAAGATGCCTCAGGGGGAGTCAGGGAGAGAGTACAAAAGAAACTAAACACACACTCACATACACCGTTCACACACACCGCTTAGTCATATCTGCAATGATACAATCAATGAAAATCTACCGTTCTGTCCACAAATGTGATGGAACTTGTAGGCCTACTTATCACATGCTCACTGTGGATCTATACAAGAACTCTATCGGCACTCAACTGCTCATCTTGCTAGTCCTGGATGCAGAAGGTTGAATTTCAGACCGTATTTTAAACCACTGAAATTTTGACAGCGTATTTGTAAAGCGAAAGTAAAAGGACTGAATATTACCCCTTGAATTATGAAAATGGCATTAAAACACGTTGAATGTTTCCAACTAAATTTGGTGTCTTGAAATTTATTTTGAGGCAAAAGTTAATTAATTGAATTCAGGTGATTAAATTAAAAAAATGAACTTTATAAACTGTATATTTTAGAACTGAACTGTGGAAGTCGAATCTTTTTTCATTGATTAATTATTTTACTAATGAAATTACAACTGAAATATTTTCAATGGGGGCGGCATGGTGGTGCAGTGATAGCACTGTTGCCTCATACCTCTGGGACCCAGGTTCGAGTCTCCTCCTGGGTCACATGTGTGTGGAGTTTGCATGTTCTCCCCATGTTGTTGTGGGGTTTCCTCCGGGTACTCCGGTTTCCCCCCACAGTCCAAAAACATGCTGAGGCTAATTGGAGTTGCTAAATTGCCCATAGGTGTGCATGTGTGAGTGCATGGTGTGTGAGTGGGTCCTGTGATGTGCTGGCCCCCCATCCTGGGTTGTTCCCTGCCTCGTGCCCATTGCTTCTAGGATAGGCTCCAGACCCCCCGTGACCCAGTAGGATAAGCGGTTTGGAAAATGGATGCATGGATATTTTCGATGTTTAGATGTAAACTATAATGAGATGTAAATTATAGCCCCAAATATTATTAAATGCAATGTGTTTTTTTTTTAATTAGCTTAATTCAACATGTTTTTTTGCATCAATGGCTTTTGTGATTAATTTACATGCATAGAGATTAGGGATGTAACAATACACTCAAATTACGATTCGATATGATTCACAATTCTGAGTTCACGATGCGATTTTCTCATGATTTTTTAACACAATGATCTACAGACAAATTTATCCAAAAATATTCCTACTGTATATTCATCTTTCATCTAAGCCTCGCATGTGCAGCTTTTTAGCGTGGTTTGCCCTTTTAATAATCTTCGCTCTGGCGGTGGTGAATTGAGCTCACTGTGGTGCCGGTGGACATGCTGAAGCATGTTCATTGTGCTATTTGTGCATGTTATCAGTCTTTTACAATGTTTGCACACAGTTTTTGTCTTGTCTGTGCTTTTCTCGCCTTTCTCATTTGTGATTACCGGAAAGCTAAAATGCTGTCACACCGCCGATTTGAGATCAAGTGGTGCGTCCATCCATCCATCCATCCATTTTCTGAAATTTCTTAATCCCACCTGGGGTCACGGGGGGGGGGGGGGGGACCAGAGCCTATCCTGGGAGCAATGGGCACAGGCGGGAACCAACCCTGAGCAGGTGCCAACACACCACAGGGCGCACACAACTACAGGGCCTATTTAGACTCACCAATCAACCTATTCTGCACGCTTTTGGGAGGAAACCGGAGCCTCGGGCAAAAACCCACATGAACATAAGGAGCGTGTGCGAGCTTCACACAGAAAGGAGCCACACCCAGCCCGGGGACCGAACCCTCTTGCTGTGAGGCAGCACCGCTAACCACTGTGCCACCACACCACCCGGCGGTGGGTCCTCAATTTCAAATTCGCTCACCATCTCACGTTCGGTCAAAACCAAAAAAATAACGTATGACATCGACGTGAATACGCAGTGGCATCTGATTTTGAACTGACATTGTGAAAGCAAAAGTACGATTGCATCAGTGTTTCTGTTAAAGTACTGTGAAGTACTCCAAAAATAGTGATTCATTTTCCACATCAGCCGGTTTATATTGATATATGTTTACTTCGATTTCTAACTGATTCGCGATTAATCATTACATGCCTAATAGAGAGCAAAGACTTATATCCTCACTTCCAGAACATAACCTGGACGTAAGTTGATGGATAACGCTGCTATGTGTACTTCGAATTCCACAAATAAAACCAAATATTGAATTTCATTAAGAGAGAGTCAGTCTGGTCAGCTGTACTGTGTCTCACCTGCTCTCCTCTTGATTATCACCATGACAACAACAGCCACACACACAGCTCCGAACACAGCAACTCCAGACACAATACCTGCCAGGAGAAGATTGGAGAGAGTGCAGAACAATCAGCTGTAGATGTGTAACATTGCTGTGTTGTGCTGTGTATATTTAACCATAATCATAATGACTATTCTGCACATTAAATGTGAAATTATAGTGTATAGTGTATGGTGTATAGTGTATAGTGTATAGTGTACACTAAAACTGCACTACAGTATCCTGAAGCTGAGAACGGCCATGCTTGCAATTATTTGCTTAATGCCATTATCCTGAGATAATGAGATAATTGTCTCTGAATAATTACAATGATAAACATTGTGACGCTGCAGGGTAGTCATGCCTTATGCAGTGCTGCTCGTACATGTACTGTAACTGTGTTATTCAATGTGTGCATCCCTGTGTTTAATGTTGGAATTAAGTGTTGCAGCTGTGTAGTGTTTTACCGTGACTTGCATTTCATATCCTGCCACTAAGTTTCACCATGGTCCTGGGAAATGCTATGACATCACCATACACAACAATAAAAATACTGAAATTTGATATCAACAGACCTTTATATAAACACCCACATTCAGATCTAAAGAAATGGTCTGAATCCTTGAGGGTTTATTCCACTCAATGAAATGTTCTATTTACATATTGGCAGACATGCAAAGCAACCCTTAAATATCAATTTAAACTGTATATAAACTACAAGTCCCATTTTTATCTTACGCTGCCATGCTGCTAAATCATCTCACTATCTGAAGAAAACGAGATTTGTTATTGTGTTATCTCGAGATAATGGTGCTAAAAACTGGCTGTACATGGTACACACTTTCATTCATTATCATGAATGTGATCAGGTTTACCCTAATGCCCCTTTTACTTTCCACAGAAATCATCCATCCATTTTCCAAACCGCTTATCCTACTGGGTCGCGGGGGGTCCAGAGCCTATCCCGAAAGGAATGGGCACGAGGCAGGGAACAACCCAGGATGGGGGGCCAGCCCATCGCAGGGCACACTCACACACCAGTTACTCACACATGCACACCTATGGGCAATTTAGCCACTCCAATTAGCCTCAGCATGATTTTGGACCGTGGCGGGAAACCGGAGTACCCGGAGGACATGAGGAGAACATGCAAACTCTGCACACATGTGACCCAGGCGGAGACTCAAACCCGGGTCCAGAGGCGTGAGGCAACAGTGCTAACCACTGCACCACCATGCCACCTCTCCACAGAAATCATTTCGCATTATATTTATGCATTATATTTATCTGCTCATGGCCTATTGGTTGACAGCCAGTTTCCAGGCATTAACGTCATTGTTGAGGAATGCCATGGTGATTTGTCATGTTTAAGTTTGTTTCCTTAAAGCATGATTTTAGGTCCATTTCAAAACCTCTAGTCATGCCAGCACCTTCTCATGCAATCCAGTACGGTTGGGGCCATTCTAGAATGCATTGATCAATTCCAATCCAAATCAGGAAGCCGGAACTGGAGTTGGAATTTCAATCTTCCTGAACTTCGAATTCAGTTCCAATTCTGTTCCCCATAGTTTTTTGTTCCATTTCCTGATTTAGATTGGACTTCATGAATGCATTCTGGAGTGTGCCTGAGCCCGCAATCCAGTATAACCGTATATTTGTTGAACTTGACCGCTGGCCTAACTTATTTGGTTAATCAGTATCTTATAAAATGTATGAACTGGTTAATAAACAATGATATGGACCAGCTGAAGTGCTCCTGAATTTTTAATTATATTACTGTTCATTAGTATATATATTAGTATATATTATTGACAATAAAACATATATGTGGTAATAAAAGCAAAAACACTGTACCTGCTGTAGTAGGACTTCTGTCTGTCAAGGAGAAACAGAGGCAGTTACAATGTGACTTAAGATATATGAGGATATAAGTAAATCACACTGTACAATAGAAACAAGATTTTGTATGGAGCTTTACATGGTCTCGGTGGAAGTGAAATTTAAAGCTTGATATGCCTATAACATCAATAAGAATGAGAACATGTTGGGATTACAGTCAGTCTCGTTTGTGCTGTGTGGTGAGCCACTCAAATCAGTGACCCATGACCAGCGACTGAGGCTGAGCTTTCTGACACTGGGCAGTGTGTTTCACTCCAGGATGCCTTGGTAGTCTTGAGACGTCATTGTGCTCAAGGCTCCTCGTGCCAGATGCACCAAAGCAGCCCCAAAACGAAACCGAGCCCCCTCCATGTGTCACAGTAGGTTTGTGTTCTTTTCTTTTAAAGCTTCATGTTTCCTTCTGTAAACACAGAGCTGATGTGACTGGCCAAAAAGCTCCAGTTTTGTCTCATCAGTCCAAAGGACATTCTGTCATTCTCTCCCGGAAACTTTGGGGCTCGTCAACATCCATTTTTTGAATGTTTTTCCGTCAATAGTGAAGCCCTCCTGGGTTCTTCCATGGAGCCCATTATTTTTCAAAATGCGATGGATGGTGTGATCAGAAGGTGACGCACCTTGACCTTGGAGCTCAGCTTGAATGGTTTTAGATGGTTTCATTGGCTCTTTTTCTATCATCTGCACTATCCTTCTGATCAACCTGGGGTTGCAGGTTCATATAGACCAGGGGTGCCCAACACGTCGCTCGTGACCGACCAGTAAGGTCTCCTACCTTAAGGTATATGCATTGTATTTATAGTCAGAGGCGTAGCACAAAATTAAATGGTCCTCCAGTACAAATTATGGGCCCTACACACAAGCAGTCTCCCTTGACTCACCAGTCATTTTACATTTAAAGATAAGATTTCCAAAAGTGATAGACACTGAAGTTTATACCCCAGTAAATGCCCTTTGACGGGTTTTCTTGGGGGCAAAATCACTGATGAGGTCTTTAAAGTCCAATTTTCTTGCCATTTGACTTTCAATGGAGAGAAGGGCAAGGCTGTTTAATCTATTCTGGCTCATTGTTGATCTCAAGTAGTTTTTAACCAGTTTCATCTTGGTGAAAACCCACTCACTTCCAGCAACAGTGACAGGTAAGGTGCAGAAAATCCTCAATACAATGCAGATTTCTCCAAAAATGCTCTGTAGCTGCTACTTTTATATGGCATTAAGGAGCTGATGAGGTGATAGGTTATGAGGAAATGTGGCATTTTATGGTGTGTTTAGGAGTATCTCAAATTCAACTGTGAGATCTATTGGGCAAGTTCATCTCAGAGCCCGGCATGTTGCCTTGATTTGTTCTCCTGGCATATCCGCCAACCTCAGAATAGGTGCAGAGTATTCGCATATGGTGGCTGTGGTCTGGAATCTTGCACTCAAATCACTAATGATGTTATCAATTGCAACAAAAAAAACACACTGTTTTGGAATGTCATTTCTGCATTACACTCAGTCTCATCTTCTTGACTCCTCCTCTCATCAGGCATACATTTCCTTTTCCCTTTCCGCTTCTCTTGCCTCTGAAATTGAGCAGGGTTCTCCATGGCTTGGGCTACTAAAGAGGCTTCAGTGAGAAGAGAGTCCCATTCATCAGGAATAGCCCGTCTTTCCTCCTGTAGAGCCTTGATGTTCGCAGCCTGAATATCCAAAGAAATATCTCCTGCCCGAAGTATAAGGTTTCGGTTTTCAATGCACTGTAGTACCTTTACCCACACAGTGAGTAGAACAACTGCATCGAAGACCATTTGCCTCAGACTTGGCTTCTCTCGTAAGGTTGCATGTGTCTAATACACCTCCTAGTGCCACCAGAATAGAGGGTAAATGTGTTGCCACAACTCGTACAGCAACAATCCGTGCACCCCATCGAGTGTCAGACAGACGATGAAGAGAGCATCCAGTTTCTTTCTTCAAGATTGCCCATCGCTCTGGACTAACACTGAAGAAATTGTAGAGGTGATTAACACTACCAAAAAATGTTGCGACCTCCTGACACGTTTCAGCTGCATGTACACCCATCAAATAGGGAATGGGATGCATGCATGAGCTTGCATGCCTTTCAGTTTCCCTGACATGTTGGCTCCATTAGCATAACCTTCTCCTCTACAGTCCTCTAATGGCATGCCACTGTCTTGCAGTACAGCTTGAATCATTTCAGAAATTTGGATATTTTCTGTTGTCATTATGATGTAAAAAAGGCAAACACAATTGTTTGATAATAAATGGCTTCACCCAACCACTAACCACGAGTGACAGAGAGGTTATTGTGTTATCATTCATATTCTCTGAAAAATGGCCAAAACATCACAAATTCTGCCAGGGTATGTAAACTTTTGAGCACAACTATATGTGTGTATGTGTGTGTGTGTGCCCTGCCCTGATCTATATGAACCTATGACACTGAGCTTATTAAGCAAATATTAGCCTGTTAGTATGTTATGACATATAATAACTAATAAATATTCATTTATTTTTAAAATTAGTACTATTACAATGGCGTGGTATGCAAACAACAAGTTATTTGGGCTTTACCTCAAATTACAGATGTAACCAAGGCATCACTTAAAGTGTATTAGACGTTCTATCAATCGTCATGCGGTTTTTAGCACTGACAATCGCGGAGGTATTCAGGCAGTTTATACCCATGAGATTTAATTTCATATAGGCTGTTTTCACATTTGTGCTCACCTTTCTTGGAAAAGGTGACTTCCCTCATTTTGCTTTTTCTCTTGTACCTGCCTTTCTTTTCTTTCCTGACAGCCTGATTTCACTTTCTTGGACATGGGCATTGTCAACGGCAAGGCTACAATGTGCGCTATAGCCAAAAGAACGGAACGATAAGTAAAATGCGTCTAGTTAAAAAGCTCGCTGATGGCACACTAAACCATTTTGTGTTTTTGCAAGGGGTGAGGGGTGGTCTGTCCTCAGACACTATATACAGTATGTAGGATCCATCCATCCGTCCATTTTCCAAACCGCTTATCCTACTGGGTCGCGGGGGGTCCGGAGCCTGTCCCGGAAGCAATGGGCATGAGGCAGAGTATGTGGGGTACAAAATTCAATCCATCACTCAACCGATTTATTCAACCAAAACATTCAATTTACATTAGTTAGCAACATTCATGGTGACCTTTATTTATGATAGTAATATTGAAAGAAAAATTAAATTCCAGACTTCTCAAGGGCCCTCCCTTGACTTGGGGCCCTGGTAAGACAGTCCCACTTTTCTCTCCACTACGATGCCCATGTTTACGGCCGTCTGAAATTTTTGACTTCCACAGCTCCCCATGGCAGTGGCGTTCCCTCATGTTGTCTCATATGTGCAGTTAGGGTAACTTCTGTCTATAAACTGCTTATATTGTGTCTGTGCCCCGTGATGGACAGCCTTCCTGTCCTGGGTGTCCCCAGCCTTGTACTCTATGCTGCCTTGGATAGACTCCAGCTACCCTGACCATGGTAAATGGTTAGAAGATGAACTGGTGAAATTAAATTCTCAGGTTCATATTAATACTTCATTTCCACACTACCTTTATGAATATCATTTTCAGTGTAATATTTCTTACCAGGGAATGTGCTGCTGTAGCTCTGTGAGACTTTCACTTCCCCCTTATCAGCCAGCTGACATTTCCACTTCCTGTTGTTGTCTGTCCACTGAAGTTCAGTTGTCAGAGTGGAGTCGCAGGAGGACGCGTGTATCTGGTATCTGGGATCTCCCTGCAGATCAGTGCCTGTGTCATTTACCCACCTCAAGGTCAGACTGTTAAATGGCTGTTTATTACACTGCCCAGGACCACCATAGGTGTACAGGAGACACCGTAGAGTCATGTTGCTGCCGGGCATCAGATCGTTTAGTGGAACAACTGAGAAAAAAGCAAGAGAAATGACAGGTGCATAAGAATATGATGAGAACACATGTACAGCCGGTAAATCAAAATGTTGTACATGTTAACATTTCAACAACAAAGGGGTTTTAAGTGGCTGAAATATAAACAGACTTTATGCACATGGAAGAGCTGGTAATTAGATCAAACCTTGAAGAATATTTTCTCTTGTATATTTTTACCAAGAGTTCATGGATTACTTCTCAAATAATTATACTTTTAATGAATCAGCATGCATTAATTATTTCAAATACATCTTAAGAACATTAATAAAATTATATCTAACAATGAAGTTTATACCTGTGAGTAGAGACAGGTAAACTACAGCATCAGCTCCACGTTGCGTTCCATGGATAATCTGCCTACAGGTGTAGGACCCAGCATCCGCAGTGCTAACTTTATGAATGTGCAGAGAGCAGTCAGACCCCATTGTAATTTTCTCATTTCTGTGTGAATTATTAACCAGTTGTACTAATTCCTGATGTATGCTCTGCGCATAAAGCCACGTAGTTGAGGAGCAGTTAGAATGAATGACATTGTTACATGGCAGAGTAACATCATCTCCCACTCTGGAGTTGACAGCAGTGAGCCCTACACTGACACCTGGAGGAGAAAATGGAAGCAAAAAGAAATGATATTCACTTTGTATTCCTCATGATAAAAAAATCCCCATTATTCCTACAAAGATAAGCAGCAGAGACACACAAAGGGAAAAGTGACTGGCAGCTGATTCTGGTTTTGACATGAACTGGATTTGAATTTGTTTAAAGAATTTACTGCATAATTGTTTGTTGGGTACTGAAGCTTTAAGCAGAAGATGACATGAATCAAGACTACAAACAGCATAAAACCTGCTCCCTGAGTGAGTCATATACTTCCTTAAAACTGAAGGCTATTCTTTTATTTACTTCTTATTTATACAGAACAAAACCCAGAACTGAGAAAAGCAGACAGGAAATGTTCATCAGTGTAAGATATTAATAAACATTAGACAGTCTATTGTTTAATTACCTAATTAAAGACTCCTGAATGAGACTAAAACAGATATAGGTTCAAACCTATGTTCTATTTGTTATAAATCAGTATAAACCCAAGTCACTTCCTGATTTTCATATTTTCCATTCTTGATATTTATTGCTCTATTATTTAAATAAGTATATGTAATGTCACTGTGATGGGCTGGCCCCCCCATCCTGGTTTGTTCCCTGCCTCGTGCCCATTGCTTTCGGAATAGGCTCCTGCGACTCAGTCGGATAAGCAGTTTGGATAATGGATGGATGGATGTAATGTTATAATTAAAGTACCTAATTAATTAACCTCTTTTACAGTTTTTCTCGCTCACTTTGGCACAGTTCATGAAACATACTTAACATTCTCAAGAGCATTTCTCAAAGCAGTTCATGCAGACAGCAAAGCACTATGGTTTAGCTGCAAAGGCCTGTAACATACGCAAAAGTTTCAACTCATGTCTGAAAAGCAAATAATTCCACTGATGAACTAGTCAGTGCAAAATGAAAAGTACAATCAGTATCATTTTACTCACAACAGTAAAAATGTTTATATTGTCAAAATGTCAGTGTAAGTACAGTCTGCTCCTGGGCTCATTCCCACTGACTGATCATGTTTCTTTTTTTTAGTATATTTTTTTTTATTGCCCACCACCACCCCCCCACAACTTTGTTATACATTAAATTAAAGGTACAGTGTAAAGAGTGTGGCCGCTACGAACTTACCCGTCCTAGTACAGCAATTTAAAAAAAAAAAAAAGGGGGGGGGGGGGGGGGGGGGGGGACCCCGACACAACAATCGTAACAATAACAGACATGATCATGTTTCTTTAATAAACTGACACTTATTCATGTCAAAGACTCCAGTTTCATTATTACAAGCTCTGCATTACACTATGCAAAGTTCATTGGCCAGATAAAGCATTTGCATGCACATGTAACTTTTTCAGATCTCAAGACGCAGTACAATAGTGAATAAAAAAGTCGCACAGTTCTGCATAACACAAGAAGAGCATCATGGCACTACCTGACAACCAAATCATGCACCATGGGAACCGAAAACACAATGGCATAGCACTGCAATTTATGGAGTATATTTTTAAATCATTTTCAAAGCTTGATTAACTTTTGTATGTGGTGGCTAACGCAATTGGGAATTACACTCCTTGTTTCGCAAATGTTAATTGCATTTGGGAAATCCTGCGAAGCAGTCAAGAAAAATTGTAAGACAGTTTAAAGCAACCATGTTGTCTCTTAACATCAGAGCCATGCCTATAGGAGCAGCTGTGGCTCATAATTTAAGAGACAAACTCTCAACCTGCTCATTGATGTTATTTGGTAACATCAGTTTTGGCCAAGGATTGTTTTACAGGCATCTGTACATCACTGAATTAAACCACACATGGATAATTGCTGAATAAACACGAGTCTTTTTAAACATCAATACACTGTAGATATGGTGCATAATCATAAACATTTCCTACAGATATTTGTGCAGATGACATGCTTTTGTAGTATTGGTATTTTGTAGAACAAATCTGTTAACTGTTGTCTCTTCAAAAAAATCAGCCGTTCATAAAATATGGCGTTGTTAAGAATATGTCCTTAGTAACAACATCCTTAATGAATGTCTTGTGATTTTAAACATTATAACATTCTAAATATTTCCACATTGATAAAATTATTTTCTCTTACCCATGGCATGATATCCAGTGATTAAGAGCAGCCCAACAAGAATATATTTCACTAGATTCATTTTCTCTCTGGTTCGCTTTTTCTTCTATGATATATTTCATGTGAACAGTGTCTTAGTGTGTGGTGGAAGCTGCTTTTAACACTGAAGCTAAGGTATCATTTCCTCAGTGAAGCTGTGTATGTAGGTGGGGATCGGGATGGTTTTCCTAGTTGAAATGTTGACATTCTTTAAGTAGGTCATGTTTAAAATAACATTTAAAATGCATTTAAAAATTTCACACAACCTTTCACAGTGGTAGGATTCCATTGATGGTCTGTTTTACTACCCTTTCTTACACCCTTATACAACAGCTCAGGATTTTAGTACTGCATGCCTCTCCTTTCAAGCCAACAGAATTAGCAGAATAGTTAGTCAGCAACCAGGGACCATTGACTGCAGAGGAACAGGCCAATCTCATACGACGGATCGCGGGGGGTCCGGAGCCTATTCCGGAAGCAATGGACACGAGGCAGGGAACAACCCAGGACGGGGGGCCAGCCCATGTGCCGGGTGCGTTATGATCTTAGTGGATCTGTTTTGGCAACATGAGTAGTGTAGTTCTTGAACAGATGGGAGAGAGATCCCAATGATTTTCTTCGCCGTCCTCGCTACTCTCTGAAGTGTCTTCTGTACAGCGGCAGTGCAGCTACGGTACCAGACTGTGATGCTGCTGGTCAGTATGCTTTCAATAGTGCCTCTGTAGAAAGTTGTGAGGACAATAGAGGGGAGGTTTGCTCTTTTCGCTGTTGTGCCCTCTTCACAAGAGAAGTGGTATTTGTGGTCTATGTCAGGTCGTCCATGATGTGCCCTCCCAGAGACTTGGTGCTTCTCACTGACTCCACACTGTTGCCATGGATTGTAAGTGGCCGGTGTGACATGTGCTTTCTTCTGAAGTCGAGGGTCTCTTTGGTGTTACTGACATTCCGTGCCAGGTTGTTTTTTTCCACACCAGGCAATGACTTGGTTAACTTCCTCTCTGTATGCGGAGGAGTCGTCATTACTGATGAGTCCCACTACTGTCGTGTCATCTGCGAATTTTATGATGTGATTCGAGTTGCAATTTGCACAGCAGTCGTGGGTCAACAAGGCAAATAGTAGGGAGCTTAATACACAGCCCTGGGGAACCCCAGTGTTCATGATGGTGGGTCTCAGAGGTGTTTTTTCCAAGACATACTGTCTGGGGTCTGTCTGTGAGGAAGTCTAGTAACCAGTTACACATAGGGGTGTTGATACCTAGCGGCTCCAGTTTCTTTACCAGGTGTTGTGGGATGACAGTATGGGAAGGCAGAGCTGAAGTCAATAAAAAGCATCCTCACATGACTGTTTTTATTTTCCAGATGGGCCAAAGTCAGATGGAGTGCAGTTGTTCTGGCATCATCAGTGGAGTGATTTGGGCAGTATGCAAATTGAAGTTGATCAAATGTAGCAGGCAGTCTGGATGTGATGTGATTTTTGACTAACCTTTCAAAGCACTTCATCATGATGGGTGTGAGTGCTATGGGGCAATAGTCATTCAGTGATGATGTTGGTGATTTCTTTGTGCAGTGCATACTCCAGTGCTCCAGTGTGCTGACTCGTCACCTGCAGTTAGGGCAGCCGGAAATTGCAGAGGGGTAGTGCAGAAGCCTGCCTGGGTGGAGGAGATCACCGAGATGATATGGGGGCTAACTTTGCCTCCAGCCAGGCACCAGCAGGCACCGGTCCATCTTTGCTGGGGATGTGGACAGCCAAGCCACTTAGTCAGATCTTACCCAGCACAAGCTAAATCGGCGGGAAACGGTGCGGGGTCGCAGTAGGTGGGATGCTGCAGGCCCCCACTACTGGGGGGACAGGGCAGACCAGATGCTTTGCTGGACAGAGAGGATAGGAAAAAGGTGGCTCTGCAGGAGATCCGGCACAGGAGTGGCAGCGATCTGGATGAGCAGCAGCAGGAACAACTGTGGCAGTTGTTGCTGGAATTTCAGGACTGTTTTGCCTGCGATGACGGCGAGTTGGGGCAGACTTCCCTTGTACAACACAGTATTGACTCAGGGGACGCTGCACCCATACGGCAGCGTCCATGCCGTCTTCCGTTGGGCCGACAGGAAGTTGCAGAGCAGGATCTAGTAAAGATGTTACATTCTGGCATAATAGAGCCTTCTTAGAGCCCCTGGGCATCTCCAGTGGTCATGGTCCCTAAGAAGGGGGGTGAGTGGCGCTTCTGCGTTGATTACAGGAAGGTGTTACAGGTGCTGGAGAGGATCAGGGCAGCAGGGCTGAAGCTACACCCCCCGACAAGTGCAAGCTCCTGAGCAGGGAACTGACCTTTCTGGAGCACAGGATAGGCTGTGAGGGGGTGGGCACTGTAGAAGAGAAGATGCGTGCCATTCGCGAGTGGCCCACACCTGCAGATCACAGAGGCCTGAAAAGCTTTTTAGGCTTAGCTTCCTACTATAGGAAGTTTGTATGAGGGGTTTTCCTGCATTGCAGTCCCCTTGTACAAGCTTCTGCAAAAGGACCGTCATTTTGTCTGCTCAGAGGATTGCCAGGCAGCTTTTCGAGCTCTACAGGAAGCCCTGACTATCTCACCCATCCTGGCACCCCCTGACCCCGACTTGCCTTTTGTATTAGACACCGATGCGAGTGGGAGGGGGTGGGGGCGGTTCTGTCCCAGAGGTGGCCAGATGGGGAGCGGGTGGTGGCCTTTTATAGCAAGGCACTGAGCAAAGCAGAGCGGAGGTACCATGTTGCCCACCGGGAACTGTTGGCTGCAGTCTCTGCCATCAGGAATTTCATATGTTACCTGAGTGGTCGGCACTTCACCCTGCGCTCTGATCATGCCTCCCTGCAGTGGCTGATGTCCTTCAAAGAGCCAGAAGGGCAGGTGGCTCGTTGGTTGGAAGAACTTCAGAGCTATGAGTTCATGGTGATCCACCGTGCAGGGGACCAGAATGGCAATGCTGACGCACTGTCTCGACGCCCATGCAGTGCACACGAGTGCAAGTATTGCGAGCGGAGGGACACCAGGGAAGGTGAGCTTAGCTCTGGGACAGGTGAGATGGTGCGTGGGGTGGCCACGCAGGCATGCAGAGAACTGCAGGGGGTAGGGGTTGCTGAGTGATGTGACCCAGCCCTGCAACTTGTTATGCTATGGGTGGGCACACAGTGGCGGCTGTCATGGGAAGAGGTGGCGGTCCTCTCCTAGGTCGTCTAAGGGCTATTCCTCTTTTTGGTTTCTAATTTACAGTCATTATCATCTGACTTTGTAACAGGAGAGGCATGATTTGTACATTATATGAGCAGGTAGTTCATTTGCATCAACCATTTTGGTTATTTGTGGGCAGCAACTGGGCAAGATCTCAAGCTTGGGCACAAATGCACATTAACAAGATAGTTCCAACATGTCCATAAGCCAGGTTTGATAAATCCAAGTCTTTTTCTGCATACTATTTTTTTTTCTTTTGTTGAAGCTGTTTTTCACTCATTATAATTGAAACAATTTTTTTTTAATCGATGAGTATTTTACCCAAATTGATTTGCCTACATGTTTCATACATTAACCTAAAATCAAGTCTGTAAACAGCTTAACCTACACTACTCAACTACCACTCTACATTAAACCTAAGTTTGAAGTTTAATTGTATTATCCTTCACTTGACTGCAGCAAAATCTGTCTGGTTGACATGAATGTTGGCAAGCTAATGGCAAGCTAAATTGTCTTTCATAAGGCTTACTTGATGTCCTTAATTCCTAATTCTTACTGGCTCTTACTGCTTCGTAATGCTGGCAATCCTAGTGTAAGTACCATGTTGACCCAAATATAGGATGGGGATATTTTTTCCTCAAAATAGGTCTGAAAAAGTTGTGTCCTCTTATATTTGTGCTATGGACAAAAATGGGAATAGATGACGGCAAAAATATTTTATAAGTGTTTCGGCTTACCATAATGATTCCAATTTTCCGTAAGGTTACTTGTGTGCTTGAAAGTCAAAAAGTATGGGTGTCACGCTAGACGGCAAGTCTGGAAAAGCGTGTGTTTAGCGTGTATCCCTTGGTGTCGTGTTAATTGTTGGCTTCCCAGGCTGGGCTGCTGCTTTAAAAGACATTTTAAAAGAGCTGCCTTATCATTTATTAATATGGTCAGGGGCATTGCTGGAGATTTCTCATGAATCATATCATATTGGGCCCACCAGCCCAGACCATTCCAGTTATTTTCCAAATATTTCTTGGCCCCCTGTCACTCAGGGGCCCTTGGGATCATCCTAACTTTTCCCTATCCTTAGGGAACCCCTGAACATCGTTCAACCTTTCTCCTCAATGCATAAATGATTTTTTTTTTATAAAGGTAAAGATTTGGAATTCCAAAAACTAAACTTTTCTAAATTAGTTGCTAAGAAGTAGGGGGTCATCTTATAATCGGGGTCGTCTTATATTTGGGCCAATGCCGTAATTTGTGGAGAACATTAAGGCCAAATGCATCTGCATCCCTGTTTTAAGATGATGTGAGGGGAATATATGGCTCTTGAAGGAACAAACAGGCACACTTAGGTTCGCTTCTAAAAACTATTTATTACAAGCAATACAAAATAACCTTGCATTAAAATCAATACCAAGACATTGGATCAAAGACAATGCAAAATAATCCCATATCACAAGTGATATCTAATAAATATAGTTATATACATATGTCATTAACAAGAATAAAACTGAAAATACATGAGATTACAGTATAGGTGTATATATAAAAAGGGTGACAATGAAACATGCATACATAGAAAGTGCAAATTGATATTATTGTTATTGTGATAATTGATTGAATCAACACATTGACACAGCAAAGCTATTCACACTCAGACGTGCCATCATCACCTACCCTCACTCAGACTGGGGAGCCCTTTTCAGTCCTGGCAGGAGACCAACACGTAAGTCCCAAGAAAGTGCCGGGCGATGCGCGCCCTATACCACAGCTGAGCTCCAACCAGCACTGAGATCTCCCCCTTCCTTTATACTAAATTTTGGGCATTACATGTGGGCAGGGGACGAGCTGGCCAGGCTCATACCCCCCACCCCAGGCAACGCGTTCTCAAGTTTCCAATTTTGTCCGAGCAATGTCGCCTGCAGTTTCAATTGGGACGTTTCTATAATCAATGTATCCCCTCCTCCTAAGGATGGGGGTAAACGTTTTACACACACTGACTAATTAGATGCAGTACCTAAAATAATTAAAGGAGTGTCCTTGAGCAGTGCTTTCCCTCCCCATGAAGATAAGGCAGGTGTCTCATACACTGACCAGTGGCGTACAAAACATATTGAGCAGCACCTTTCCCTGTCTCCAGTAAGCCCCTCTAAATCCGGGGAAACATGGTAAGTGTGAGGATCACGGGTGCGGACGGGCAGGCTGGCAGGAAGGAGGCAGGGAAGGATCAGGCAGGCAGGCGAAAGTCGGGGGAAAATGGGGATTTATTGCGGGGCAGGACAGAACAGAACACTAGTACTGACATAAACTAACATCAATGACGGAAAAACACCAGGGCAAGATGTGGACTGATATAGAACGAGACCAGGCAAAATAACAGGGTGCAGCTGGGTACGATTGGGGAAGCACACGTGGATAATCAGGGGGGCGTGGCACACACGAGGAGCGGACGGGCCGGGCATGACAGTAAGGCTTCTTTCACATAAGATAAGAATAATCTGAAACCAGTCATTTGTGAAAAACAAGTTATATAAGTGATCAGAGAGGGAAAAAAACATGCTTATGTGGTTTTATCCTTAATACTACAGGTGAATCATGGAGAACGTATTTGATCAGTCCATATACGATCAGAATCAATCAATGCCTCAATCACCTCATATGTATGACAGTAATAGGAATATAATGATTAATTCTAGGCAACATATTCATCTGCAAGTTCATCCTAATGCAATCCCTAATAGAACAACTTGCCTCAGTCTGCCCCCCCCCCCCCCCCCCCCCCCCAGTTGAAATGCTCTAGAACCTTCACTGGGGATACTGATTTATCGGTAGGGGTCTAAATCCAAGGTCCTGTTACATTTGTTTGAGTTGGGGACAGCCCAAGTTGTCTGTAATGAGGGTGGATTGCTATTCTAGTCCATATAAGTGTGTTTATCAAGTTGCTCCCCCCACGTGTAGGAATGGTACTGTTATGCCGTTTACCCGAATAAATACAACTGGACACGAGAGTGACTTTCGCAGTTTCCCCTTTTACTTATCCCTGCTCGCCAAAACAATTACACACACGCACCACAGACCAAACCCACAATTCTCACTCCAGTTTTCCTAATGTGTACAGAACAGGTACGAATGCTACAGGATTATTATCGGATCCGTTGTTTTCAGTGGATCATTATTATCGTTGGCTGTGAAATGAAGAGTTTGTACTTTGGTAGGTTTGGAGTGCACACCGAGATTTGGGGTATCCACAAGGATCACGGGCTGTATATAATCTTAATGACATAGGGAAGTGGTTTTGTTATTGTGCTGTTGTGGTACCATGATCCAGAGCAGGTGCTGAGCGCCGTCTAGGCTACAGGACCCACCACCAACCCCCAAAATTTTTCACTGCATCTTATTTTTAAACCAATGGGTTTAGGACGGACTGTGACATTTAAGAGCATTGGACTGTTCTTGACCAAGATGATGATGTCATATGGGCTGAGGCTGTTTCCACTTAGGTTGAGGTGAGCTGTGAGTGTAAATACAATCATATACAAGATATTAAAATGTATTGGTAATACTGTAACTTGAATAAAATGATATAGCAGGTCCTTTCAATGCCGGAATAAGTTGTCTGTCCTGATAGAGGTGTACTCAGTTAAGCTGTTGATTTCTGGTGCTACGATACGGTCTAGGGGTACATCATAACAGACGAATAGTGTATAGTTTGGAAGAGCTGGGAAAGATTAAACTTATTACAAGAAATGTGCTTTCAATGGGATTTATTTAATAATAGTGACTGGTGACGGACAATTGGCTCAGACGTGGATATTGCCAAAGCAACAAACAAAACACCTCTACAGGTACCTACTCCACCAAAAAAAGAACAACTCAAAAACAATCCACTATATTAACTCCCTAACTGACCCAAAAACAAATATTAAAAAGAGTAAAAGAAACAATGGCACCCATATCCTACAGCCCGAATAAAAAATGACAGCTAAAGTAACAAACAAAATCTCTAATCTATAAATGGATCCCAGGTAAAACAAAACCAAGGAAGGGATCAAGCAAAAATGTACAGAAAACTAGCAGATTTCATACAACGAAAATCCAAAAGAATGTTATATCTGAGAGCGCACTGGCTGCAGTGTGGTGAAAACTGTCTTTTGAAGAGTCGCAGCAGAAATAATCCACCTCGACTGAACCCATGAACATCCAGGCAGAGATGCATGAACATGTGAAGTGGATCCATGGATCGTAGTTTAACTTGAAATTTGATGACATGTGACCTAAACCACGGGGGCAATACACAAACATTATAAACACCTACACACCATAACAACAAACACTTATTCACCCTATCACTGGTTTGTCTCTTTCTTCTAGCTTGGATTTTATGAGGCCAATCACAGCATAGAGCACAGAATCAGGAGTCTGTTACCTTATAAATGATACAATCAGATTTCATAAACAATCCAAAGCGAAATCTGTAAACTGAATATTACTTTAGAAGTCTGTAGAGGACATGAATAAACTTTTTTTTTTCTTTTCATTACTTTGAGATCACGACATAACCAAAGTTGTTTTCTCGAGATCACTACTTATTTTTCTCTTGTGATCTCGACATAACCCCTGTCACTTTCCCATGATCTCGAGGTTTAGTATTATCCACATGGACGAATGCATCAGATTTTACTTTGATCGTGGACTGTCCAAGTCAGAATCATAATCATAATCAGATGACTTTATTAATCCCGGAGGAATCTGCTCACATTGCGACTGCACAATCACATATAAACACGAAGACAAGAACAATACAAGTATAAAAATAGCAATTAAGTGTAAAACAAATCACGGCACTGTTAAACATTCGAATAAACAATTGAACAAATAAGAAAAAAATGTCATAGTTGGTCATTCATGTCACGATCACGGCGGAGGTAAGCGGCGTTCGTGCGGGCAGGCGTGCAAGGAGCAGGCAGACAGGTCGAGATCGGGGCTTAATCAGGGAAGAAGGACGAAGGAACATCAGGCAGGAACAAACCACACAAGATGCACAATGACGGACAAGGGGAACAGGTCAGACCAGGACTTAAATACACAAAGACTAATCAAAGGAAGCGGACAAAGCTGGAGACGGTCAGGGAAGCACACGTGGGTAATCAGGGGGCGTGGCACACACGAGGAGCGGACGAGCCGGGCATGACAATTCATTTATTGAGGAAAATGATCCAGTGTCATAAACATGTGAGTATATGAACAGAACAGAAGTATATGAGCCTTTCTTTCAATGTTTTGTGTGCAACAAAACATTTTCAGTAGATCTTCATCAGTCCTGCCCAATGGCTTGGGGAATTTTAGCCCAAAATTGCATCAACTCAGGGATGTTGCTGGGTTTTCTCAAATTAATGGTGTGCTTCAGGTCCTGCCACAACATTTCTATTGGGTTGCGGTCATGACTTTGACTTAGCCATTCCAAAACCTTTATCTTATTCTTCTTCAACCTTTGGTAGAATGACTTGTGTGCTTTGGGTCGTTGTCTGCTGCATTACCTCATTTCTCTTGAGATGTAGTCCACTGGCAGATGTCCTGACATTTTCCATTATAATTAATGAGTCATATTTATGCAGGAACATGGAAAATTCTGTAGCATTCACTAACTTTCAAGCACCACTGTACCAAGTGGGGAAGAAGGTGCAGTTCAAATTGTCTTGCTTTTTTCATAATCATATTAATATGTTCCTGAATTAATAATTGTTCTAAGTAATTACTGTACATTACATACTACTACTTTATGAGAGGTTTACTCTAGTCAGCTGTACTGTGTCTCACCTGGTTTTCTCCTGATTATCACCATGACAACAACAGCCATGCACACAGCTCCAAAAGAGCAACTCCAAGCACCATACCTGCCAGGAGAAGATTAGAGATACTGAGAGAGTGAAAAGGGTACATTCAGCTGACAGATAGTAACAGTGTAAAATTTGGTGTAGTGCTGTATATATATAGCCTGTCATTGTATATTTTGTCACTGATGACTGATTATATTCTTCAGACTAAATGTGTGTGTATATATAGGTCTGGAAAAAAATCAAGAGACCACTCTACATTTTTAAAAAATGTGCATTTTTAAATCCTGGTTTAATCTGGTTCTGCTGTCAGAAGGCTACACTGCGAGGCAGGCTGCTTCCATGCTCAAAGTTTCTAAGACAGCAGGACACAAGAACAAGGTGAAGCAGGAGACACTGGCAGTGACCAGAAAGCAGCCAGGTTGACCATCAACTTATCTGACAGTTTCTCATGAATTATAGGATGACATCAAGTGACCTTCAAAAGGAATGGGAAACATTGAGTGCAGGTATGAGGTGCACTGCTAGGCTCCTAGAAGCAGGACTGAAGTCCCATAAAGCAAGGAAGAAGCCCATCATTAATGAGAAACAGGATAGAGCCAAGCTGGAGTTTGCAAAATAATGTATTTCACACAGGCACATATCTACAGTATGAATTGAGAAATAAGTGAAACTGAAAATTTTGCTGTGGTCTCTTAAATTTTTCCTGAGCTGTAACTACAAGTGCAGCTGGTAATAAAAGTAAAAACACGGTACCTGCTGTAGTCGGGCTTCTGTCTGTGACTTGTAGAAGAAGCAGAAACTGTTACAATAATACAAACATTACCCTGTACTTTATAAACAAAAGCAGAATCCAGTAGAATAAAAATGCAATTATGCTAGTGATCATGATCTATAAATATTTATTAAATATTTATTTTATCGACTTTCAGCCTGTTACTCAGTAACTAGCAGTGCTACTTCTAATGTCCAAGGTTTGGGGTTCGAATCACACCTCTGCTGTATGTGTGTGGAGCTTTACATGTTCTCCCCCTGCCACAGGGGTTTCCTCATGCAGTCTCATACGTGCAATTGCATTAACTTCTGTCTCTAAACATATTGTTCTGATTGCCCATATTGTGTCTGTGCCCATATTGTGGACTGCCATCCTGTCCTGGGTGTCCTCAGCCTTGTACTCTAAATATGTTGCCTTGGATAGACTCCAGCCCTCCCTGCTGCCCTGACCATGGTAAATAGTTAGAAGATGGATGGGTAAAATTAAATTCTCAAGTTTATATTAATCATTTCTGCACTACCTTACTGAATATTATTTTCAGTGTAATATTTCTTACCAGGGAATGTGCTGCTGTAGCTCTGTGAGACTTTCACTTCCCCCTTATCAGCCAGCTGACATTTCCACTTCCTGTTGTTGTCTGTCCACTGAAGTTCAGTTGTCAGAGTGGAGTCGCAGGAGGACGCGTGTATCTGGTATCTGGGATCTCCCTGCAGATCAGTGCCTGTGTCATTCACCCACCTCAGGGTCAGACTGTTAAATGGCTGTTTATTACACTGCCCAGGACCACCATAGGTGTACAGGAGACACTGTAGCGTCATGTTGCTGCCGGGCATCAGATCGTTTAGTGGAACAACTGAGAAAGAAGAAAGAGAAATGACAGGTGCATAAGAATATGATGAGAACACATGTACAGCCGGTAAATCAAAATGTTTTACATGTTAACATTTCAACAACAAAGGGGTTTTAAGTGGCTGAAATATAAACAGACTTTATGCACATGGAAGAGCTGGTAATTAGATCAAACCTTGAAGAATATTTTCTCTTGTATATTTTTACCAAGAGTTCATGGATTTCTTCTCAAATAATTATACTTTTAATGAATCAGCATGCATTAATTATTTCAAATACATCTTAAGAACATTAATAAAATTATATCTAACAATGAAGTTTATACCTGTGAGTAGAGACAGGTAAACTACAGCATCAGCTCCACGTTGCGTTCCATGGATAATCTGCCTACAGGTGTAGGACCCAGCATCCTCAGTGCTGACTTTATGAATGTGCAGAGAGCAGTCAGACCCCATTGTAATTTTCTCATTTCTGTGTGAATTATTAACCAGTTGTACTAATTCCTGATGTATGCTCTGTGCATAAAGCCACGTAGTTGAGGAGCAGTTAGAATGAATGACATTGTTACATGGCAGAGTAACATCATCTCCCACTCTGGAGTTGACAGCAGTGAGCCCTACACTGACACCTGGAGGAGAAAATGGAAGCAAAAAGAAATGATATTCACTTTGTATTCCTCATGATAAAAAAATCCCCATTATTCCTACAAAGATTAGCAGCAGAGACACACAAAGGGAAAAGTGACTGGCAGCTGATTCTGGTTTTGACATGAACTGGATTTGAATTTGTTTAAAGAATTTACTGCATAATTGTTTGTTGGGTACTGAAGCTTTAAGCAGAAGATGACATGAATCAAGACTACAAACAGCATAAAACCTGCTCCCTGAGTGAGTCATATACTTCCTTAAAACTGAAGGCTATTCTTTTATTTACTTCTTATTTATACAGAACAAAACCCAGAACTGAGAAAAGCAGACAGGAAATGTTCATCAGTGTAAGATATTAATAAACATTAGACAGTCTATTGTTTAATTACCTAATTAAAGACTCCTGAATGAGACTAAAACAGATATAGGTTCAAACCTATGTTCTATTTGTTATAAATCAGTATAAACCCAAGTCACTTCCTGATTTTCATATTTTCCATTCTTGATATTTATTGCTCTATTATTTAAATAAGTATATGTAATGTCACTGTGATGGGCTGGCCCCCCCATCCTGGTTTGTTCCCTGCCTCGTGCCCATTGCTTTCGGAATAGGCTCCTGCGACTCAGTCGGATAAGCAGTTTGGATAATGGATGGATGGATGTAATGTTATAATTAAAGTACCTAATTAATTAACCTCTTTTACAGTTTTTCTCGCTCACTTTGGCACAGTTCATGAAACATACTTAACATTCTCAAGAGCATTTCTCAAAGCAGTTCATGCAGACAGCAAAGCACTATGGTTTAGCTGCAAAGGCCTGTAACATACGCAAAAGTTTCAACTCATGTCTGAAAAGCAAATAATTCCACTGATGAACTAGTCAGTGCAAAATGAAAAGTACAATCAGTATCATTTTACTCACAACAGTAAAAATGTTTACATTGTCAAAATGTCAGTGTAAGTACAGTCTGCTCCTGGGCTCATTCCCACTGACTGATCATGTTTCTTTTTTTTAATATATTTTTTTTTATTGCCCACCACCACCCCCCCCTCTTCGGAGGACAACTTTGTTATACATTAAATTAAAGGTACAGTGTAAAGAGTGTAGCCGCTCCGAACTTACCCGTCCTAGTACAGCAATTTTTTTTTAAAAAAAAGGGGGGGGGGGGGGGGGGGACCCCGACACAACAATCGTAACAATAACAGACATGATCATGTTTCTTTAATAAACTGACACTTATTCATGTCAAAGACTCCAGTTTCATTATTACAAGCTCTGCATTACACTATGCAAAGTTCATTGGCCAGATAAAGCATTTGCATGCACATGTAACTTTTTCAGATCTCAAGACGCAGTACAATAGTGAATAAAAAAGTCGCACAGTTCTGCATAACACAAGAAGAGCATCATGGCACTACCTGACAACCAAATCATGCACCATGGGAACCGAAAACACAATGGCATAGCACTGCAATTTATGGAGTATATTTTTAAATCATTTTCAAAGCTTGATTAACTTTTGTATGTGGTGGCTAACGCAATTGGGAATTACACTCCTTGTTTTGCAAATGTTAATTGCATTTGGGAAATCCTGCGAAGCAGTCAAGAAAAATTGTAAGACAGTTTAAAGCAACCATGTTGTCTCTTAACATCAGAGCCATGCCTATAGGAGCAGCTGTGGCTCATAATTTAAGAGACAAACTCTCAACCTGCTCATTGATGTCATTTGGTAACATCAGTTTTGGCCAAGGATTGTTTTACAGGCATCCGTACATCACTGAATTAAACCACACATGGAAAATTGCTGAATAAACACGAGTCTTTTTAAACATCAATACATTGTAGATATGGTGCATAATCATAAAAGTTTCCTACAGATATTTGTGCAGATGACTTGCTTTTGTAGTATTGGTATTTTGTAGAACAAATCTGTTAACTGTTGTCTCTTCAAAAAAATTGTTAAGAATATTGGCTTAAGGCATTGTTAAGAATATGTCCTTAGTAACAACATCCTTAATGAATGTCTTGTGATTTTAAACATATATAACATTCTAAATATTTCCACATTGATAAAATTATTTTCTCTTACCCATGGCATGATATCCAGTGATTAAGAGCAGCCCAACAAGAATATATTTCACTAGATTCATTTTCTCTCTGGTTCGCTTTTTCTTCTATGATATATTTCATGTGAACAGTGTCTTAGTGTGTGGTGGAAGCTGCTTTTAACACTGAAGCTAAGGTATCATTTCCTCAGTGTGACCTTATTTACAACACATAACATTAACACCACACATGACATTATGGTATAACACAATGACAACACGATTCACTACATACAGCTATATACATTGTTTACATTTGGCATCGGTCTAGGTAATCCAGTCCCGGTATCACTAACAGCTCTGGCTCAGGTGATGAGCTGAACACAAGCTCTACTGGGGTCCGCAGCTCATGGCCAAACATGATGGTGGTGGGGATACAGCTGGTGTTCGCCCCCAATTCTGCGTGACAAGTCCATAGGACCAGGGGAAGGTGTGCATCCCAATTGTGCTGGTGCTGGTAGGTGAGGATTGCTTAGTTGTGTGGATAAGGTACGATGAAGCTGCTCAACCGGCCCGTCATTCTGAGGATGGAGAGGGCTGGTGTGGCTCTGCATGCTCCCCAGCCACTGGCACAGTTTACCTCACACCTGTGCCCTGCAGGTTGCAGAAACCTGGCTGTCCCCGGCATGGCTGGCTTCAGCAGGCACACATGCTGTTGCAGGGAAAGCACTCAAAAGTCTTTTGGGGCAGCTCATCCAGCACTGACAGAGGGAAGTAAAGGCAGTCCCACCATGCATAGTCCTCCAGCTTGGCCATGAATGCCCCAAACTTTTGAAGGTGTGCCAGTGCCGGACCCCGAGCTGCTCCCTCATCTTCTCCATGCTCTGTCTCCGGCCAGGTCGCCACTCTAGCACAGTGGTATGGGCTCCACTGTCACCCAGTTCCTCAGGAGAGAGGCTTAGGAAAGTTTAAAGTGCCTGCTTTTCCAGCTATATTGCCGTTTCTTTGGGGAACCGGCTGTTGAACCGCCTCACTAGATGGTCCTGGACAGGGTAGGGTTCCAAGGATCCTGTTCAGGCTTAGTGGGGCAGCTTTAGGGGGTTCTTTGCTGCAATCAGCTGCTTCCTCGCGTCATGCTACCCCTGGTTACAGCACTGTCAGCTGGGCAGGTGGGGTGGTGCTAGCGGTGTCCAGTATCCCCAGGAAGCAGGAGCTCTCAGTTTCTGTGGGTCTCCTGAGGTTTGCTGTACCCCCTTGGCGGCAGATTGCCAGAAGCTCTTCAATTTTCTTTCCTGAACTCTTTCACTTGCATCCCCAGTTTTGACACTAGTGTACCACAGGTACCAGACATAATGCACAGAAATTATGAGCTGGACACAGAAGTGTGGGAAAGCTCAAAAATAGCTTTTACTGTATGTACGCCAGTCGTATTCACAACTTACACTCTGCCCACCGTGCTGGTTGTCCCAACTACTCATATGCTACACGGTGGCCACATGCACACCTCATTTACATAAACCACATAATGTTACCACTACACATGATGTTATGGTACAAAACAATAGCAAGACAATAATGGCGAACTACACGCAGCTATTTACATTCTTTACAAATGGCATTGGTTCAGCATACCACCATGCTACTTCATGGGTATCCCCAGTCCAAAATATTTTCTTGTAAAATCTTTACCAACCAGTCTAGTTGTCCACTCATTTACATTTTACCATTGTGTTTATTTATAAATTTTGTTTCAAGTGCCATAGAAATTAACTAAATAGACTATTACAAACAAACACATTATTGAATAGGCATTAGTGTCAGTTCTTCCCATGAACTGAAAATGTCTGTATTTGCCATTAATTGTACTAAAAATGTATTAGGTGTCCGAATATAATATGGTATAATGGTGTTCTTGTTATTGCAAATATTAGAAGGGAACAAGACCAACAAGACTATTTTCACTTTTATTTTTACTGTTGACACTTCTTTAAATGTCTTTGCACTTTGCCATTTCCATTAAATTTATGCTTCTCTATGCTGTGGATGAACAGGCAAATGTAAAAACAAGCCTACATTTGCAGCAAAGCAGTTTTCCTAATGGAATCAGGGCAATCGGTGCATTGTGATCAGGAGTCTTAAAAATAAAGTTTAACAAATCATGCAACAGTAGAAGCGGAAATTTGAAATGAGCATTAATTAAGCTAGTTTTGTTAATCAAAAGCCATTTAATTCTATTAATGGGTAAGTCGTCTGTAATGCCATCATGACATTGATATGACTCATTTTGAGTTTTATGTACCACATCAATATATCCCGACTGCTCCGGCACACACATATCAAAGCTTGGAGGCAAAGATGTGGGTTTGTCCCAGATAGTTACACTCTTACATTGGCCCTCGGCACAGCAAATCATCCCATCCTCTCTATCTTCAGATCAGAGCACTTTTTTAACATAAATTCTGGGTAATAGTCTATATTGTAGAGATGATGGGATTTATCATTCATGAATCTTTTTTAGATTCAACTTTATCATCATTGCATAAAATATAAGTACTGTACTCAAAGAAATGCTGATCCAAAAGTGCAAAATAGTGCAGAAGTACTAGAAACAGTAATACAATACACATGTGATAAATAATTTAAAAATGCACGTTAATGCATGACCTTGTTTACGATAAATGTACTTAGTTCCCCAAATATACTTTGTCGCGCCACTAATCATACTGTTCAAAATTCCTCTTTTCGCTTTCTAATTTACAGTCGTGATCATCTGACATTATCACCTAAAAGGCATGATTTGTAGATTATATGAGCATGTAGTTCATTTGCTTTGACCATTTATGGTTATTTTTGGGCAGCAACTGGGCAAGATCTCAGGTTTTCCACAAATGCACATTAACAACATGTCCATAAGCCAGGTTTGATAAATCCAAGTCTTTTTCTGCATACTATTTTTTTTTCTTTTCCTGTGTATGTATTTCTTCACAGTAAATTTTAAGTTTGATAAATGAGGCCTCAGGAATTGGTTAGAGCAAGATAGGGCTCTTCTGTATGGGCTGGCTTGCCGCTTGCTGTAAATGCCAACATTCTTCCCCTACTTCTGCTTCCTTTCCTTCTGCCACCTACATGGCTGCACCAGAGCTCTGGGGAGCTATGAAATCCATAGGATCTCTGCATAGTAAACTTTTACATACACTTTGACTTCAGATTGTGAGGACACGCTACTTCTGTTGAAACTGCTTTTTCAGTCATTTTAATTGAAGCAGTTTTTATTTAGCATTTAGTTTAATTTACCCTTTAATCTAATGGTAATATATTTGTATATACTGTGGCACTTGGCAGACAGGTATTGTGGCGGTAGTGAAAGACAAGGTGAGTCAGTTTCACGTGAAGCACCTCTTTAAAGTAATTCTTAAAAGGACCAAACACAAGACTCCGAACCACACATAACAGGAAAGCAGGCAGGTCTCAGGGCACACACAAGGTTGCACACAGAGTGCTGTCCTTCAGCTTTCAAGCTTGCGGAGGAGACCAGGAGGCTGGCAGATGCTGGGCTGCTGGGGGGGCATTGAGCTGCTGCCGGGTGCTGGCATTCCGAGTCCTTCCTTACACGGCTTAGAGGGGCCCTGCTGCCCCTCCTGCTCTGCATATTGGGTAGCGCAACTGGTCAAGGTCCCACTAGTAATGGTGGTGATGCTCCTCCAGCTTGCAGTGCTAGTTATCCACTTGGGCCAGCAGACCACGTCACTGCTCCTCCAGTTCATCCTGCAGTTGCCCCTCGCGTATCTTCAGCTCCTGGCATGTCTGGGCCACCTAGACCTCTAGAACATGCCTCCCCTCCTCCAGCTCCTCCCACTGTCACTATTCATCCTCCTCAGGCTTGCAGCACTTCTGGGTCAACTGAGCCTCCAAAGCGTGACACACCCACTGACAGCCGAGCAGTGCTGCTTCTGGTGCCGCGGCCTACCACCTCAGTTGTGCTCTTGCTCCCAGCTGGCCAGCTGGCAACGCATCTACTCCAACTCGAGGCGTAGCTGCAGGCAGCACCTCGGGCGGAGGCAGAGCCTCGGGCGTAGCCGGGACCTCCAGCTCGGGCGATGCAGCCGGTACAGCGGGCGTAGCCGGGACCTCCAGCTCGGGCGGTGCAGCAGCTGCCGAATCGGGACCAGCAGGGGGCGCCACAGGAACCTTGGGGGGTTCTGTTGAGGGGGACTGCTCTTTCCTCAACTGTAGCAGCCTCCCCAAGGATGCGGCAATCTCCTCCAGCTCGTACGACGACAATGCTGGAGAAAACGCTGCGAAGGCCTCCTGGAGCTGCATTATTAATTGGGCAACCTCTGGAGCCTCGCCTGCCATCTGGTCCTCCATCACCCTCCAGAAGAGACCCAGGAGGGTGAAATATGTCCCAGCCAGGGATGTCGTGGCGGGCCTCTACGAAACTGGATCGGGGATCTCTGGGGCAGGCTGGTCAGCCACGGACAGGACAGGCAGATCAGATGCGTCGGCCAGTGCCGCTAGGGTTGGGGTCGTGAACGCATGCGCTGCCCCTTTAAAAGCCCTGGGGATCCGAGGAATAGTGTCCCAAAGGGGTCTAGCCCCATTATTCACCAGTCACGCCACCTGGTAGTGGTATGCAGCCAGTGGAGGTGGCTGCTCAGCGGTGGCTGCAACGTCAGGGGCGAGCCTCACCGGTTTCCGAACCAGGAAATATTCAGCCGGGATCGACGCTGTGGAGAGAGTGCAGGCCCCCAGGAAGATCGTCAATTCTTCTTCCGGTTGTCGCTCTCTCCGCTTCTTCCTCCTTCTCCGACGTGCGCCAGCCAGCAGAGACAGCAGATCGGTCACCTCCCTCCGCGGCGGGTCCAGGCGGTTCCGCCTTTCCGTGATCCTGCCCCGAAGCCACTGGAGATTTTCTCCTCAAGGGACATCCCCTCCAGGATGTCCCGGCTCTGGATTGTGAGGTCCCATGCCCAGGGATCTTCCTGGATGTCGGGCTGGGCGATCCAGTACAGCACCTGATCGACGAGACCGAGGTAATCTTCTCTTTGTTGGGTCCGTCATTCTGTCAGGTTTCGGGTAAGCGGACGGGCAGGCGGGCAGGAAGGATCAGGTGGGCAAGCAGGCAGGCAGGGACACCCGAGGCCCCTCAGCCTCCACCGCCTGCAGCTGCTGCAGGCTCCTCTGCGTCCGCCCGCGGCTCCATCTGCACTTGTGACTGTAACCCCTCCAGCTCCTGTCCCTCCAGCTCCAGTCCACGAGGAGGTCCCAGACAATCCAACCACCGCTCCTCCCTCCTTGGAGGCGGAGGAGCTGGAATGGGATCCCTTGGGGGCATTCTTGGTGACCTCCCTTCCCTCGGCCCGGCTAGCTTGACCCCGGCCGATGGCCCACATGTCTGTGTCTCATGAGGGGAAAGGGCATAGACGTAGGGCTGGGGTCCCACCCGCCCTGCCCCCTGGTTCGCCCTTGCTCGCCTTGGCTGGGGCTCGGGGGGCGCCTGTGGGTCCTGGGGCTCCAGTCCGGCTGTCGCCTGCAGGTCCCCCCACTCCAGCGCGTTGGTGGACGTCGCCTGGGCCAGCTGTGGCTTTACCGTCGCCTTCTGCGGCTTCCCCTCCCTCCTTGCCTTTGCCGGTGTCCCCTCCGGCTCCCTCATCACCTCCCCTGGTGCCCCCTCCAACTTCCTAACGTCCCATCTTTGTCCCTCCTATGTTTGTTCCTCGTCCCTTTGCTACGCCTATCTCTGCTCCTTGTCCCCCTGTGTTCCCTTCGTTCACTCCTGGCCCTTTCGTCCCACCTTTTCCCTCAGTGTCTCCTTTCCTGATCTGCGTTCCCCATCCTGTGTCAGGTGCTGTCGTGGCTTTTGCCCCTATGCCAGTTTTGTCTGTCCGTTCTGTTCCCTGTTCCGCATTAATGGTTCTGTTCTTCTTTTCCAGGTCCCGTTTCCCTCGTCTCGTCCGTCGCCTCCTCTGAGGCGCGCCCAGAGTGCGTGCCTTTGGGGGGGGGGGTTCTGTCATGCCCGACTCGTCCGATCCTCGTGTGTGCCACGCCCCCTGATTATCCACATGTGCTTCCCCGATCTTGTCCAGCTGTGTCCTATTATTTTTGCCCAGTCTTGTCTATTTGAGTCCACGTCTTGCCTTGCCTTTCGTCCGTCATTGATGTTAGTTAATGTTAGTGGATGTCCTGTTCCTTTCTCCGTTCCTATCCTTAATAAACCCTGAATTCCCTGCCTGCCTGCTTGCCCGCCTGGTCCTTCCCCACTTTTTGCTTGACCGCACACCCGAAACCTGACAACCATCTTTCATGTGACTGCAGCAAAAGCATGTTTGACTGACATTAATGTTGTTAGGCTTATTTAGGCTGAGGAGAACTGATGGGAATATTATTATTATGTAAGTATGTATTTCACAGAACAATTATCAACTTGCCATGAACACAGATGATCTCCATTGTGGGCTACTCTGATCAACTCTGCTTGGTTTGGGCAACATATTATTGTGACTTGTGGCATTCCACACACATGTTGCCCACAGGGGTGTTTCAGTGTGCTCTCTGGTGGATAAACTATGCAATGACAACATTAATAATGTGTTTTCTTGCGAGGGGCGGCATGGTGGTGCAGTGGTTAGCACTGTTGCCTCATACCTCTGGGACCCGGGTTCGAGTCTCCGCCTGGGTTACATGCGTGTGGAGTTTGCATGTTCTCACCATGTCGTCGTGGGGTTTCCTCCGGGTACTCTGGTTTCCCTTCACAGTCCAAAAAAAAAACATGCTGAGGCTAATAGGACTTGCTAAATTGTCCATAGGAGTGCATGTGTGAGTGAATAGTATGTGAGTGTGCCCTGCAATGGGCTGGCCCCCCATCCTGGGTTGTTCCCTGCCTCGTGCCCATTGCGTCCGGGTTAGGCTCCAGACCCCCCGCGACCCAGTAGGATAAGTGGTTTGGAAAATGGATTGATGGATGTTTCTTGCTATTGAAAAGATCAAGGGCTAAGTCAAATTTACTTTGGGTTTATCTTGTTTTTTTTTAAGGAAGATTGGCGTCGGGGCTAAGATACTTGGAAATAGGCTTGAAATAGGGACTTAATGGTTTAAGGGTCTTCCTTCTCTGCTTTTCTTTTTAATTGCCAATTAAATGCTGATACTGAGCTATGTCTCAATAATTTCGGCATGCCCAGGGGTGGTTCTGGGGGGGGGGGGCAGTGCCCCTGTGACAACATGCCTGGCCCCCCAGTGGGCCCTGAAAATCAGAGACATGATTGTCGCTGCCAAGGTAAGAAAAATTCTCTTGACAAGATTAACTTTCTCCCTGCAGACCGACACACTACTGATGGCAGTGCCTAAGAAGTCATTTAAGGCCTGGATCTTGGTCTTTATTCAGGACTCCCGCAATTCTAGACACTGAGACTTCTCACTCAGTCTCTCGAGAGCCAAGATCAGAGCGTCTATTGACTCCACTAAGATCCCAATATCCTCGGCAAAGTCAAGATCAGTAAATCTTTCTTCACCAATGGATGCCCCATTGCTGCTAGACCCCATGACCTTGCCCAATACTCCATAGAAGTCCATAGAATCATTGAACAGAGTAGAAGCAAGAACACAAACCTGACAAATTCCAGAATCAACCGCAAAGAACGCAAAGGTTCTCTCTTCACTCTGCACAGCATTCACAATATCAGTGTAAAGACCAGCTATGACATATGGGATGTCCCACAGGGCAACTCCATCAGCTGAGTCAAATGATATACAAAATCGACAAAGGCTGCAAAGATCCACTGCTGATATTCACACTTATGCTTGACAAGTACCCTCAGTGCCAGGATGCAGTCGATGGTAGACTCCTTAGATGTGAAACCAGACTGGTCTGGTCACTGACAGGTGAGCAAGAAATCATGGATCCTGTAAAGGATGACCCTAGCATGGACCTTACCCGGCACTGAAAACAGTGTTATCCCACTGTAGTTCCTGGGGATCCAGTTATCCCTGGGGATCCAGTGGATCACCTTTCCCTTTCCAGAAGTCCTGCTTTTCAGTCAGTTGGGATGATGCCTGAATCCCAAATGGAAGCAAAGATTGCCTGCAATGACAAGACGACAGACTTACTGCCAGCTTAGAGAAATTCACTCCGGATACCAACAATCCCTGCGGCCTACCCGTCCCCCAGTTGATTCACCACCTGTGCAATCTCAGTGAGACTGGGTGGTTCACAGCTGATTGGAGGTTCAGCCTCGAGAACCGTGGACCCAGAGATGTCCAACATCCTAGCAGGAGCTTTAGCTTTAAACAACTGCTCAAAGTAGCCAGCACAGAGGGTCACAACTGCAGTGTCATCTGTAAGGACTATTCCATCATCTGCCTACTGCAATTCACCCTACTGTAAGTCACCCTTCTGCAAGTCTCTGAGGAACATATTCAGATGTGCGTAATGCTTCAATTCCTCTGTGAGAAGGACGGGGGTCACTAGACCACAGATTCTGGTACAGACTGGAATTGTCACTATAACTCCTTTCGATAATATCCAGGGTGCCCTCTGGGACAAAACACTTCTGTCTGGGAACGTTCCCAGCAGACCCTCACTATACACTTGGGCCTGCCAGGCCTGACCGGCTTCCTCCCTACCAGCGGAGCCAACCCATCACCAGGTGGTGATCGATTGACAGCTCCACCCCTCTCCTCACCACCTTGGGTGTCCAATACATGTGGCCGCAAGTCCGATGACACGACCACAAAGTCAATTATTGAACTGCGGCCTAGGGTGTCCTGGTGCTAAGTGGACATTTGGACACCCTTATGTTCGAACATGATGTTCATTACGCACAATCCGTGGTGAGCACAGAAGTCCAATAACAAAACACCACTTGGGTTCAGATCGAGGGGGGTCATTCCTCCCAATCACATCCCTCCAGGTCTCACTGTCATTGTCCATGTGAGCATTGAAGTTCCCCAGCAAAACAAGGGAGTCCCAAGGAGGATTGTTCTATAACACTCCTTCCAAGGTCTCCAAAAATGGTGTATATTGTGAACTGCCGTTTAGTGCATAAGCCCGGAGCCTATCCCAGGAACAACAGGCGCAGGTGGGAACTAACCACTGGGCTACCGTGTTGTCACAAGAGAGGACAAAAAAATCTAATAAATTATAAATGAATTATGATTAAGTGTACAGTATGGTTTTGTGTAAAAAGCATGAGGTAGTCATAGGTTCAAACTTAAGGTGCAGACAAGAAGTACAGTGAGAATGTGTGACAGGTATTAACTAATGTGGATGTCAGTTGCCTGGGGGAGTCATTTATTGATATTTTATTGATCCCCTGTAGGGATATTATCTTTACACCTCCCTCAACTTGCTCTTTGTGGAGTAAGTTTGGCAGCGGTCACATGTGTTGGACACAAAAGAGTGTGTAGTGATCCACTCAGACAGAGCTATCTGAATGCCAGCTAACTGGAGCTACAGTGTCTCATTCCTGTCTGCAGTGTTCAGGGGGACAGCCAGAACAGGACAATCACTGGTCAACTGCCCATTGTAAGAAGAGCTCTTGTTATGCTCCTACGCGTAATTAGCTAGGGATTCATCTTTCTTGACATTTAAACGGGGTTGTCAACTTTGGTCAGCTGGCTAGCGTGAAATTTGCAATTCGAGACATGTCTGCACATATATACACATGCATTTACATGCATGTAACAGTTTTATAACCTTATAAATAGTCTGTATGGTTTATAAACTACCCCAATGGTTTTGATGTAGCTAATTTTAGGTTTATAGTAGAATAACACAGTATAGTGTAGTGAGGACTGTGGAGAGTACTTACTCTCTGGTAACTAATGAGCTGTATCCGGAAGGGGTGGAGGAATATCTTTTTAAAAGAGCATGAGACATATTTGGGGGGGGGCTTCGGGACAGTCAAGAAAAGGAAGCGCGTGTGTGTTAACGTTAGGACCCCTTTTTGGCTCGCTGCCAATTTGAAATAGGGAACATGGTGTGTTCGTCACCAATAGTAGGTGAAGATAGTGAGGCAAGATCGGGGGGGTAAATTTCAATGAACTTAGCAGCTAGTTGTTATGCAGGTACAGGTTTAGGTGGCCTTTGACAAGATGGAGCTAGGGCCAGCCTGCAGGCAGAAAACCTAAACCGGCTGCCTGTGAGTTGTCTTGAGTTGTCACCTAGGTACCATCCATCCATCCATTTTCCAAACCGCTTATCCTACTGGGTTGCGGGGGGTCTGGAACCTATCCTGGAAGCAATAGGCATGAGGCAGGGAACAACCCAGGATGGGGGGCCAGTCCATCGCAGGGCACACTCACACACCATTCACTCACACATACACACCTATGGGCAATTTAGCAACTCCAATTAGCCTCAGCATGTTTTTGGACTGTGGGGGGAAACCGGAGTACCCAGAGGAAACCCCATGACGACATGGGGAGAACATGCAAACTCTGCACACATGTGACCCAGGCGGAGACTTGAACCCGGGTCCCAGAGGTGTGAGGCGACAGTGCTAACCACTGCACCACCATATTGATATTTTATCTGAGCCCCGAACCAAAAATAGTACACCTAGACCGCAAAAAGCATCCCTATCAAATTTAATTTGTATTAAGATAGAGCAGCTGATAAAGACCACCTGCACCACTAAGCTAAAAATAGGATTACTAAATACTAGATCACTAACTACTAAGGCACTTATTCTAAATGAAATCATTTCTGACCACGTCCTAAACATGCTCCGTCAAACAGAGACATGGATAAAACCTAATGAGTACGTAGCCTTAAATGAGGCGACACCTCTGGGATATAGTTATGAGCACAGACCCCGACTCAATGGTACAATCTCTTAAACTAACAGTAATTAATCCTCTATTGAAGAAGCCAAACTTGGATCCCTTGGAAATGATAAACTATAGACCAATCTCTAATCTACCATTTATCTCTAAAATAATAGAGAGAGTTGTAGCTAGTCAACTAACTTCATTTCTGCAGGAGAACCAGATTTATGAGAGATTTCAGTTTGGGTTTAGAGCTCATCATAGCACAGAGACTGCTCTACTGAAGGTAGTAAATGACCTTCTCCTGTCTGCTGACCAAGGCTGTGCCCCACTTCTAGTGCTGCTTGACCTTAGTGCTGCTTTTGATACTATAGACCATGCCATTCTCCTACATAGGCTTGAACATACTGTAGGCATAAGGGGAGTGACAGTCTCTTGGTTTAAATCTTACCTGTCAGACCGCTATCAGTATGTGAATCTAAATAGTGTTTCCTCAGAACATGTCAAGGTCAGATACAGAGTGCCACAAGGTTCAGTTCTAACTCCCCTACTATTTTCACTATACATATTACCCCTAGGCTTAGTTATTCGTAAGCATGGAATTAGTTTTAATTGATTTGCAGATGATACACAATTATATATATCAGCCAAACCAGAAGATAGACTACCTATTACACCAAGTACTGTTGTTAAAAACCTTGGTGTTATTTTAGACTCTGATCTTTTGTTCGAAGCACATGCTTCTAATATTAGCCGTACTGCCTACTTTCACCTGTGTAATATTGCCAAGTTAAGAAACACGCTCTCCTTTCGAGATGCAGAGAAATTGGCTCATACATTTATTACCTCCAGGCTCGATTACTGTAATGTCTTATTCTCCGGCTGTCCAAAGAGGTCATTAAATAAACTCCAGCTAGTCCAGAATGCAACAGCCAGAGTCCTAACCAAAACAAAAAAATAGGATCATCTATCCATCCATCCATTTTCCAAATTGCTTATCCTATTGGGTCGCGGGGGGTCCGGAGCCTATCCCGGAAGCAATGGGCATGAGGCAGGGAACAACCCAGGATGGGGGCCAGCCCATCACAGGGCACACTCACACACCATTCACTCGCACATGCACACCTATGGGCAATTTAGCAGCACCAATTAGCCTCAGCATATTTTTGGACTGTGGGGGGAAACCAGAGTACCTGGAGGAAACCCCACGACGACATGGGGAGAACATGCAAACTCCACACACATCTAACCCAGGCGGAGACTCGAACCCGGGTCCCAGAGGTGTGAGGCAACAGTGCTAACCACTGCACCACTATATAGCCCTTCAAAACTAAAAAATATGATCATATTACCCCAATTTTATCTTCACTGCACTGGCTGCCAGTTAGATTTCGTGTTGACTACAAAACACTGCTCTTAACCTATAAAGCTGTAAATGGTCTTGCACCGCAGTATGTGAGTGACCTCATTTGCAACTACATTCCGAATCGTAGACTTAGATCACAAGATGCAGGTCTTCTATCCATACCCAAAATAAAGAACGTTACTTTTGAGGGAAGAGCATTTGCTCATAAAGCACCACAGCTATGGAATAACCTTCCTATTAGTGTTTGGAAATCAGACACAATCTCTGCTTTTAAGTCAAGGCTTAAGACGTACCTCTTTAGCCAGTCTTTTGGATAGTTAAATCCCGTTTTTTAAGGTGAAGGGAAATCTGGAGATTCATAGTCATTTGAGATTAAAGGTGAAAGAGGGGATTGGTGCTGTCGTCCTGCCACTCTCGCCGATCACTTAAGCTGTGGACGGCGGGTTGGCTTGACGCCAAAACCCTTGGAAACCCTCATGTCTGTGCTTCCTTCCAGGTCTCTCTTTTAGCCAGGCTGTCATAGCTACTCTAGTCCTGCTGGAGGTTAGGTTAGGTGTAGGGCAATAACTCTTTTTCCATCTTTTTCTCTTTTCCGAGCTGATACCGAGCCGACTCTACACCGTGTGAACCTGCACCTGGACTCCTGGAGAGAACAACATGAAACCAACTGGGACTTTATAACTATATGAACTCTAATGAATCTCAGTATAAATGCAGTTTCATGCTCCCCGGTTGCCCAGAGGAGGATGGGGTCCCCTTCTGAGTCTAGGTTCCTCTCAAGGTTTCTTCCTGCTAGAGGGAATTTTCCTTGCCACTGTCGCCTCAGGCTTGCTTGGTGGGGTTCTGGCTGGTTAAATGTAAAGTGCTTTGAGACAATGACTGTTGTTAAAAGCGCTATATAAATAAAATTGAATTGAATTACATTTTGCGTGAATGTGCGTGTGGATATGTGTTAATGAGTTTTTAGCAGAGTGCTGTGGCAGTGTTTGTTGAGGGTAACTTTTAACACTGTGTGTAGTGTGTATTTCCTTGCTTAGAGTTTGCAGTGTTAATTGTGCATTTTTTAGGTATATACATGGGGTGTCACCTTCCATCATCTGGTTTTGCCCTTCAGAAGGAGCTGTAGCCCTCAGCTGTATTTATTAATAAATCTCCCCAGAGAATTTATAAAAATGTGGTGGCAGCAGTTAACCGTGAATCTGCCTGTATAAGTCGTAGTGTTCTTTATATCCCCCTAATTTCGCTAAACTTATTACAATAGATTTGCCGTAAGATTTCTTGCATGAGCGTGCGAGTCTGAATGCGTGTCACGACAGATGCGTGAGAGCTGGCAACCCTGATTAAAATATGTGGGTTTGGTTGCCAAACCTTTCAGTGAGATGTCAGCTAAAATGGGTATTTTTTAAACCTGTGAAAATAAGCACAGCATTCAGTCATGTTTGTCAAACCTCTTTTATTGTTTTATATGAAAAGGCTATAATGAATATAAACTAGGTCTATATGCCAAAAAGAGTTAATGTCCTTAACATCTAATCACCCTAAGGGTAAGCTGGTGACATAGCCCTCACTCAGTATGGAATTTACACTTCATATACAGTATATAGGGCTGAACAATGGGGGAAAATATATAATTGCGATTTTTCTGACATATTGCGATTTAATTTGCGGTATTACTTTGTAAAAGTCAAGCTTCAGTTCAGTTCTTAGTGTGTAATAGATTTAAAACATATGACGCCATATTACAGTACCAGAAGAGAAATTTTAAAGGGTATGTATTCTAATGCAAGAATGAGATCTTAAACTTACCACCGTTCAAAACGGACAGCCATTCTAACCTAATGTAAAGTGTAAAACATGAGGGCGCTTTCCACTGCACCGGATGCTCTGTACTGTGACGTATTTTACTTTGGCATAATGCAGAAGCAAATTGACAAAGGCTACGCATATTCTGTGTGGGAAATGTTCTAGGTGTGTTGTGTACTTTTAGCCTCTATATATCCCTGACTCGCTGGGTGTAGTAATGCTGTGTGTTTGTGCCGGGCAGTGAGAACCCGGATTAAAAATTACTGAAAGAAAAAAAACTGTTATGTTAAATGTATTTTTATACACAAATATCAGCATGTCAGACGAAACACAATTCTCAATCATTATTAAACAGGACAATGTTTATTAACAATGATGCATTTTTTTCTGGTTTCAGTTTCCCATATTCATGTACAAATCGCAGTACCTTAATCTCCCCACATATTTTACAGTTTATTATTATTGGGTTTCCTTCTTGTGTCAGGCCAAAGTAACAATATATTAGCTCCCCAGTATCCGTGGGTGATACGTTGCAAGACCTACTACGGATAGTGAAAACCGTGGATAATAGCGAACCATTTCCAAACCCGATATAGAACATGATTGCAGTGTATTTACTTATGGTAAAGTTTGATAATTTATACACAGTAAGACATTATTACTGTATTTACTGTTGGTAAAGTACATTGCATAGTACAGTACTGTACTCTCTCAAATGAAAGGGATTCTGACGTTTTAGCCTAATTCTCAAGAGTCAGTATAGCAATTAAAAAATATCATGTATCAAGGGATGCAGCAGTGAAAATCATGCGTTTTATACTCCTGAAACAACAAAGGATCAATGAAAAAACATAGGCTGTTGTTACACACTTTACAATGAAAAATATTGTATCATGTACCTGTATATAACCTCTAATGAGAATAATTTGTTTAAAAATATCTTAGCTATTATGAGTACTTACTGGCTTACAGCCTATATGTGTATGGTGCATGGCTTGAAACTTTTTGGACCACGGTAAACTGCAGATAACTGAAACCGTGGATCTGGGGGTCCCACTATGTTCATGTTTTAAAAAGTGAAGATATTTACAGGACTTTGACTAAGCAACACAAAGGGACAGTAAAAACAGCCATGTTTCATCTAAATGCATCTCCGCACCAAAGGGTAAATTCTAGATCATGCATACTATCTATCCATATATTTTCTGTACCCGCTTGTCCTGTTTGGGGATCGCAGTGGTGCAGAGTCTATCCCAGAATGCAATGCAGGGAATAACCCATCACAGGGAGCAGTCAATACACAAACTACTTAAATATAAAATGTACATAGCTTTCAAAACACCATACCAATTATTCATTATTAGGATCTCATATTAAGATTTCTCACCAACTTGGCACCTGTTACTTGTTGACATGTGGACCCCTGACACTGCAGCAATCTGCTGCATATATGTGGTAAGAGTCTGTCAGGCAGTGTTGGAGATTAAGGTCCACAGAACCTTTTCTGAGAGAGCCAGTCCCATCTGCCTTCAGCAGTGATACTAAGAATGGTCCCCTCTCGTCCTCAGATGCATCCCTGTTGCTCCTGGCCATGACGGGATGTCCTTCCTTGAGTTGACCACCACTACAGAAGGTGCAGAGGGGCTGCGGTAAGGACCCTGCATCAGTCAGAGTTACCCAGTGCTAATGAGCCGGTCTCAGGCTCATTTACTGTGTCAGAGTGCGTTAATGTGAAGTTAGACTCGTTCATTCAGCTAGTAAATGAGTGGCCTAGAGTGTGTCAATACTGAATAACTGGTGAGTATTCCAGCAGTCCATCTACCGGCCATACACGTGTTAGCAGAACAACTTGCATTTAGATAATGGGCTTCAGCAGGATTTCCCAGTTGGAACGTAATGGGACAAGTGGAGAATATTCTCATATAAAAATCTTATGGCTTTTCCCAGAACTGGAACTAAACACACAAAATAACAGTATAATATAAAAGGTAAACTGTTAAAAACTGTACAAAAACTGTCTGAAAGAATTTTTCTATGGCAGATTCATGGAAATTAATGAATCATTACTTTCATTAAAGCCAAAGGGAAATGTGGACCTGCCATGTTCACCGTGCTGGGTGATTCTCAGAGAGAAATAATGAAACATTCACACCTTCTCACGCATTCCTGTATCCAGCTGTATTTTTCCCTATGTCACTGTAATTCAGATTCAGCACTGATACGAAATTATATTTTCCTTGCAAAATTTCATTTTAGCATAAACTTTTGCTGCTTTTTAAAACCTTTGGGAAAAAAAGTTCTCAGCTGTATGTAACTTTGCAGGAAGAGAAGTGAAAGTTGCAGAAGCACAAACACACAAACATATAAATGCACGCACACACACACACACACACACACACACACACACACAAACTGTGCAGACTTATTAGAGTACAGTTCCCCCACCAAATCCTGCCCCTTGACTGATGTGTGTCAGTCAGTCCGTGATGAAGTGTACGAAGGTCACAGGAAACACGCCCCTCCGCTTCGGGTCGTTCTCCACATGGCCGACCTGGAACGTCAGATGACAGGTAGTCTGCTCAGGGGGGATTCTGAGAGCGTAAGGTAACCGGAGCTGCACCACCTCCCTCTCACTAAACCTCAATTTAACAATAATAAATGGTTTTGCTGCTGACAAATATCCTACATACAAAAGGGCTACTTAATGACAGGAAGTGCCGCTGATCCCAGACACTCACCCACCACTCTTGGTCCTCCTCCCCTTCGACCACAATCACCTCTCCCTCGGAGAAGGTCAGCTCGTCTGGGTTGTCGGCTCTGCAGTTGTATATGGCCTTTACGCGCTTGGGTTTCTGTTTCTGACATGCAAAAATGGATAATGAACACACCGCCCTGTAGGAGGCGCTCTTCTTCTGAAAGGCATAATCTGAGCACCACTGTGCTTCACTGGTGAGATACCAAGGCTTCATTTTGGGCTTCTGAATAAAGCTTGTCAATCTGGCTCATCAGACTCTAGTCTGAGGATGAAGGTTCAGTGCTGTAAAAGCAGGAGTGATACATTGGTGCATTCTGCTTTTTGTTTTGACAATAACCTATAAAATTGCACATCTTGCATCCTTTGTACACCCCCCTCCCCGGACCAATTCTGAAGGCCTCTGACCAATGGTGACTTACTAGGTAGGTCGGCCTGGGTACGGGAGGTGGGGGTGGGGTCTGTTCAGAGGCATCCAGTGGGGAGCTGGATGCTCCTTTGCCTGCTTAAACAGAGGAGGTGACAGGAATGTTAAGAGACAGGGAACACAGGAAGCATGTTTACAGGAACAGGGTCAAGAGATCGACTGTGTGGCACGTGCCTATTGGCGCCCCCAGGTGGCTTCACCAGAACATGTCCTCACTAGTTAAATTGCTATGTTGTGGAATATGGAAGATCATTTTAGTCTTAAGAAAGGCAATGGCTCAACTCCTACACTGAAACAGTTTCATCTCATCTCTGCACTGCTTGTCCTGTTGAGCTGGCAACATACCAAAAAGCCCTCTCCTTCCATGACCAAAGACTCCTTTTGGAAAAGAGCTGTCCTGGGCCTGCCCCGTGGGCCTCTGCCCTGTGAGACGTGCCTGGAACCTATATGCTACCTGAAATCCCTGAAACTTACCATTTCTGTGTTGAGAAAGGATATAAAAGACACCAATATTTCTGTTTTTCTTTTGTTTGACTTGTTTATAGTGAGATATCTGAAACATTATAAGCTCTGACTCATCCTACCAGCTTTTCAAAGTCCTGTCAAAAATGCTACTACTGTAAAACAAGCAGTTAGAGAAAAGATATTCAGTGTAGATGAGTCCCACAGATAAGTGCAGTACAGCAAGTTTCACTCTGGTTACCTGGTCTCTTCGGTGACACAGGCTTGGTTGTGGGCAACTTTGGAAAAGTATTATCCATGCTGAAATCACAAACACAAACACACAAGGTGAGTCTATCTGTGAAGCTGAGGCTCCCAATGCCAACAATAGCATAAGCAAGTCTCACTAGTGTCACCTAGAGGGGGATTTAGGTACTGCAGTTCTCCCAGGGGGCAGGCCTGGCACCAGGGTAGGCTTTCTTGAGGGTGGAAGCAAAGCAGGTTTGACTGGAGGAAGAGGTGGTGGTGGAGGCATGGGTGGGGTTGGCACTGATGGTGGTAATGATGGTGGTACTGGTGGAAGAACTGGAAGCGCTGGTGGTCCTATCTGGATTGATGGAGGCACAACTGGAGGGACATGAAGGGTTTTTTTTAAGTTATTGTAATTTAAACATGCAATCTCCTTTGCGTGCAAGATGAAATACGAGGTAAAAGAATGAACTGAGCCAATGAAACTATGGAGCTGTCTGCATTAATAGGTAATACTTTAAGATCCTCTGGCTAAACCTTGGGTTGGGCTTATATCCATAAAAACAGTCACAATATTCTGGGCCATGCAGAGCAGTGGATGCTGGCCGTCTGGAGCTGGTGGGGAGGCAGTACTCACCAAGCGAGGTGGGGGCAGGACCGGCCTGCTCAGAGCTGGTCCTCTGGCTGCCCACCGCCTCCGTATCCCCTGGCCCTGGCTTCCACCCTCCTCCACCAATGGTGGGTACCACACCAATAAATCCAGGTAATGGGACTGATGACAGAAAACAGGGTTACAGCTCACAGCCCAGCCAGGGCAGACATTGTGTGCGAGCGTTACTGAGCAGTAACATTACACAGGAGGATCGGCATTTATTTTATATTAGTCAGTTGCCCATTATTTAAAATGACATTTAATTGGCAGTAAGAAATAGAAATATGGGTTCATTTTGTCATTTTGGGGTATAGTGTGTAAATTGATGGCAAAGATTAGTTGGTTTGATCCATTTTGTAATAGGCTACAACACAAAGGCTGGAAAAAGTGGAAGGTTCTGGATGGTGTCTGAATGCGGTAATCCAGAGAGGAACTCATCACTGATTTTGTCTCGAGATCACAGCTTTTGTTTTCCTGATGCGGTGACGTAGATGCCTTCCGTAATTGCCTGCTTCACTGTGCCCACCGCAGCATCAGCACCCAGGACTATGATGTCGAATAAACTCCCTCTTTGCACCCTATAATCTTAATAATCTTACTCTTATGTAGTGTTTCTGTCCATTACTTCCGTTACCTTCCTAAGAGAAGTCTAGTGAGTAGTAAACATTACCTAGCAGTCTGTAATTATGTCCTCTTGATTACTGATGAAAAATTGGAATTCTTTAACAGCTCAATTTTCTCACGGTAACAATTATGGGAAAATTAATTCAAAGCTGTGATTTGGTTATTTTCGCAAGTGAACACGAATATGATTATTGTATAGCACTGACAGACATACTGCTATTTCTGCTCTGCTTGTGACAGTCCATGATAAAAAGTGAAACTGAACGCATTGGTCCATGACGATGACACGTACATCATGGGTGAAAACAAATTGTGATCTCGATGAAACAGTAAGAAAAAGAAAAAAACGATGCATGTCCGCTCTGAATTCCATATATGAAGGCAATGAAGAGTAAAATATTATCATATCATCATAAATATGAGAAAACCTTAATTGTAATAATGACTTGATCATTTTTAAGATGTCTTAAGTTATCCATCCATCATCCATACATGTCGCACACAAGACACAGGAAAATCACAGAGGCATGTAGTCCAGCTTAGAGTGCGATACACTGATGTACAGCCAGCTACACTGCATCCTGTTATTCTGCAGGAGGAGGCTGAAGTTCACTTACACACACAGGGAGAAACTTAACCAGCTGTTATATAGTGACGGCCAAATGAAGCTTCAGGAAGCGTTTGCTGTACTTGGTGAGCCCACTAGATGGTGCTCTTTGTTCAAAAAAAGGGCTCAAAGCATGCCCAAAAGTAAATCAAGAGCACCATCTAGTGGCGTCAAAAAATACAGCAAAGTATTCATGAAGCCTCATTTGGCCATCACTACTGATGTGATTCTGTTACAATCCATTGTGTTGGTTATCATTGTGAGCTGTGAAAGGGATAAGAAGTAATGGGGTCCTCACCTTTGATTGTGGGTCGAGAGGGCAGCGGGGGAACAGGAAAGTTGGGGGGAGGGGGAGGTGGCGGGGGAGGGGAGTCCATGTAGGTGCCATAGGTCTCATTGATGATGCTGGGGATGAATCCCCTCTGCTTGTCCCGGACCAGGCTGGCAGCATCTCGGGCCAGAGAGGCCAGCTGGGGCTGAATGGGGCCGGAACCAGGGCCTGGGCCTGGCATCACGGAGAGGAATGGACGGTCCTCCCGCCTTGGCAGGATCGGCTGCACAGAACAGACAATTGATCCCGTGTGCTAACTCAAAAAGTATTTTACAGATCTTTTTCCAAACATATTACATGGAGGACAACCTGAATAGAATCAAATTTGACCAGATTGCACCAAAATTGAAGCAATACTGCTTAGTGGCAGCAAAGCGAAGGGTGTCTGTAAAAGATGGCGTCTGCCAAACCCAGCGAAGATGGAAAGGATTACGATTTTTGATCTTTTGATAGATCTTACTACCACTTCACAAAAATATTGTAAATATGAAAATATATACCTGTTTTCGTTCACCCCAAAACAGCAGTGCAAGGTGGCAACAAAGGACAAAAAGGGTGGCTTTTATGGGTCTTTTTCAAACTTCATCTACCCCCACTCAGCAGTTTATCAGTAGTAGTCCAATAGATGTTCAGCAAAATTTGTCATGGGAAGCTACAGAATTTATCATGTCAAAAGCCCACTTGACATGAAGGAATTTAAGGCACAGATCCAGTGGTACTTTGGCTATACCGTGGTATTTTTGTTCAGCAAAATTTCACGTGGGTGAACCCCCCCCCCCCCCCATTTCAAAATTTAAAATGGAGGAATCCCTCATCAAGACACTGGAATAATGTTGCTTTTGAAAATATCACCAAAATACTGTATACAACAGGAAGAGTTCCTGTTTATCCCAAAAACAACGTGTCCCAGGGTCAAGCAATCATAGTCTTCATCGAATGACATCATAACATTGATCCATTTTTTCTCATTTTCATACTCCAGGCTTCCAGCTATCCAGCCAGGGGGCAGTGTGTGGCTCAGCCTGGTTTCACCCTGGCCTCTGCCGAATAACCACGTCTGTGATCCTTAGAGCAAGGCCCATAACCCCGAGCGTGTTTTTATTATTATTATAATTATTAATAGTGATGAGAAGAAATAAAGTCATAACCCTTTTCAGGTAAGAGTGTTTTGTATGTCTGACATATCCCTTAACAAAAGGCTTACACAGTAAAAGGAGTACTTTACAAATGTGTGCGCCTTTCCACTTCCCAAAAAAAATCCACTGGTTTTAACAAATGTGGTTATGTCATACAAAGACTGTAAATGGTTAAAGAAGTGAAATGCAAGCCTCTTCTTACTGACCCAGGGATGTGTTGAGCTTGGGAAAATTACGAGCTCTATCGTGGTATAATATATGGACGTTAACGTAGTGTAGTGAGGTAGTGGGGCTCCAGAGTAGGCATTAAACAGGGGGGGGGGGTTGTACCCCCTGGTGGGTAGCAGGGTGGGTAACAGGCAGCACCTTCTCCTCCAGATCCTCGTCGCTCTCATCCAGGTCCTCATGCTTCAGGCGCCACTCGTACTCCACGTGCACATGGGCGTTGAACTTCCCAGCCAGTGACCGGTTCAGCTGCCAGTTTAGGATGACAAATGAAGGAAAGAGTCAGCCAACCATTTCCCCCATAAGTGTCCATGCCACTCTTCACGCTGGGGACATTGGGCCCTTGGAGCATCAGTGGGCCTCCAGTACAGACCAGCCCGGTGAACCTGAGCTCTGCCAGGGCCTCCCCTGCCCTGTCCTGATTTTGAAAGGAGAGGTGCTCACCAGCTCCACGCACTGTTCATGCCGCAGCCGCTTGGCGATGTCCATAGGAGTCTCTCCAGCCTCATTAGCTGTACAGAGACAGACACAGATAGAGCACGGTTACCATGGTCACACACAAGGTGGAGCTCTGTGATTCCTGAAAGGGAGGGTGGGTCTATAGTTTATGGTCTACGTTGCCAGCTGCAGCAGAATCTAGTGGAAACGCTGGGTAATTTCATCAGAGCGGCTTCCTGGTGGCGTCGTCGGTTCTCACCGATGTCCGTGACGGCTTTGCCCCTGAGCAGCAGTTTGAGGCACTCGCTGTTGTCGGTGAGGCAGCAGTAATGCATGGCTGTGCTGCCTTTGGCCGTCTGCTTGTCCAGGTTGCCGCTGTGGGTCAGACGTTGCAGGAGTGACATGGTGGTCATAGCTGGAGAACCTGATAAGGCCCTCAGAAGCTCAGGCCCATCACACCTCAACCCACATTACATTGTTCCAAGCTCTAAGTCATCTATAACAGAACAGAGCATAAGCTATGGTCTAGGGCTGCAGTGCCAGCAGGGGCATAGTTAAAGAAATGTCCCAGGTATACACTTGAACCTGGTACTTAGGAAAGAGAATTTTCACCCATAATATGTGAGTGATGGTGAGACCGACTAATATCTCAAAAGCTTCTCAGTCTGAGGGATGCACTTTTCCCTGAAACACGAGTCATCCTTTGAGTTTCACAGAAACGCCTCACCATTCCCTCTCTTACCGTGTCATCTGCAACCCCCCCGGCTTGGAGCAGTTTGTCTCAGCTAAGACCCACTTGCCTGTTCTGAGCCAGGAAGTCCACAACGTGCAGGGAGGTCCGGTCTGCCAGCCGGACGGCAAAGTGAAGCGCCGTTTCTCCTGGCTCCTGGAAGCGTGTAGTGGGGGAACGAGGTAAGACATGGGGGCATTAGGCTGCCCCTGCTCGCTGGGCTGGTGTCCTGACATCGCCTACGTTTTACCTTATGCAGTAAACTCATCACCACACCTTATCACCCCTCCTTAACTTGATATTACATGGGAGAGCAGATGTGAAGACTTGTCCAGCACAGACACAATACTGACCCAGATCTCAGATGCCCAGGCACCAGCAGCTTCTTGTTACTTGCATACAATACATAGGACTTACTTAGTTTCTGTGCATCCCTGCTTCTGCTTTGAGACACACAGAGGTGAGAATGAGGTGCATCTGGTACTGAACCAATAACAAGGGGAGTACCGGCACCTGGTACTAAATAATTAGGGGAGTACCGTCACCTGGTACTAAATAACAAGGGGAGTACCGTCACCTGGTACTAAATAACAAGGGGAGTACCGTCACCTGGTACTAAATAACAAGGGGAGTACCGTCACCTGGTACTAAATAACAAGGGGAGTACCGGCACCTGGTACTAAATAACAAGGGGAGTACCGTCACCTGGTACTAAATAACAAGGGGAGTACCGTCACCTGGTACTAAATAACAAGGGGAGTACCGTCACCTGTTTTTCCCCCACTTCAAACACTGGTGAAAACACATCCATCTATTCATCCATCCATAATTCATTCAGTGTTTATCGAGTACAGGCATGTTGGGGGGGGTATAGCACAAAGCATACAGCACACGGCAGGTGACACACTTAACAGGATGCTAATACTTGTCAGTGACCATATACTTGTCAGTGTCATTTTCCCCCCCTGACCCTCCTAGCCAGTAGATCAGAGTTTTACTGGCCCCTTGAATATTTTTACTGGCACGGCGAAAAAAATAAAAATAAAACATTTTTCCATAAAATTGTTAATTCATCAATTATGTACAGTGCCCTGCCCTCCATAATTATTGTCACCCCTTGTAAAAAGGTTAGAAAAAAATCCACCTTTTGGTGAAGCAGCTTTTTGTCACACTGAAAAAATGAGAAAAATCCAACCTTTCATTGAAATTTCTGGACTATGCATCTTGTGCAAACTTTAACATAAGTTCACTAGGGTGCATGATTGTGGATTCCAAAGTCAAAATGTTAAGAAATGTTGGTAACATTTTACTTGGGGGGGGGGGGGTGCACAAATTATGTAGTACACGCTTACTTAATCTATTAATTAACCAGAAAACAAATGTTAGTTACATAGTGAATCCATGTTCGTTTGTTCATCATTAATCAAAGAGTTCATGCAGGTACCAAATTTGTTCATGATGTGACCTTGATTGGTAACTGAGTTACTAAGTTACTTGTTACTTGTGTCCCCTCCACTTGTTTTACTCAAATGTTTTCTTTGATTGTACCTACACCAGTCACAAGGCTTGTGAAAGAGGAAACGACACTCACTCAAACTTTCCTCAGTCTGATTATAAAACGTGTCATGAAAATTCAGGTTACTGAATAGGAATCTGTTCATTCAAATGCATGTAAACAAATTCAAAATGATTATTACTTCCATCTGCTTATTCTGTGCATGTACACATAGCACATGGGTAAACTGGACTGGCAGGTGGTAGATATGAAGTAAAAGGCAACCATTTCCAGAGAAACACAATATATTCACAATACAGCAGTAAAGCAGAGTACCAAGCATGGCAATGGCAGCCCAAGCTGCTCTTCTTCTGCAGTATGAACATGAGGACTGGATATTGGATCGCATGTCATTATGGGTAAAAACAATAACAGACAAGTGTCATAAAGCACTAATGGATATGGAGAGTATGGTCTTGTAAGAACTTCCTTTATTTTGTATTTGCAGTGCAACGGATACAAAACTTTAAACAGTCTCATAAATTAGCTAGCTAGCTACTCTACAGCATAGCTTGGCTACAGAAAGAGGCTTGATTGCTAGCTGGCTGGCTGACCACCGAATCTCTGTCAGGAGGGACACAGTGAGCTACTTCGGATTTTACAAACCACTTTAAAACTGAAAGGCGCTTGTGCTTCCCTACATAGTTCAGTTCCTCTTGTGCTTTGACTGGTTTGTTTCCTTCACTGAAAGACTCATCCAGCTGTTTCACATTAACGTTAGTGACACATGCATGATTATAGGAGACTGACCAATCAGCACACAGCAAGAACTCTATTTAAGTGAACTCCTTTTTTTTTTTTTACATACCCTGTCGTAACTCATGTGTCCCTCGTGAGATGGATTAGGTGGTCACCCTACGACACCCTATGACACAGTTGTGCTTACCATCATTTATAGGCAAAGTTACACTAACACACATTAGCCAGCTGAGTTACTTACCTTCCACATGCTTCGTCATGCCTGTGACTGGCAGAAACACCATCATTGGCCAAACGGGCCAGTGACTGGCCAATCAACTTGCCCAACAAACGTTTTTTACTGGACCACTTATGTTGCGCCCTGCTTGTGAAAACTGGTCTATGAAAATGAACTAAGTGATAGATCATTATACTCACATGCTCATTGGCGAGCGGCAGGGCCTCCATCAGGTCCACCCCCTCACCGTACAGCTGGATGACGGAGAAGATGTCATGCTCTTTTACTGCTCTGCACAGGGCAAGCAGCCTGGATGCTGTGTCGGGGTACTTCCTGCGCACAAAAGCCTTCTCTGTGTACTTGGCTGTGATGTAGTCCTTCCGCATCTGCCTGTTAGAGAGAATACAGACACGCTATACTGATCACAGATGCTGGAAGCCAGAACATATGACACAAACACAAACAGGTGTGCACACGCCTGATTGTACAAACAAGATCAAAAAAGTATTACAAGGAGATTGCCAAAGCAAGGGGTTGCTTAGCAATTGTAAATGTCTGTGTAGGACATCCACCTTAACAAAATTAGCCTAAGTGTCCGGGTGAGCACCAATCAGGCAACAAGCTTCACAGACTATTCAATATATATAATGAGTGTGAGAGCAAATATTGTCCAAGTTTAGGGCGTCTCCAGTGCAAATAACCAAGAACTTAAAGCATGTGCACTGCAGTGAATTACAGATCGGTCATCGGCTCATTCATAGGAAACATCAGAAAAACCTCTCATTCAATTCAGGAGTTTCATTCAGGCCCATCGCCACAGGTGTATAAAATCAAGCACATAGCCATGCAGTCAGGTTTACAATCATGTATGAAAGAATGGGTCATTGTGAAGAGCTCGAATTCAAGCATGGTAACGTCATCGGATGCCACTTTTGCAACAGGTTACTTTGTGACATTTCTTCTCTGCTAGATTTTCCCCAATCAGCTGTAAGTGGTATTACTGCAAAGTGGAAGCATTTAGGAACAACAGAAACTCAGCCACGAAGCGGCAGACCATGTAAAGTAACGGAGTGTTTTCGCCGAGCGCTGAGGCTCATTGTGTGTAAAAGTCACCAACACTCTGTTTGTTGACTTAACTGCAGAGATCTAAAGTTCCTCTGGTATTATTCCCAGCACAAATATTGCACACTGAAAGCGTCACGGAATGGGCTTACTTGGCAGAGCAGTTGCATGCAAGTCCCACATCAAGTACTATGGCAAATGTTGGATAGAGTGGTTTAAAATATGCTGCCACTGGACTCTAGAAGAAACATGTTGTTCAGAGTGACGAATCATGCTTTTTTGTCAGGCAGTCTGATGGACGAGTCTGGGTTTGGCAGATGCCAGGAGAACATTACCTGCCTGACTGCATTTTGCTAACTGTAAAGTTTGGTGGAGGAGGGGGATAATGGTATGGGGTTGTTTTTCAAGGGCCGGGCTAGGCCCCTTAGTGTCAGTGAGGGAGAGTTTTAATGCTTTAGCATACCAAAACATTTTGGACAATTCTATGCTTCCTTCTTTGTGGGAACAGTTTGGGGAAGGAAGGGCCTTTCCTGTTTCAGCATGACTGTGCCCCAGTGCACAAAGCGAATTTCATAAAGACATGGTTAGGTGAGTTTGGTGTGGATGAACTTGACTGGCCCACAAAGAGCCCTGACCTCAACCTTATCGAACACTTTTGGGATGAATTAGAACGGAGATTGTGAGCCAGGCCTTCACGTCCAACATCAGTGCCTGACCTCACAAATGTTCTTCTGGATGAATGGGCAAAAATTCCCACAGACACCCTCCAAAATCTTGTGGAAAATCCTCCCAAAAGTGTGGTAGCAGTTATAGCTGCAAAGTAGGGAGCAATACCATATTGATGCCTATGGATTTAGAATGGGATGTCATACAAGCTCCTGTGGATATAATGGCCAGATGTCCCAGTACTTTTGTCTATATAGTATAAGTGTAGGGTTTATGAGTGGGAGACTAGGCCTTTTTCCCCATTTTCCCTTAGTCTACACTTACACACCACCACACTTTGTGTACTCATTCATTCATTCATTCGAGTATTCAAGGCTGTCCCATTCCTCAAATAATTCAATTACAGAGCATATGACATGCTCTTTAACCACACTTCTGCAAAAACCACACAGGTCTTTAAGTATATAGACCATAATGCACAGCATAAGTGATGACTAATGTTTACATTGAACATGACGAAGTCTGCCAGCTTATCAGATCCTAACATGCCAACAAGAAGTTTAAATTTAAGTGTAAAACTGTTTTAAAAATGTTTACATAGAACAGGCTATAGTGAAGGACAACCCCTAACACAAGTAACACAAATGACACAGTGTCTCTTGTTTACCTCTTCAGATATCAATTGTGTCCCATTTGTTTCAAGAACTTGCCATGCACTTAGGCTCTTCAGATACACTTGCACACTTTGACCCTTATGTCGACATACTTCACCAGAGTATGTAGTATCTCAGCATGCTGGGCCTTAAGTGTGCTGAAGGGGGCAAAGCCGAGGTCCACAGGAAGCCCAGAGGGAGTGGTGTTGGGGGAGGGGCACTGCGTCCTGTCACTCACATGTCACTGCTGGGATTGGGCTTCAGCACACCTTCTTTTGATGGGCAGGCCTCCATGATCTCATTGAAGCCAGAGTTGCCTACGTTCTTAGCCAGCTGAACACGGGGTGGGGGGGAGGGGGACAGAAATAGCAGAATGTCAGGCCTGTTTTAATCGGCAGGCTGCTCATTACACTGGTGTCTGCTTCAGCTAAATAGGTAACCACAGGAAGTAGAATGAAAGTGTACAACACCACGTCCTAGATATTTATTTGCACTGTAATCATTATGCTCCTTCATACCAGGTTCCGTTTGAGAACCCTGCCCAAATGGCACTCACCAGAAGTTCAGATGTTCCAAGAACATCCAGTGTGAGGGACTGAATCCTGGAGTAGTGGACACCGAGCTCCCGGTGGATTCCTGAACACTCAATGCATGTCAGGATACCCAGGTTTGTGGACAGCCATGTGGGATCTGGGACAGAGGAAAAACAAAGCAATAGCCATGTTTTATGTGCTTTATGTGCAATGTGCTGACATATTTGACTGCATTGTGTTAAGTGTTTCAGTTCACTGTTCAAGACAGTAAGGTATAGCTGATTAGCCTAATCACTAGTGCCTCATTTTGTATAACAGTACATAACTTATCAGAAGTCAGACAAACACAGGTACTTCAACTACGGCATCCTCACAGATTGAACACCTCAAAATCGACTGGGGCACTGCCAGTTTACACGTAGAGTTTAACTGTTTCCTAAGTCATGTTAAGTTCATGTTCAACGGGCTGTTCTCTGAAATCACCAGCAAGAAGCATGCTTAGACACATGGATCAGAGAGCAGGGAAGAGATACACACAAGACGCTAAATGGGGCTGAAGTTGAGAAAAACAATCTTCCTAAAGGGCTGGATAAATTTGCTGGTTATATTAGACTAAGGAAAAAAATAAGCAAATGGTAAATACACAATTAAAATCAATCCAAATGCAAAGGGTGTAGTGACTCCCATCTATTGGTTAGAGACTTCCACCCTATATGCAACACAACAGAGATAAATAAAACTTGAAGAAGCACCTTTTCTGACAACCTTCAACATGCAGAACAACAGAGACAGATGGCTTCAGCTATCGTTTAGCATCAAGTTTGTGGCAGAAACATGCAAAGCCATTAGTATGACGGATGACATTGTTATTGTCTGTCCACAGTACTCTAACCTCAGCAAGGTGGTTAAGAAAGCCACAACGTATAACTTCAGGTTAAACCTCAACAAACGCCTCATTTGGTGCACAGCTTGAGAAGGAAATACACTTTATTGTTCTCACTTGCATCAAGTTCCAGAACTACATATCTGGGAAGCATGTCACTGTGTACATTAACCGTAAGCCTCTTGAAGATCTTAAAATGGTAACTCCTTTCCACACCCGTGCTGTGTCCAAAGAATGGGTCTTTACTTTAGTGGTACAGTTTGTCAATAAGGTACAGGAGTGTAAAGGATATGGACCTGCTAGACGTGCTTTCCAGAACACAGCTTCTGGAACATATGCCAGAGACTGATGGCCGAGAGCAGGGGTGTGAAAATACTGCCCAAGGTACAACTGTATCCAGCCTACGCGATAATATTTTATGTCTATCAGAACTGGCCTGCCGGTGTATGGCGCACATCACTGGCACTACAAATCCCAGATTGCATAGCGATAGACACATAGATGTTGGCACATCAATCAAGGCCTTCAAGCCACCTCCCCCTCTCGCCTCTTCTTTGACATACTCAGACCATAGGTGTACATTTAGGGGGGGATGGGGGGACACTCACAGACCTGCAAGCAAAGAGAAAACGGGCGAGCAGAAAAGCACTGCATGGCTTTCCAAGTAAACTTAACTTATGGAAGACCTTCTGTCAAAACCAACAGTGAATCAATAATAAAAAAAAAAATTGTGAAATGGTGGGATTTCATCATAAATTGCAAATTTATTTTCATAAAGATTATTTTATTTGATTGTGCAAACTGCAACTAAACTGGTTAGTTAATAGCACAATACAGATAGAAACACTGATAATGCGGCGGGATAGAGCATTTTTGTCAGTCAATTCTCATCCCACTACGTTTGTTATTAGGGCGTAAGAATAAGCAAGAAGCCGGTTAGAAAACAGGACCAGACCTGGCATTTGTTTGGAAAACACTTTACACAGTTTCCAAAAACTCTGAGTTATTTACTTCATAAACAGTGCTGGCAGAAATTCCCATTTAATGCTAAAGAAAAAAAAATCAATACGTCCGCTGTATTTACTTCTATGGGTGTCCAGGAGAAGATCTCCAAGTTGCTGTGTTATGCGTGTTGTGTTTCTTTTCGGAAAGTCAGAATGTGTTTGTGAGAGAGACAGGCTGCAGAAGAGCGACAGGGGCATCATAGTGGACCCTGAGGTGAGGTAATTTTACCGTAATGAATGGTATGACATTAGTGGTGGAATGTCACAGTTTGTGTATAATTTACATATAAATTGAGTATAATTTACATAATGCGGTACATTAGCACATGAAGATGAATAACAGTAAAAATGGAAAGAAATTTCACTTTATGCATTGTAACTATAACAGCAATAGTTTATGAATAAAAAAAGACTGTACATAGTGCAACTACAGAATTGTCCTATAATGCTTGGGTGCCTGCGATTAAAACATTTTCATTGGAAACGATTTAGTGAAAAATTGCTTATTGAGAGGAAGACAAAAAATGAACGCTACTGATCTGCGTTTTATTTATAATGTGATCTGTCATTTGTTTAATCTATAAGCTCAGTTTGTTCTGAATTCTAAGAAGTCTTGGGACAAGTTAAGTTCTATATAAATAATTCGTCATAATACATCTGACTAAACATGGTCAATTTAAGACTGATTTTCAATAAATATTGACCTGGTTTGGCCCTAAAATTCAACCCAAGTTTTTAATTTGGCCACTTCTGTGACTGAGTTTGACCTACAGTGTGTCTCCATGCTCAGCTTTATCTCGGTTAGCAAGCAGAAGTACACTGAACTACAACAGTGCATGAAGGAAGAGCTGAGCAAGCATCAGTGGATAACTCTGCAAGGCTGGCCAGCTCACAGGCGTCAAGTGCCCATGCTTGTTCAAGAAGTTAACTTGTTTTGTTTGATGGCATCACCCACAAAGAGCTCTGCATAGTCATATCTCTATCTACGCCTCAGCACGTTAGGACAAAAGCACCAGTTGCACCAAGCGGTGATGAACAGCACCATCAAAACTGAAACTCGGTAGACATGGGATTCCTGCCACTCTCTGGACAGACAACGGCTCACAATTTTCATGTCAAGAATTTCAAGGCTTCAGAAAGGGTTAGGGTGTTACACACAAAACATCATCACCACACACACTACATTCAATGGCATAGCTGTGATGCAAAGCTGTTAAAAATATCTTGATTTACTTGCAGGACTACTGCACTACTCCACAAGAATCAGTTATCACATCAGTCTTGCCACTGAGTGTATGATAAGCCATAGTCAAGCCATTGGCCAAAACATCTGGATCATCCACCGATGGAGAGCCACAGCCCCAAGCTTAACCAAATTTCCCTCAGTCAGCATCTGATGAGACTGCAGGCCCCCCTCAAACTCATCCAGAACATCACCAAACAAGCTAGAGTTGTGAAATTCCTAACGGACTGAACACATATCGAGTTGAAATCGGAAGCCATGGACAAGCATGGTAAAGAGGCCTGGTGGAAATGACATGTTAGCTACCTCTATTTGTTAGTTAGTTGAAATTGAAGTTATTTGTTGATGTTGTAAGGCACACTGACTTTGGGTTGGTAATTTTGGTTGGAATTTACAATGACAGGAAATGTACCAATAGTTAGAGTTGTCCTTTAGGGTGTCCATATTTGGCCATTCAAAGTAATAAGGCTTGAGTGATTAACTTAATCATGTCTTTCTCGCTCTGTATCACAATACGTCACACCTTGAAGGACCCTCACAGAGATTAAAGTGCTTCCTCTGTAATTTCTCACATCGCTCAGATGTGTTCATGCTGGGTTTGCATTTTGCTTGTTGTGCTTGTGTTAGAACATGTCAAAGTTCAGGGTGTCCTACATGTACTCCCCTTCTCAACTAGCTGGGCTGAGCTAGAAGAAAAAGAGGGAGATCACTTTGGTACCCCAGCCCAGAGCCACACATCACTTACTGGCAGCTCCGCAGTCACAGCAGATATCGTTCCCCGGCATCCTCATCACCTCGCCCAGGATGGCCTTGGTCAGCTCCTGCACAATGTTATTCTCTCCGACTTCCTGGTCACCTTTGAAGGCAGCATTCAGAGCTTCCTCTTTAGTGTTCTGCAGGACTGAGATCCATCTGCAGAAGGCAAGATGAGCAAAGGTCAGTTCGGGGTCAACACCTATTCAAGCAGGATCTCCTTCTTGCATGATCGATCATCTTCTTACATGTAGACCAGGCCAACCACACAGACAGACATATGATGCGTATGTACACAGCTCACACATGCAAAGGCACTTTGTCCAGCTCCTTCTAAGTCCTGCTTACATTTCACACTCCTGCTCTTCCTCTGCTTGAAAGTGATACGTCCGGTCATCTGCATGAGAAGACGAGGAGAGAGGTGAAAACTCCAAACTGCACCTACAGTATATGAGAAAGTTCTCATGTTTTCTGATAGATCAGTAGACATTTTTAATGCCAAGGAGTTACCTCCTATGCTGGTAGGTCATGCACAGTGCCGTACATAAGATAAATAATCAGTTGGGACTGATTTAGCACTATTTTCTGTGGTTGGATCTTGGAAACCTGAGGCAAAAATAAATCAGAAGGACTTACGGGATATGAGGTCAAAGCATTTCTTCTCGTCTGGACTTCGCTTCACCTGGCATGTCAGCAGATTTAGCTTTGCTGGTGGTCTGTTCGCCTGGAGGTGATAGAGTGGGGGGTGGTGATGAAGTGGTGCTTCCAGTTTTTATGTCCTCCATAAAACAGGTAGAAATTTCTGAAGTTTACCACATGACAATTTATGCAAGACGCCTTGAGGATGCGAGCGATGCAGCCTGCTTACATACCGTCCCGTGAGAAATGGTCAGGAAGCCATTCTTCACGGAGCACTTCCTCTTCTGCCATACCTTCCTGATGCTAGACGGGAGAAAACAAGTCTGCATGGCAAATGACACACAGGCAGTGCCGTGTCTAATGTGGAATGTTATCTGGAGAGATGACTGGCCTGATCACCGTTTTACTAATGAAATTAAACAGCGAGCTAATGATGGATACCCTGATACAACAGGTTGATCAGGCTAGCAGTGAGGGGAGGGTCACAGGGGGGGTCCTGCACACTCACCCCTCGCTCCTCTTGTAGAGGGTGCCGCTACGCTCCGTACCATGATCCTTGTTGCCTTGCAGCTGGTGCAGGCTGTACCCACAATTCTGCCGTGCCTGGGAGTCCTACCAAGGGCCATTCAGCCCAGAGACTGATGATTACTTCCAATGCATCCTTCAATTTTCCACACATCTTAAGGAAGTAGCACTGTAATCCCTCACCTCCTTCTGCTCCACCTGAAGCGAAGATTTCAGGACATCACGTAGCTGGGAGAGCTCCTTCCTCTCTGCGTCTTGTGCCTGCTTGATCTGACCATGGGATATGGGCAGGGAGCATTAAACGCAAGTGTGAACCATTCACATACATTTGCAGGTTATCATTATGCACTTTAACAATATTAACACTGAGGGATTATGAAAACCAAAAGTTCATCTCACTGTCGTCAAGTCGGTTGTCAGTCTCTCCAATGTAGGTTTAAGGCTGTCGACCACCTTCAGTCCGTCTTGGAAGAAGCTGGAAGTTAAGCACAATTACTTTCACATAAAGGAAACTATGTGACTATGCAGGTAGCATCACGTGACATGAGAAAACAGATTCTTTGACATACTTGCACTGGGCATGGTAGTATTTAATGAGATTCTGTAGCAAGTCCACCCCCTTTTTGACCTTTATTTCGTTTACTTTGAGGAGATACTGAAAAAAAACAAGAGAAATATACATGATTAGGAGTAATATTTTGGGCAGGTAATTCACCAATCCTGAACATCTTGGCATCCCTGTGCTGTCCAGACACAAGGCTGACAGTCAAAGTGATTCCAGACCTCACACATCTGCAGCTGAAAATAGCGCCTCTCCTTTTCCATATCCTCGGCAATCTCCCCCCCACTGATCTCCGATCGGATCAGGCCGTGCTGTCGGGCATGTTCCTTCTTCTCCTTTTCAAGCTTGGTTCTGAATGGGCATACAAGGTCCTCAATAACACAAGCTTCACATTATACATTAAAAATAGCAGACACATGTATGTACAGCAGCACATAAACTCAAAGGAAAATGTCCGGCAAATATTTTTAAACACCACCAGTGCCTATACAAGACCAGACACTTTCCTAACAGGATGTCGGTCAGTCATTCTTGGCCTTGTAGATGATGGATTACTGGCTGTTCCACACACCACTTAGACTCTACCTTCCACTCATTAGAAATATGGTTTCTTTCAGCTTTTGACTTTCTGTTCCCTCCAGCCACAACCTCTTTGACTTGAAGGCAACTTCAACATATTAAATATATATATAAAGGCATCACTCTATCACATATAATAAATCTGTCAATAAAGACTGGGGACAAAGAGATATGGTTATACTGTATGAGGTTACCTACAGAACTGCGCATATCTTAAATAACTTGGTATGTACATGTTGGATGAGTTTCTACCTCCATTCAATCATCAAAGTCCATGCCAATCTTGGAACTGCACCACCACCAGCATAGTCAACCCATATATATGTGACCAATATAGTCCAGGCTGTGAAACAATGCTGGGACAAAGGTATGAAGGACAGAAAAACACTTCATGTTGAGTGATGTTGACCGTAAGGTATCTTCTGGGGCATTCTACTTGATGATTGAATGGAAGCACTATGAAGAAGTTGAGATAGAGTCTTACAGTTTTGTTTCATAATCTTTCCAGGACTTGTCGAAAGGCTTTCTGAGGTCCTGTGAAGTAAAGAGGGAGCATATGTCAATACTGTTTTGATTATTAAACTGTAGTCCAATAGTTTTGATAAGCGAGTGACGCAGGTAGGTGATCATTTTATGCAGCCCTCAATGACCATGTAGGTCATAGGTCTCCATGGTGGGAGTGTGTCTATAAAGGAAACTATGTTTTTGACATTGAATTATTAAATCGGGTCCTCAAGAGCTACATTTCAGGGAATGATCAGCTGAATCCCCAGCGGAGGTGCATATTTGAATAATTGATCAAATAATGGCAACCTGGTATAAAAAGCAGAAAATCCTGTGCCCTCAAAACCCATCTACATTTAAATATTTAGCAGATTTGTGTCCTATGCGACGTACATGTCAGGCAAATGGCACATTGCAAATATACATGTGGTCAATGAGTGAACTAGGCTTAAGTAGAACTGGGCTGAGCTTCCAAAGAATGCAAGTGTAAGCAATATTGGAGCAGGAGCTGCAGTTTGGGCTATCGCGATAACCACAATATTGCAATACCGCGATACTGACAAGCCGACCGCAGGGAATGACAAGCAACCGCCACAACCGCAATATTCACTTTTTTTTCTTTTTTCTTTTCATGAGGCTAGATCATTCGCGTTTTACACTTAAGTGCTTGTGAATTTAATGTCATATAAATTAAAAATGAAAATGAGTCAAGTGTGTAATATATCCTGCTGACTGTACACATCAGGTGCTGCTGAGTTTCATTCTCCACATAACCTGTACTTATTACAGACATTCCTCACTTAATGACAGAGTTCCGTTCCAACAGCTAGTCATTAAGCAAATTGTTCGATAAGCAAGGAGCCGTCCCTTATCAATATTTCAAGCATACTGTACCGGTAAAGGGTTTGTGTCAGCCATGTTTAAATATCACCTTTGCACCATTTATAACATTTCTATACATCACTGTAATGTACCCTATATTGAAATAAACAAAACACATTAAAGGCTTAGGAGATCTCTTATCTAGCATAGCAAAGTTACAACAAGCTGGCTGGTAAGTGCTAATGCTAATCATCAATGAAATTACAAATAAATGATAGGTTAACATTTATAGGCATGTATCGCAAATGAGCATCACTTCAATCCAGTGAATCACTGTTAGCATCCTTTTGCACTTTACCAAACTAAAACAGGGCATAGAAAATAAACACAGCCATTGCTTTCGCGATGTAAGAAAAGTATAAGGCACAGGAAAACCTTTAAATATGCACCCGTTTGTGCTCTATGTGCTGCTCGAAGTCCTCTGTTTACACAATACAAAGCATATGCATCACACTAAAGGCAACTTATCAAAATTGAAGTAGATCACGAGTTCAGTGTAAACTGATATGGCATATCAAAATAAAAGTCAATTACTGAAAATGTCACGATCCGGAAATACTGGAGACAGTGATCGTGCGCGAAACAGGCAAGGGAAACCAGGTACGGGGAATAACGGGGTTTTATTAAAGTAACGGGGACTAGGAAGCATCGGACAGGGACTAACAATCATCCACAATGACGGACAAGGGTAACAGGCAAGACCAGGACTTAAAACAGGACAAGACTAAGCAAAGTAATCAGACAAGGCTGGAAACAATCAGGGACGCACACGCGGGTAATCAGGGGGCGTGGCACACACGAGGAGCCGACGAGCCGGGTCATGACAGAAAACAATATACAACCTTCTGTCACCGACCCAAATAAATCAGTGAGCAGAACAAACAGAACAAACAGAATAGAATAGAATACGCTGATTTTTCCCATGACCAAAGTTCTCATATGACGTACAATACTATCTTGTCAGATAGCTGGTGTTAAGTCCGGGCAGTTGTTAAACAGGTAGTTTGTTAAGTGAGGAGTGTTTGTACTTAGGGACCACTGGTGGTTCCAGAATTTGGTCATAAAATGCAAAAAAAAAAATCATGAAACATTGTTTCAAAATAATAAAAAAGGTAGTAGTTTCTTCCATGTTTACCCAAATTAGCTTGTTTTCTGAATGAAGGATTATGACAGGTATCAATCATTGAACCCCTACTGAGGTACCAGTGCCGATGTCAGCATACTTTGAGTGGGGGGTGCTTTGCTATTCAGGTAAACATCTCCTAATGCAAAGATAACATTCTAGCTGCTCATGTTGCCTAGCATCTATTTTTGCATCTGTCACAATAATGTGTTGAACTCTGACAGACCCTCATGAAATATAACATTCTGATCTCACAATGCGTATCTGATAGAGGAGGTATTCAAAAGACGCTTACCCCTTTCACCTCTTTCAAATCTCCTTTCAACAGACTGTCCAAGGGAAATGTGATAATATTGTTCATATTCTGAAACTAGAAATAACAGAAAATCAAGAAAAATTGCATTTTTACTTTCATTGCTATGTTCTTAAGAAATACATCACAACAATGTCACAATGCTTACAGCCATGAGGTCAAGTTAAAGACATGGTTCATGTCGACGGATCCTCACCAGGTTCTTGAACAGGGCAGCAAGCTCCTTGGTGAAAATGGCAAACTTGAGGAAGGCTGAGCCCATGGTGTTATCATCTTTGGTGAGGTAATTTTCCCCTATCTTTTCAAGGGCCTGAGTATACTGCTCTTCGTTTTCCACGTGGCCTGAAACCCAGAAAGTCACCATAGTTAGTCTGTCCCAACTCAAGAGTAAGAAAATCACCTTTGTTTCCATTTCCATTAAACTCACTGCACAAAAGCGGCAGGTATGGTAACAGTGAACAGGAAATCACAACTTTGCAGAATCGGGGGAAAAATGATACGAAGTGAAGGTGAAACGGTATATCAAACATAATAATTGTCCACACTGAAATATTCAATCTATCAGGCATCCATTTTCCACCATGTATCCAGGCTGGGTTGCAGGGGCAGCATTCTGAGAAGAGATGCCCATTCACTGGCCATCTGAGCATCTTAGGTCTATCCTGGGGTCTCCTCTTAGTTGGACATGCTTGAAGCACATCCCCAGGGAGGCATCCAGGAGGCACTCTAGACAGATGTCCGACCCACCTGAACACACCTTCTTGTCCCCATTTTTAAAAATATATAACTGGGTTTACCACCTCAGTCTGTCAATTCAGAGGCAATGTCCCCATCCTCCACACAACATAGAAGAGGTTTTGTCAGCTAACAACATCAAGAGTATTCAGGAACTCAGGGCAAAACTCATCTCAGTGACCTTAGCCGAGGTGGTGGAAAAATCCCCCTCTGAAGTCTTCCTACTCTACTACTTTCAAGGATGTAAAATTCAGGAGGTGCTCATCTGACTATATCCCCAGTGGAGGTCAACAGCCCCTATTCCTGTAAACAACATGGGAAAAGGCCAGCTCCCCTCTCCTGAGTCACCTGACCATTTGCCAGAATCTCTTCAAGGAAACTGAAAGACATTTTTCATGGACTCACTGAACTCTTCCCACACCCGAGTATTTACTTCCGTAACTGCTAGACCTGTACTCCGCTTAGCCAGTTGGTACCTGTCAACTGCCTTCAAGATTGGAAAACCTCCTTCTTTAGACTGAGAGTCCACCACTGGATTTAGGGGCTGCTGCCACGACAGTCACTAACTACCTTATGGCCACAGTCTTTACATAGCTGCTTCAGCAAGAGTCCAAGAATATAGCCCAATCTGGCTGTCACCAGCCTCTCTGAAAATGTAGCAGAAGTTCTGTAGGAAAAGTGAATTGAAGATTGCCTGTACAGTGGCTTCTGCTAAACACTCCCCCACTATAGTGCACACTTGATACATTATATTGCCAAAAGTATTGGGACACCTGCCTTTACACACACGTGAATTTTAATGACCTCCCATTCTTAATACATAGGTTTTAATATGGATTTGGCCCACCCTTTGCAGCTATAACTACTTCAATTCTTCTGGAAAGGCTGTCCACATGGTTCAGGGGTGTGTTTATGGGAATTTTTGAAATTCTTCTAATAGAGCATTCGTGAGGTCAGGCATTGATGTTGGATGAGAAGGCCTGGCTTGCAGTCTCCACTCTTATTCACCCCAAAGGTGTTCTTTTGGGTTGAGGTCAGGGCTCTGTGCAGGCCAGGCAAGTTCCTCCACACCAGACTCGCTCATCCATGTCCTTATGGACCTTGCTTTGTGCAAGGTCCCCCCTCCACCGAACTTTACACTTGGCACAATACAGTCAGGCAAGTACCATTCCCCTGGCAAGTTTCCTGCCATCTGATTCAAATTACCACCAGATGGTGATCAGCTGACAGCTCAGCTCCTCTCTTCACCTGAGCATCCAAGACATATAGTCACAGATCTGATGACATAACTAAAAAATTTAATTACTGAGCCATGGCCCTATCGTGTCCTGGTGTCATTTGTCTGCATACCAATTTCTGTTGCTAAAACTACCTACGACTACTACTTTTTTCAGTTACTTTGGCCGTATTGTCTTTTTATTAATTTTTAATATTAATTTAAAATGTTTCAATTTAAATAATATTTCCAGAGCTACTTCTGAAAATAGCTGTAGTTGTCATGAAAAATAACCCTGTACCATGCATTGATCACTAAATGCTATTCTGCTACTGCTAACAGCATTGTAAGGAACAGTGGTTTTGATACACACTTCACATAAGTAATCATCTCAACAACTCAAAAACCAAAGACCAAATTTTCTTGACAAATGTTCATGACATCATGAGCTAGCTTTATTAAAAAATGCATCAATTTTGACATCAGATACTATTCAATTAAATCAATAATGTATATTTTTCCACAATGATTAATGTGAAAGTAAATAATCACCAAACATGTATTTTACAGATAGAAAATTAAACAGGATTGTTTTGGAACTCAAAATATTAACTGTACTGGAATTAGTCTATGCACATCTGATAATTCGTAACATTAACTACTCTCATACTGACAATCTTAAACTAGTCCGTATACTACAACAGCTTAAATTCCTGAAATTCAGTTAAGGCTTTGGGATTTGGTGTGTCACCCCAAGATTTTCAACGGCCCAATCTGCCCTCTCCTATGAAAAAATTCTGAGTGCGCCACTGCAATCAGGGTTTGTCAAGTGCCTACATGTAGGGCTCCTCAATTATGCCAAAAATCATAATCACAATTATTTTGGTCCATACTGAGATGACGATTAACACAATTACTCATTGTAATTACTCATTACTCACACAATCACTCATCGATTCGCAAATATCATGCATTTATTGAACTTTTAAAAATAGTCTTTTTAACGGTGGATTACCTTGACCTCTAAATATAATTAAAATAATTATAATAACAAATAAAAAGTGGTTAGAAAGGGGTGCGCTGCATTTATAACGGAAGGTAAAACAGGAATATCATTGCGAAACAAAATGCAGCACAATAATCATTTCATCTTGATTATTTTGTTTTGATGATTGTTGGAAGCCAAAATCGTAACTGAAATTAAAATGTGATTAATTGACCAGCCCTACCTAGGGGTAGTGATAAATAACAAGCTATCCTATGCCGAGCACATAAGAGTGCTCCCCCAATTTTGTGGATTCACCCTGTATAACATCAGGAAAATCAGGCCTTGCTTATCTGAGTGTGTCACTCAGTGGCTAATCCAGGCTCTTGTTATCTTCTGATTAGACTACAGAAACTCTCTACTATCAGGTTTACCTAGTTTGTGCTGTCAAATTACTGCAGATGATTCAAAATGTGCCAGCATGTCTATTTGTGCTATTTGTTTTACTTGTACGTCGCTTTGGTCAAAATTCTCTGCCAAGTCAAAACAAATGTAAAAACTGTGGCTTCCGGAGAAATCCAATAACAGAGCACCTCTTGGGTCGGATCAGGCAGGCCATTCCTCCCAATCACACCCTTGCAGGCTACAATATCATTACCCACAAGTATAAAGCCTCTCAGCAGAACAATGAAGTTCCCAGAAGGGGCACCTTTCAGCCCCCACCCCAGATCCCCAAGAAGGCCGGATACTCTGAACTGCTGTCCAGCGCGTACACAGACAACAGTCACAAAGGCTGAAGCAGAAGGAAAGTGACCTCTCATTCACCGGGGTGAACTCCAATGTACTGGTGCCAAACTGGGGGACTATGACTAAACCCACACCTGCCCAGCACCGCTCACCCAGGAAAACTCTTCCACCCCCTCTCCAGAACTCTGATTCCACAGCCTGAGCTGACTGTTGGTGTGAGTCCAACTATATCTAGTTTTGTATCTCTCTACCAGCTGCACCAGCTCAGGCTCCTTTCCCCACCACAGAGCTTATACTCTTTGTCCCTGAAGTCAGTTTTGGTAGTGGGGGGGGGGGGGTCAGGCCATCAAGGCCCCTGCTTTCGACCTCCACATCACACCAGACATTTATGGCCCCTCCTGCAGGCAGTGGCAGCACAGCAGAATGGCCCCATGTAGCTCATTTAGGGTGAAGACCAGACCAGCAGGCGCTGACTGATACACGCCCCCCCCCCCCCCCCGCCCCACTTCACTTTTCCACACGCGCTTTCGTTTGCAGATGAGGGTAAGTGATGTAAATGTTGTCATCAAGGCTGCCGCCTGTGATTGGTGCATATGTAGCTCAGATTTTTATGCATAACAGAAACCGTGTGCATTGACCACGCATGTGCAAGATAATCTATCAGGTTCTTCTAGTAGGTGGGAGCACGGACTTTTACAGAGCAGCAGTCAGCGGCAAAAGTGCAGAGCGTGAATAGTTCTTGTAGTAGTTATGGTGAGCAGCTGTATGAGAAGAGTGGGAGGTACTTGCATATCTCATTTTTCAAACTGTCCTGACATTATATCAGAATCAGAATCAGGTTTATTGGCACATACAAGAATGTGTATGAAAGGCTGAGGCCAACTATGATAGGCAATTTGGCAGAAGATTATGCAGAATGAGCAGTGCGACCAGTTCTAGAGCAGAAAAGCCCTTTTAATATTCACAGTGGCAAAGAAGGCCGCAGTGAAGGATGGAGGTGTGCATATCTGATTTCCTGATAACCAATGCGCTCAAGGCCACCGACTCAGGCATGGCCGAAACAACCAGACCGACGGCTCCCACTCCAAACAGGTTTCCTCCTGTCAGCTTGCGCAATCCTTGCTGCCGGCGAGGGGATGGTCAGGCCCTGGCGTGCAGTCGTTTGGACGCGTGCAGACAAAGCCAGACATAGAAACTGAAACGCGCTGAGCCGAGTGGCAGCCTTATCATGAGAGCTGCACACAAAAGAGTCCATGTATACAGTAAACTGACACTACGAACTTGGGGAACTGTAAAACTCTGTTCGCAAAAAGAAAAAAAAAAAACTTATTTCTTCTGGTATTCCCAGCCAATGGCTGCAAGGTATTTAGTTAATACCGAGATATACCAGTGGTTCAGACAGAAACAAACAGCTTATACGGGTTTACTTCACTTCATTCCTTTTGTTTGTCTGGCTCACAGTCTGATGCCTCTCCTAAAATAGACAAAACTACAGAACTGAACAAACAGTTAAGGTGAGAAAAAATCACCTGAGATGACTGAAAAGGAAGATATTCAGTAGGGGTGTAACGAGATCTCGTGTCACAAGATCTCGTGATATTACAACATCACGAGATTTCTCGTTGGAATGAAAAGCAGTCTCGCGAAGGCGCTGCAAATCAGCAGACTCAAATTACCATAGTAGATGCCCCAGACACTTTATCATCTTTTGGTGGCAGGATATTGGGTACTTGGCAGAAAATATAAATGGCGAAAGGGTGACAGACAAAACACAAACCATCTGCAAGCATTGTAGGAAAATAATGCCGTACACAGCGGCTAACGCTACTACTATGCAAAGCCATTTGCAGCACCATCACAGTTCTTTACTTAAATCCACTGCATCGGTGAAGAAAACATAAAAAAAGTTGTGTTTGTTATTTATATTGTTTTATTTATATTCTGTTTTATGTTCAATTGTGAAATCAAATAGGAGAGAAGCCTGTCATTTGAGTTTGTGGTGAAAGATTTTATGGTGCTAGATATTTGTTGTGTTCTTTACTGCATATGATGGTGATTGTTTAAAGTATTTCACCATACATCTGCTTTATTTAGCATTATTTGTTGCTTTCCAGTAATATATTTCCTCTTTGAAGTTTTTCTTAAAATATTGTTAAAATATCATCTCGTTCTTGTCAACAGAATATCATGTTTTGTCTCATGGGCTGAGTATACCGTAACGCCCCTACCATGCAGTCTTGTTTCTAGAAACTCCCTAAAAGTCTGCTTCACATAGAAGAAGCTGAAATTCGAACCACTGTCTGGCACACATGTGGATTTTTCACTTATAGGGGTTGGATAATGAAGCTGAAACACTGGCCAATAACGTGTTGGAGGTTTCATGCCTATATAATCTTTGTTCTTACTGATGGAATATGCAATCAGCAGAGTGTGAAGGTTTAACTAGCAGAGCAATAGCACAGCTGTACATAAAATATTGCAATCCACACTACATAATGGGAGACATACGAGAGTTTAAAAGAGGACAAATTGTTGGTATGCGTCTCACTGGCGTATCTGTGACCAGGACACCAAGTCTTTGGGGTGTATCGAGAGTCACAGTATCCAGGGTAATGTCAGCACACCACCACCAAGGACGGACCACATCCTCCACCCAATATGGAGCAAAAGACCTCCATTCACCCTCGTGTCTTTCTGCAGGCACGTGCTGAGTGCTGATATCACCTGTATGTGTACCTCTCCAAAGCGGATTGCTGACAACTGTGCATCGGTCTGTGTGTGGAATAAGTTTATATTACATTGTGGGGACCAACTTAATATTGTGACTCAAGTGATTAGAAATTGACATAAAACTGCCCTTACTGGTGAGATTAGATGGGATTCAAGATTGGAAACATTTACAGAAATATTTATCAATAAAGAAATCTAGCCAGCACTGTGATACAACAACAACAACAACAACAAATTTATTTTTGTATAGCGCATTATCACAACATAACATCGTCTCAAAGCGCTTTACAGCATCCTCACCCAAAGCCCCCAGTGAGTAAGCCATAGGCGACAGTGGCAAGGAAAAACTCCCAAGAAGGAAGAAACCTTGGGAGGGACCAGACTCAAAGGGGGAGCCCATCCTCCAGGGGCCGGCAGGGATAGTTAAATAGTCTGGAATCTTCCAAATGCATACTCTTATTCCCTAAACAAGCAGAAAGCAGAGGTCCTCAAACAAAAATGACCAGAAACAAGCAAAAACTCAAAGAACCAAAAGATTCAGAAAATTAAAAATCATATGAAGAGCACTGATTCAGTATCTCACTTTTGCTTTTAATTGTGTTTACATACAGTATGTTAATTTATGACCTCCTAGTTGTATCATTCTCACTCTCTAGAACATTAACTTCAATTCTAATGTGGCAGATTACGTTAATTTTGGATAATCTGCAGTTAATAAGATACTATACCAAGGTACTTCTCAATTCTAATTGACCAGAGGGATGCTGATTTATTTTCTATAACCGCACATACAGTCTGTTGCACGTCATGCGGCTCTTCGCCTCTGCCACTACGCGTTCAAAAACGTGTCATGCATGGCTTGTTCATCAACGCATACTTAATGTGTGTGATCTTGGGAGAAATAGTGAAGTGTAAAACCGGAACTGTAGTGTTTACTTTTCGTGTCCCTTTTCGAGTCCTATGACGTGTGTTTGGCAGCGGAAGCCTGTGGGTTAGGGAAGGGCTTTCGACCTCAGCTCATAGTAATATAGAAATTAGAACTATGAGGATCATTTGGGGAACATTACTTAGGACAGGGCTCTTGATTCTAGGTGCAGGCCATGACTTCTGTTTTCCCAGGTAATCAGTTTAATAATTACTGATTCTGATTGGCCAGAGGCTTCATACCCAGCTCACAGGTAAAGGAAGGCTGGGAAATCAGCAGGGTTCGGCCCTTGAAGACCATGATTTGAACAGCCATGGCTTCAGGTACCCTTCGGGGGTCAGCTGTGTCGACGACAGTTTTGCCCGAACTGATAACTAGTAGTATTTATAACTCTGTCCATTTACGCACAGCTTCTTCTGGTCTGGGTTATTTATTATGATTTGATATTCTGGTGACACTTTACTTGAGGGGGCACAAGTAACATAATCACTCAGTTACACTCATATACACACAAATACATGAACTAATGATGATTAAACATGGCATTGGTAAATAACCAACACTTCGTTTCTGGCCAACTAATACATTAAGTAAGAGTATACTACTACATTATTTATGTAATAAAAGCTACAAGTAATATGTTACCGACATAATGCTTTTACTGCTGTCAAGCAGAGCAGTAGAATCTGCAGGTTACAGGAAGTGACTGTCAGCATTAGCTCCTGTCAGCTACAGCTCAGCATCTCCCTTGCTTTGTATATGTGAGGTGGTCAGCTGACCGACTGCAGTGGTGACCTGAGCATCTCCAGCAGCATAGGACTGAAGAAGGAGACCACAGGCAGGTTTCTGTGCAACGTCATTACAGACATGCACACGCAGCTAGGGTGCAGAGAGCAGCACTCTTAGACACATACAACATAGATGAAAGGGAGTTGTGCAGTAAACTCAACAAGTCACGGAAAAGATGGTTGAAAAATGTTTCATATTCCAACAGGATCACATTAATTATGCATATAATTATGCATGTATATGCCTCTAAGAATTTGTTTACACACTGTAAACATATCTCTATGAGGTAGTTGTGTATTTCAGGCCATATTATTGCTGTCCACTTGGACTTATCAAAAATCCATCAGTGGTCAGGAATATCGCAGGAGTTTGGCAATTTCTCACCATTACTGAGAAATAATTTATTGAGGTAACTGGTGCAGTGCGATCCACTTTGTCTTCCAGCATAATCCATGCCAGTTATTTCCTCACTGTTACAGACATAGCTATAGATGTCATGTCTCATACAGTATGTCTACAGTACATCTGCTCCTGATATATTTAAGCCAGGAGAGGATAGACCGGCTTAACCAATAAAACCATTCACAAGACATATCAGCAAACATATCATGTTTTTCCGATTTGACTAGGTCCTTTTAGTTAAACATTTACGTGAATAGCAAGCAGTTTCACAGAGACCTGTGTGACTATACTGATAGTTACCTATTGTCAGCTAACATTTTACATAATGTTATATTAATATGTAAATGAAAGACAAACAGATCCAGCTCGTAAATGGAATGTTATTATTGAATTGAATTTACAAACAATGCAAAATGTACATTAATTACCACAGCTGACTGCATTCTTGAGACGGGCTACCAAAGCAGTGTTGTCCCCTGGACGTGAGTGTACCCAGTAATGTTCGTAAAAAAAAAACCTGTGTATTCACAGCATGAGCCCTGTCTTAGCAGCACTGGGAATAACATCAGATCATTGCTCTTTGTGCATTTAAATAAACAGCCTTCCCAGAAAGCTCTAAATAATTCTTAACTATTGTTTCTCACTAGGATTCACCAAGCACAATGCCTGTCGAGCCGTGCATTAACTGTCTCCGCGGAATGCGTTTAAAAATATGTCATGTACATCTTAAGGCTGATTTATCCAAGCTACCAGGGAATGTTACCAGGGCCCTGTTTCAGAAAGCAAGATTTCTTGCTTAGCCCGATAACTTGTCGGATTCAAGGTAGTCTGGGCTAAATGTAATTAAACGAGTCCATTTAAACTAGAGTAACTTCAATCCGACAAGTTACCTGGAAATACCACTTTCTCAAACTTTGCAGAGAATGTTTGCACTGTAATGCTAATCAAATGTTATTCCATGTTTTACCTTTTTGCAAAGGTTCTTTCTGTTAATGTCAGCATAACATTATTACCTATACATTCCTTTAATACAAGTATTGCTGAAAATTGTTATAATAAAGTATTAGTGTACAAAATGTGCTGATTGTGTTTAGTGTAAATACACCATCAAGCCTCAAACCCATGACCCTTGAGGTATAAAGCGACAGAATTATCTGCTGCTCTGCCATGCCCTTCATTTGCTTTTTCAATTATTCTTAGTTGCAGTACCAGCTGTAGCAGTGGGATTACGTTCTAGGAACATCAGGAAAACTGAACGATTACATACCTTAATAGCAACACTCGCTAAACATTCTAAGAATTTAAAACTTTTTGTGGGGATACTTCTGTGCAGAATCGATGCTGTCGGTATTAGACTGCATTAACTGTCCTGTGCTGCGGTAACACTTTACTTAAGGCCATGTTTTAATGATTTATAAACACATTCACAATGCATTATAATACATTCATAAAACATTATAAACACGCCTATCGATATTTATATCTTGATATTGCAGTACAAAGCATCCTTAATGCTTATGCTGACCAACATAAAACATTAAAAGGTATCAATAGATGTCAGCTTCATAAAGCATTCATAGTGCATAATACATATGGCTATATTTATAACCTTCAGATGCATCATTATTTGTTATGGAAGTGGTCATAAATCACTAAAACCATGGTCTTAAGTAAAGTGTTACCCATTTGGCTTACATGACCCAAGCCACAGTTATTAATTATCCATTGCTGAGCCTACAAGCCAGTGGTTAGTTTGAAACTGCCCATTGCCAAGCCCAAAAACCAGAGTTCAGGTACAAACATGTAATCCAAATTTGTAGTTAATGTAGTTGAAGCCGTGCAATAAAATGTTTTAAACAGGAGGCTGCAGAGACAAAGAAATGTACATATATGCAGTCACTATTTATTAATATAGCTTTATTTTGTCTTGGTATTCAACTGTTATGGGTAAAACTGAATTAAAACCGGACTTGCTTATCCCGTTTAAGCAGGTTAAACAGGACTGTAAAGTATGACTGGACTATGTGGGTATTTCTCATGAAATCATGTTGAAATTAAATCATTAACCACAGGTCCTGGTCCTCAGCCAGACACACTGCTGTTGTCTAACTGATAAGAAACCACACTTTTTCATTTGTGTATTATACCTGAAATATAAGTGACCTTAGTTAGAAGTAAAGATTACTTCTTTGATTTTGAGATCGCGCTTTGATTTACTGTGATTTGCCTGGTTGGCACTAGGTGTGCAATTACAGAAACAATCAGCATTCTTATGACCAATCAAAATCAAGATCATCAGTGCCATAATTTGCTGTATCTAATTCAGTGTTCTGGGACAATTTGAAAGAAGGTAATGAATTTTAATGTAGATTTTATTTTCATTTTATTTATTTATCCAAGGGCTTGCAGAGCAACTTCATTGCTAGGCCCTTGACCACATCCCTTAACCCCAACTACAGCAGGTCAGACCCTGTATGTAACTTTAGACAAATTAACATTATATATTTTGCAGATGAAGTGAAGAAAGCAGAGTCAGCTAATCTCCGGAACAGTTGGGGTTAAGGGTCTTGCTCAAGGGCCTAAAAGTGTTACTCTGCTGACCATGAGATTTGAACTGGCAACCTTCTCATCGCAGCTCACAATCCCAACGTACAGAGCTAAATACGGCTCCATTTACGTCTTTATTTGTGCTGACCAAGTGCTCAACTGTTCATCCGTTGGGTGCGAGAAAGAGGTACAGAAATTTAATTATGTGAACCTCGACCTTCATTGCCGACAGTCGCCCAGCACACCAGTGAAGGAGCAGTGTCACCAGGAAGAACGCCTGCGGTCAGCATACAGAAAACAATGTGGGCTAATTGAGGCACCGAAGGGGGAATGATCCCATAGCAAACTGGAAAGAAAAATCCATTTTACTTGTCTGTAGAGCCAGATATTTTACAGGTGTGGTTCCGGCTGAACACCACCCTGAGACTGGGCAGCTCACCAAGAAGGTGGACAAAGGAACGGGAGAATCGTACTTTTCATACACATGTAGTGCACACATAGATACTGTGTTTTAAATACCACAACGCCAAATAAGGGTGTTATACACAAAAAAGCAGACACACACACACACACACACACACACACACACACACACACACACACACACACACACACACACACACACACACACACACACACACACACACACACACACACACACACACACACACACACACACACACACACACACACACACACACACACACACACACAAAGAGCTGTAAGCCAAGGCAATCCACAGTCCTGTTGGGACATGTACAGAGTAGAATGCAAGAAATGTAGCGGCCAGGCCATTCCTGACTGGCAGTCGCCCAATCATACACCACCCTCTGTGCACGCCCCCTTCTCCTTTAGGGATCATTTTACATCACTGACTAAGGCTGGGGTTTTTTCAATTAATACTGAAAGGGCGTAGAAACGGAATGGCATGTACAACCGCAGCATAGTGAACCCTGGCACCCGGGATCACAGGAACACACGCTGACAGGCCAAGGAGCAGCAGCAGCTGTTGGTCAGGGAAGCCGCTCACCCATGCCAGAGTTGCAGACGGCCTTCACGGACTTCTTCATCCTCTGCAGCACACTGCGGTCTCCGTCCAGAGCCTGGGGGATGAAGGCCTGCCGTCAGTTGTCTTTCTTACCAACTCAAGAATCTTTTAACACCTGGCTGGGGAAGGAGGACTAAGCACTCATAGCATTTAGATCTGCTCAGTGTTTCAAATGCTTTTAACTTTATCGTCCTTATTTACTCTGGTATGTGTATGATCCTACAAAAGAAGTAGTGGTCTAGTAAAATTCTTGCAGTGATCTAGTAAAAAATATCTGTGCATTTACCAGCACCTCTATAAACACCAATTATCTAGTACAGGGGTAGCCAATCTTATCCGCAAAGGGCCGGTGTGTATGCAGGTTTTTGGGATAACCTTTAGGTCAGCTGTTCAAACCCAGGTGTGAGGACTGTTCAGGTTATCAGTCCTCTAATTAGTGACCTAATTAGGAAATTGCAGTGAAAACCCGCGTACACACCGGCCCATTGCAGATAAGATTGGCCACCCCTGACCTAGTATGTTCTCAACCCTAAGTAGAGCTCACAATTCATCAAACACGCACATTAAATGCCACAAGTTACTTGTTTCAAGGGTGATAAACAAGTTGCCCCTGTCCCGTAAGAGGAATTCCACAGAAGCTTGACTAAAAGAGGCAAGATTTGCTTAAGAAAGTCAATGAATCGGCGGAATAACTTTCTCGGGGTGAAAATGAAGCCCCTTTGGGCGAGCCATTTTCATCTTACGTCAACTACAACCCAAACACCAGCTGCCCAATTCTTCTTTCTGTTCGGTGGCTCCAGGTAACCATCACACCAGTCACGCTTTTGTCTGTTATAATGCCGTATAAAAGTAGACATACCCGTACCTGGGTCCATCACACAAAACTAATGGGAGGTAATATAGCCTTGTTGTGGATGTAGTTTGCAGCTTAAGGGTATCATTTTTAAAGCTACAGACAAAACTTCCAGCAACACTTTTTGATAAATGCAATTTCAGGCATTTGGGGCAAAAAAAATGTAATGCCATATTTTTGAGATGTGATACATGACCAATTCAACACTTCTTGAACATTGTAATCGATCTACTCTACTACATTTTTGAGTGATCTATTTTATTTTTTATCTATTTTTTGTACAAAAAAGAGTAACTCAAAATGTCTACAAAAGTCCTTGTCATATCAACGTAAACAGCTTAGGAAGAATGCATTTCAAAATTCCAGTGACTCATCCATAGCCTGGCCCTAATTAATACAGAAATATGCTGCCTTGTCTTAGGGTGTTTGCACATACAGTACTGTGCAAAAGTCTTAGGCAGACCAAAGAAATGTTTAAAGCTGTTTATCTGGGTAGCAAGTGTACTTTGGCTTAGAACAAAAAACACAATTTAACTTTAGAACATGTGCAAATTAAGAGTAACACAATAAAAACTAGTAATAATTTCTTCTGTTTTCTAAAAAGTTACTGATATCTAGTTGGATGGCTAGATGAACACCGCTTCAGTTCCCAAACTTCTCATCAGGGGCACCTCAGCCGTTCCATGATTTTGTTAAATTTCACCAACAGCTCAATTAGATAATTAAATATATTGGTTTAAAAAGTCAGTGAGAGATTGACTAGCTGTATGAGGTGAGCTAGTGGCCAAGTCAAAAAATACATGGCTGCACTGGACGGTCGCTGCAAATACTAGGATGATTTTAGCAGAGGTTCTGAAATGGCTAAGCTGACACACTTTGACAGGCATAATATCATAGTTTTACACCAACACAAGGATAATCTAAACATCATTTTCTTTGCCTGCCTAAGACTTTTGCACAGTACTGTATAATCAAACTCTTTTCTGAAAAATGTTCTGATACTTGTAATATTGACACTGTATGGTAACCCGTAAGAGCTAAAAACCACAGAGAAAAGTGAAGTGAGCTGGGTGCACTTTCTGTTCATATATCATCAGCAAACAAACCTGCTAAGTAACTTGAATTGAACCGAACTTAAACCACCTCTTTAGATGGTCTGAGTTCAGTTTGCTTATGGGAGGTCTAAATTCATTTGGAACATTCACATATGTCTCGTTTTGCGAGGGGGATGCACCGATTCCACTTAAATTGGCTAAATCAAGCCAAGTGTGAAATCGCCCTAAGAAAAACCTTCCTTCTTTGAGCACAGAACCAGAAAAAGGTGAGGAAAGGCCTAGACTTAACTAAATTAATTTGGTCAAGTAAAGTTTAAGTTGCTCTACAGTTGGTCTTTAGAAGCACGTTTTGTTGCGTCTTGTACTATAGCTGAAGGTAATTAATGGAATTTTGGTTCAAAAACAGCATTACGATTCAAGCAACCCACTAGTTTTACTAGTTAGTAAAAAAGGCAAGTCGTACCATTGCCTATATAGAGACCTTTCCAGAAACACTTTCAAAATGAAATATGTCCTTTGCTATATACAAATGCTAGGTATGTCTCAAAAATCAAAGCTCATGACGAAATGCAAATTAGTTATTCTGCTGTCCAGTTTTGAAAAAGCAGCAGTCAAATTTCTATTTAATTTACTGAATTGCGAAAAACTGGTCAGATGGTCCCTGGAGTAACTAACTGAGGTTATATAATGGCTTGGCACAAGTAGCCAGTGGTGACATCATGCTGCCAATCACAAGCAGCCAGTGGTGACATCATGCTGCCAATCACAGGCATTGACCAGGGCCTCCATCTGATCGTGGGTACTCAATCCTAACCCATAGAGTCACACGTTGCCAAAACAAAGGGATGGACCCTCTTTTAGACAACCCACAATGCAAGATAAGCGCCACAAGTCCGACTCCAAAAGAAAGTTCCGGTAAAAACTGAGCCACTTGTAAGGGTTAGCAAAGTTAGCACTGGCTTGTTTGTCCTCAAGTCATTTCACTCTTGATATTTTTAAAAAGCCCACATTCCTCAAAGACCCCAAGTTGTTTTCATTGAAAATATGTCACAGAGACAAAAAACATGCAACAAACGTCACTGCCTCCCGGCCGCCTGTCGGAAAGGAATAAAGCCATTCTGCGTTTCCTCATAAGGAACTCCTCCATTTCCTGCTTTGAACTGTACACCTTTGTCAGAGATGCCCCCACAAACAGTAACATGGCTGCTTATGAGGTGGAGGTCATCAGGACTCAGAACTTTGGAACACGAGAAACTATTTTTTGCAATCCTCAGGAATCATCGTAAAATGACTATATCGTCTTCCTGCTGAAATAAGATACTGCTGGGCTGCAATACTGCTGGTTGTTCAGGTGTCACACAGAAAACACAGCGGAAAAACAAAAACTCATTATTCCAGGTCTAGTCCTGTCATCCAGTCAAATGACAATTATATAATTATTTTTTTTTCCTGAAGTCAGCTCTCATAAAACAGCAACACTGAATATCTTTGAAAAATTGTTGCTATTGCACAGTGATGGCTAGTTGTAAATACAGACGCTCCCTAGGTTACGGTGGGGTTACGTTCCAATAGACTTAACATAACGCAAAACTGCATTTTTACACTGTATACCTACCCTACCATAGCCTAGCCTACCTGAAACCTGCTTAGAACACTTACACTAGTCCACAGTTGGGCAAAAGCATATTTTATAATACATTGCTGGATATCTCATAGAATTTACTGAATAATGCCCCGAAAGTGAAAAACAGAATGGAATTGGAATGCCCATCGTAAAGTCGAAATATTGTAACAAGGACCATCTTAACCCAGGGAGTGTCTGTACAGGATACAGCTAAAGAAACCTGGACAGCTTGGGGGGGGGGGGGCAAACTACTGTGGTGTCATTTAAAAACTGATTTCATGTGCAAAGGACTTTGAGAAGCTCTTCACAGAAACAGAACATACAGACAAAAAAAAACAGATGAAAGAGGAGCAGGAGATGGGTGGTAGGGTAGGCGTGCTGGGACTGGATCAGGTCAGCTTCAGGCAGTGTGAGCACTCCTTCTGAAGGAAGGCGTGACCTGGAGACCCTGACTTGCACATCTGGGGAGCTTCAACACCCTCAGAGCCACAGCAGTGAGACCAGAGAGCCAGATAACAACAATGACACCCGAGCTGCCATATGTACAAGTATGAGCACATACACAAGACACACATACAAGTAGGTCAAACTTGGGCTCCAGCCGTTTATACAGCAGTCCTGGAGCATTTTTCGAGGTTCTGGGTCCTGCTCAAAGACCCAACACTTTCAGCTACTCTGTTGACCATGGGATTTAAACCAGCAACCTGCTGATCATAGGCACAGAGCCCTTCACCCCCCCTTGTGGCAGTTGTGCAATGTGGCGGGAGGGTGCAGCACAGGTGCAGGTGTGAGCCACTGGATAAACTCATATATAACCTTAAAGTTCACTGGGCTTCCCCGTAAAAATATGGTGAGTACGGGTATTTACTGCTTAAATCACTATCATTACTAAGTCACCCCATGCTATACAAACAGTGCAGCCCAAATAGCTTTGTTTAAACTATGCTTCCTACTGCCTTTACTTATTTTGGTAAGTGAGTTTTAAAATGACTTCACAAAATCAGTGATCCGGTGCTCTGGCTTTACAGGTCCCTGATTGTGGGCCCAAGAATATTCCTTGGGAGAGAGTTCCGGTAGCACCAGTGGCAGTGTTCACCACCATCGTCTACATGGGGCCCCCAAAGGTTTGGGGTCTGCCTGTTAGCCAGAAACAGTCACTACCCTAAATATTAAAATACACACATTCCTTATTTAGGAGATCCTGAAGCAGCATATTGTTGTTTACAAGATATTTAGCTACTATCTTCTCGAATATGCTTGCTAGCTGCTTATTTTGAAAAATCGGGGGGGGGGGGGGGGGGGGGTAGGTGATGTTTTGCATGGGGCCTCATAAACAGTAAAAATGTGGCACGAACGCTTCAGCTGAACAGCGTAAAAGTTACACAGCTCTGTGTGCTGATGATACCTCTGTATGATCAGTGCACCCCAAGAAAGGATGAGAAAAAGAACCCAACAGCCTAAGGAGATCAGACAGAGCAGCCACCATATCGCAACATGCTAATTAATTTAGCTGCTTGAATGATAAAATTAAAGGCAGCAATTAATGACTGAAGCTCTTAAGATACGAACCTGTGACCTATTATTCTGACACACGCTGTTCTACGTTGAAGCCTTACTTACTTATATAAGCGGCAACAACCAAGTCAAAAACAAGCTTTATTTTCATGTCATGAAAAATTCCCGCTGTCCTTAGTTCTGCACTGATACTACCGAGGACTTCCCCAGTTTTCATCCTACCTTGTGAGATTTTACATCTCAAAGCCAAAAAAATAAATCCCTGCGTACCAGAGGTCAGTGTCGACTGTTGCAAGCAAAAAAAAATCTGCTAACACTTTACTTGAGGGGGCACAAATAATGTAGTATTATGCTATCATTTATGTATTAATTAACCACAAACTAAGTCTTAGTTACCTACTGATCTTATGTTCATTGACATCTTTTATCTCACGCAATTACTACTTGTTACTCAATCGGTTAATTCTGTAAGCCTTTCTGAACGACTGAAGGAACAAATAATGAATGACAAGGGAAATACTGATGTCATGTTAGTTAATTACTAATGAATCATGAAGCATCTTTTATGTCTATATTTGTTCACGAATTGCGTTCCTCAAGTGTTACATATTTTTTAATTTATTGTTTGTATATGGTAGACACGAGCAAGTTACCACATACAGTTATTAAAAGATTCTCAACATAGTGACCTACGGGTTTTAGGGAATTTTAGGCAACGCAATTCAGAAATACATAAGAAGCTGCACTCGGTTTAACGTTTTACGTTACATCTCGTTTAAATGATCTTTATCATACGGAAAACTTCAATTACCAAGATAAATTGGGATAGTGAAACACGTGCCTGAAATGACTCTAAAGAAAGCTTCTCGACAAGCCTGACTGAACATGGAGAAACTTGTAATCAGATGATTTATTCATGGTAACCAAAAATGTTTCCAGTCTGTTGCACAATATACATACACAACTTATGTTTGAAGATTGATGCAGGAAGCAAACAAACACAAAAAACACATATAATCGGCATTAAGTAAGAGCGCAGATATATGACTAAATTTAATCGCGTTGTAAACAAATAATAATAATAATAATAATAATAATAATAATAAACAATACAATAATCCCTATTTTAACATATATAATGGACATTGACCTATAAATCTGAGTTTCCTCACGGAACAGCATATGGCAAGATATGCAGCAGAACGACACCTGCGTTATGACTTATCTGACATTATTAAGGTTAGGTTATATATAAACAGTAGACTCATAACCAAACATTTATCAGTAGCAATTTGATGAAAAGGGGAAGTTATTCTTGTGCCACGACAGGTAGGGCCTCAGATCCGGACGCTTACGATTACATACAATTGTGGAAAAACCAGATGCGCCATCAAACAAACCAAACAGGAAGAAAAATGTATAAATGAATAACCCTTAAGCGGCAGATACAAGCAGCGACATCTGAGTACACGTTATGCTGGTCTCCACCTTGCTGTCTCTAGCAGATCCACAGTGCGGACAACCGCAATATAGAAACCAAGTTTTACGCTTTTAACCACTTTACGTACACTTCGCGGTAGTTAGTGGGCGCTGGATTATTGTAATCTGTCATGGAAATTATTGCGGAATATGAGGCAAATAAAGTTGCATATACCATTAAACTGAGCTGAATATTAACAGAAAAATATACTGTTCAGCGTTTTTGACCCTACCGGATAACCTTGAAAGAAAAACCATGCGATATTCATCTAACACATATTTAACTGTGGAGAAGACAACTGCGGGTGTGTAAAAGTGGCAATGTGATCGTGTCATGCTGTTCCAAGTGACTTTGACTCACCTCTTCCAAAGCGGCAACTGTGGTCCTACAATGAGACATGCGAGTGGTGAAATTTGAAGTAGTGGGCGCTTTGTAATCTTCATTGGTCTCAGCTATAAATTCCGAGACTGTAATTTGATCCGGCATTTTGTTAGGAGTCGTTTAACAATATCCCAGTAACGTTAAAATACTGATGGAACTGAAATCCCCTTAACAGCTTTAAGTCCAACGCCAGAATACAAACGTAAAAAATCGCATCTGTTGAAATCAGTCAGAGTAAGCCATAGCCGCAGTTGTGCTATTCCCACCAGGATTTCCGAGTACTTTCAGAACCAGCCGATAAACAAGGAGTCGCCTTCGAGGGTGCCGCCTCGGAAAAGGACCACGCTGCTTTCAACTTTGCAAACTGCGCGCATCAAAGTCTTTTTTAATTACACCTAATTACTTCGGATTAAAAGTGTTTTCCTCACAGGACGGACACAAAAAAGTTCCGAACTATCAAAGCCACCGCGCACTTCAGACCCTGCGCTCGGAAGACGGAACAGGTTTCCAGAGCGGTAACGTGGTAAATAAAGTAAAGGTGCAGGAGGAGGTGACAGGGCGCACTACACGGGAAACAAAAGGGGGCTGTTCCGGACCAATCAGAGCGGGCGGGGGCGTGGTCACAGCGCAGATCCGCGCGGCATCCGGGACCTTTATCCAGGTGGGGCGCGCAGGTAGGTGACTGCGCTCCGGTATGTTACGCAGCTTATCTTTTTAATTTTAGACAAGCTCCTTTCGCAGTTGATATCGTTTGTTTATTTCTTTTTTGTTTTGTAACTTGTTTCGCGCGGTTACAGATTTGTCTGTGTGAGTTGAAAAATTACATTTCGCTAAACCGGCGTATTAAATGACGTAGTTGAAATATGTAAGAAATAATGAATGGCATGACGTGCATAACCAGGGTTACCAGCTCTCACACATCTGTCGTGACACTCACGCAAGAAATCTTAAGGGATATTTTTCTATTATAAACCTAAAAATAGCTATATCAAAAGCGTTGAGGTAGTTTGCAAATTCTCCAGACTATTTACACGGTAATAAAACTGTTACATACATGTCAGTGCGCGTGCAGACTTGTCTCGAATTGAAAATCCACTTCAGCCAGCTGACCAAAGTTGGCAACCCTGATGAGCTGTTTGGCTGGGGCAGTAAACAGGGATGAACTGTAATTAAAAATCGGCCCAGGTCTTTGGGGTCTCCCACGATAACGCAAACAGGATAGCTAGTCCAGCGCTGGCGATTAATACTGGAACCGAGAAACTGTAACTTTGCAGTTGCGACATACTTCTGGCTTACTTAATCAGTTGTGTGATGCCGCCTTGGGCAATCACCCTTCTTTCCTTTGTCGCATCTGCCCATCACTGTAAATTAATTCATAAATTCATGTCGGTTCAATTTCATAAAAAAGGAAAACCAGATGAAAAAACGCATTTCATTTTTCAGCATGTTATCGATTTTTTTTAACCTGTTAATTATCACTTCATAAAGTGCATTTCCTGTTATTTCACATGCGGAAGTATTTTGGTAATTTAGCCCGAATTTCTGTCCCACGTTCTGCATAGTTCAACGCTCATATCAATAGCTATTCTTACTGTTTTCTCAAACATGCACAGTTCTTGCAATTCGACTGCCAGTCGACATTGCTTGAGATTTAAATATGTGATCTGGACCGTTTACTTGACATTGCTGGAGTGGTTTATTCGTCATTAGTTAGGATGCTGGCCCAGAGTCACCAATACATTATTTACAGGAAGTGTTATATTTTTATAAAGAACACAGCTAATTATGATACATCAGATAAACATTGGTTCAACATTCGAAGGTGTATCTTGATTGCTGCAACTGCAACTGAGAAATGTTTATCATGCACACACGCATAGCTGGTTTTAGCAAATCAGTAGCTGTCATTCCAGGTTTTTCTGGTATGAAGAGTTAAAAAAAAGGCAATGGTCATATGCTCTTACTGGTCAGTAACTGTTAACTGTCACTAGCTGATATCTGAAACCAGCCACCTGCTATAGGGCTGTAACAGCACACATATGTGTTGCGTGCTGCTTGGTTACATCATTTTTGGTTCAATATGCTCAATGAAATTAATGAATACATTTCTTGTCACAGGCAAAATATAAATTCACAAATTGATGTTCAGCACAGCTGTTACTTGGCTACAGCTAGTGCCGTACAGCCCAAACACCACCCCCCCCCCCCCCCCCCCCCCCACGTTACTTAAAGCAGTTGTTTGGAACGTTTTGGTTTCCCAATGGGGCGGGTTCAAGTCTCCGCCTGGGTCACGTGTGTGGAGTTTGCATGTTTTCCCCATGTCGTTGTGGGGTTTCCTCCGGGTTTCCCCCCACAGTCCAAAGAAATGCTAAGGCTAATTGGACTTGCTAAATTGCCCGTAGGAGTGCGTGTGTGTTGTGCTCGCTGATAAGGCGCACGGACAGGCAAGCTGGCAAGGATCAGGCAGGCAGGCAGGCAGAACACGAGGTGACTAGGGGTTTATTAAAAGGACTCGGGGCAGGAAACATCAGACGCTGACTAACTAGGCTATAGCAGTGATTATCACTGCAAATGTGTGACCATACTCAGTAGTATAGAACACAGGATTTCATCCTTTATGATGCAGTTTAATTTTTATATTTATACATTTATTTTTAATGTGCAAATGAACATCTCCGTGGTTTTGTTACACATGTCAACAGCCTTATGTTTGGTTCATAACTGTTCCTCATTTTTAATTAAAATTGCAAACAGTTTCAAAACAAATTCTGTTTACCTGTTGTATCAAAATTGTTCGGAGCTCCTAAGGTGACAGGGCTAAAGTATTATTTTGAAACAGTTGCCTTGCATACTTAAGTAATAACAAATCCACTGAACTTAAGCATTCATACTATACCTTTGTATTTAAGACCAGATTTAAAGTAAAAAAGAAAAAAAAAAAAAAAACATGAAAATGATGCATTAGTGTTGGATCGGTCAGAATGTGTGGCACAGCAGTGAATGAGTGCACAGCATGTATATGTCACAGGACAGGATTATGAGGGCAAGCGAAACAGTTTTTTTTTTTTTTAAAAAACATCCAATCCTTTCCCTTTAGGGGCTATGCAAAATTGCACCAAACCATTAACCCATAACCAGGGTGTGTTCCGAACCATAAATTTTGTGTACCATTACACTCCTATGCTGCTGGCTATCAATCACAAGCCTCAGCTACAAAGAGAACTTTCCTTCTTCATCTGGGATGAATGTGGGTAATAATCTTGCAAATGAGTGAAAACATATTATTGTTCCCCGGGTTCGAGTCTCCGCCTCGGTCACGTGTGTGAAGTTTGTATGTTCTCCCCAAGTCGTTGTGGGGTTTCCTCCGGGTACTCCGGTTTCCCCCCACAGTCCAAAAACATGCTGAGGCTAATTGGACTTGCTAAATTGCCCATAGGTGTGTGTGAGAGTGAATGGTGTGTGAGTGTGCCCTGCGATGGGCTGACCCCCCATCCAGGGTTGTTCCCTGCCTTGTGCCCATTGCTTCCAGGAAAGGCTCCAGACCCCCTGCGACCCAGTAGGATAAGCGGTTTGGAAAATGGATGGATGGATATTATTGTTCTGAGAAGTTCACCAAATTACTGAGACAACGTGGCACCCCCCAGTGGTGTCCAGTGGTATTTAGGCTTGGTTCATGCAAAACTGTGCATGATTTTAGTCCTCAAGAGCACTAAACTGATTTATCATTTGTGCTATTATCCTCATGCACATGGTTTACATCAAAACTGAAGGCTTACAAAACAACCCATATATCGTCCCAATATTTCATATTGACAGAAATTGGTCATTTGTTATCTGAATGCTTGTAGTCTCACCCCAGATACACATGCAGACATTTTCAGTGCAACATAACCCAGTAATAGGCACCAAAGGCTCTATGTGATGACTAGAGAATAGTTTTGTCTGTGGTTCTAAGTTTTATTCAGTGTTTTGGGAACAAAAACAAAAAAAATCCAGCCTCCCACTCAGCCATGGCAGACAAGTCAAATTTTTTGTTAAAGCGTTGGGAAAAAACAACGCTCTGAAGCTCATATTATAAAGCATTACAGAAGGAATAACAAAATAGGGGCAAATCACATTGTAAATTCAGTTATTGATATTAAATGGCATGGGTGATAAAGTAAGGATGAGCTATACGGGCATTTCCACTCGGTGCACCAGACCAATGACACATACCCTTGATGCAAACCATTAGACTCAATTCAAAACACAAACAACATTGGTTCATTCAGCATTCCCTGCGAAACCTTTATAGGTCCCACTGGCCTTGGCATAAAATTCCGGTGGTACATTTAAAACTAACAAGCAGCCCTTTAGGGTTACATTAAAATATATAAAGCAGAATTAAGAATTTGCAGTAAATTACACTAGTGGTTTCAAATGATTTTTCACTTGTTTCGATACAAATCCATAACTAACAGCGAGTGGGGAGGTGACTTGCATGTGTACGATTACGGCAATGCCTGATCAGATAAACTACACTGAACTGGAGGGAACAGACAGGCCACCACCTTGATCTGCGAAATATTCCAGCTACCACTTTCCATCACGTAACTTGAACAAGGAAACCGAAGGCATTCGGCAATGCAGCAAAGCAAACCACAATGTTGTTTTTCTCATTATATATACATACATATATATACATATACATACATATATATACATATACATACATATATATACATATACATACATATATTATATAAATATAAAAATAAATCTTTGTACGATCATCTGACCATTCTTAAAATCTCAAGTATGTAAACCATGGGGTCTGGTCCATTGATTTGTTGTCATTCAATTTCCAAAAGAACAGCAATCCACTTCTCCAAGAATGAGGGTTCCTTGACAATGAGAAGTCCAGATTGAAAATAGGCTGTTTAGTGTTACTTGGTATCTGTAGGGTTTGGAGATTCCTACAGCAGAAGAGAAGCTCCCTTTGGTGCCATGCACACATCAATGGGAGGAGTCTGCAGGACAGAGAAAGTATGACTGATTTTCAGCGAGCTGCAGAAAAGAAAAAACTGCCCAGCTAACAAGATGTCTGATTCAAACACAGATGTGCTCATGAATTTAACAGACCCTGTGGCACAGAAAGAACCTTAGTGAAAAGTCAGACAGTGCCCCTATATACAAGAACATTCTAGAAAGGAAAGCATTTATCACTGTGGGTGTTACTATGATCTGACCCATAATCTTTGCAGCAAATGAACTTATGGACATATTATAGAAAATACTGAAGTCTCATGACTAGAACAGATCAACTCAACAACAAGTGTTTTTTAAACTTTGAACTGGTGCCTTAGTTATATGTAAAACACTATCACTTTAATTAATGCCTGTACATTACTGAATACAATGTGATTTACAGAAGTATTATTGTGTAAGATGGACGGTATCAGCTCTTTGTGGGAATCTCTAAAGTGGGCTTGTTTGCTTCCATCCGTTGCTGGTCTGTTTTTTGAATATAATAATAATAATAAGATACTTTACTGATCCCTGGGGGGAAATTCTCTACGCCTCCTCCAACTTGCTCTCTGAAGGTGATAGCAAGCTAGCTGTGAAGACCCGCAGACGTAGTGAAGCCAGGCTCGAACCAGCATCCTTCCGATTACAGCCATTGAGGCTGTCTATCGAGCCACACAGTGCCCCCCAAAACAGATGAGGTTGCCCGGAGGCTAGCATCGAACCCATGACCAAAGGGTTGTCAGTCTTACCAGCCGCACGCTAAACCCACCGAGCTATGCGGAATTCCAACTAAAGGATTCCCATAATTCCTGATTCTGAGAGCAAATTGCAGTCAGCCTCTTGGGTCTTTAAATACCTGCTTGGAGGGCTGTCACATGAATCCTGCCATTTTCCAGAGACATGAAGTGGCCCGACTCAGTCCCCACTGCCCCCTGGCTCCCGTCGATCCCATCTGTCTCACACAGCAGCACGTTGATTGGGCCTTTTGAGCTTTTCAAGCGGATCTGTATGCTATCCTGAGAAGAGACAAGTCCCGGTCAGCTTGGCCAGACTGCCAATGGATTGCTTATGTGACTGGAACCCCCCCCCCCAAGTAACAGTCTATAACAGGGGTCTCCAACTCCAGTCCCGGAGAGCTACTATCCAGTAGGTTTTTGTCCCACTTGGCTTCTGATGAGCCACAGCTGTTCCTGGTATTTACCTGAGAACAGGTGTGGCTCATCAGACGCCAGGTAGGATAGAAAACTTACTGGATGGTAGCTCTCCAGGACCGGAGTTGGAGACTCCTGGTCTATAACCAGTAAAAAAGCATATATGTGGCTTTAAATGAAGATCAAATTGTACCAAATTCTCATATGTGAAATGTACATGTGTGTCTGTCCCTGTAATCAAATTGGACCTCAAATCTCTCTCGTTTTCTCCATTATTGATTTGATGATAAGTTTCTGATAGACACCGACTGGGAAGAGACTTCTCCTGACCATGATTTTTCTTTGTACCTTTTGAGTTTGCAGCTTACCTCCCTGGGAGCAGGGACCTCCAGCTTGGTTTCCTCAGGAGCTCTGATCGCAATGATCACCTGGTCCTGGAAAGCCTTGATCCTGCAGATGTCCTCATGTGTCACATAGGCTGAGGTGGTGGCTGTTAAGGACTAGTGCAAACAGCCAAGGACACTGGCTATTATTCAAGACTAATGACCATTTAAATGTAACAAAGCCATTTTGAAGAAATATGACAATTTGAAAAACTCTGATCCGTATTATGATGAATCAGAATTTTGTGACTCAAAGAGCAATTCAGTTTCATACACAGATTGAAGCAATTTTCAAATGTGAAAATCAGTCTTTAGATCATTTAAAGATCATTTAAGTTTGAACTTCTAGGTACAGAAGCAAAAAAGTGAATCACTGAGCGGGCGCTGAGACAAACCAGCATCCTGCCCATGGGATACCCTTAACTACCCGCCAAGTCTACATTTTTGCTCCCTCCCAGCTCCCGAGCAAAAAACGTGAACTGGCGGTCCCTGAGGACCAGACTGGGAAGCACTGCTCTCTGGTCTGACCGGATCGTCCGTTTGTCAAAAAGTAGGAATGGAGATTTTGGTGCTCTGGCACTCAGAACACCAGGGTGTGAGGCATGGACGGTGACCATCGTGCGGAGAGGATATTCAGTAATGTCCTTCTGATCTGTCAGGGAGAAGAGCTGGTGAGCGCAGTCCTTTATGAGCTCATCCAGGGCTTCTTCCACAGCTGTCAGGTTCAGCAGCTCTTCCCTCAGCTTCAGAAGCCACTGGCTGGGCAACTCACTGGTAGGAATGGAACCACTGAAACAACATAGAGGAAGGTAGTACACACTGGCCCGACTCCCTGGCACAATCACGCGTCTGGCCCATCGCAATGCCAAACAATCACAGATTTTCTTGGAGCATTGTAGATAGGAAGGAAACAAGACATTTTTTTAAAGACAGACTTTTGGAGATCCCTCTCCAGCCCTCCACAGGGTTCTGTGACCAACCCTACGACTTACATTTGGACCCACGCATGAATACACACATGCTCAGCAAGAGGACCATGCCAGCTCAGGGGTGTCTAACAGAACTTACACCCATTGGATCTGGTTGGTGGTCCGTTTCTTGATGAGCTGGATGCCACTCAGCACGTTGGTGACATCGTAGACCCGCCTCTTACGTGCTCCGAGCAGCCGGGCCGCCTCGTTGAGGTCCAGCACACCCTCTGGAGCCATGTACAGGAGGTCCATGAAGCGCTTGGTGAGCCGCCCCAGTGATACGTCACACCTGTACTTTGTCTGCGAGGAGGGTGGTGGTCTGTTGCCTGTAGCGAGGGTGTAGATTTTTGAGGTCAGTGCTTAGATAGTCTCTCCGGAGTACAATATGGGTACAAAGTATCCATAAGTTCTGAAAGAAACTGCCTGAGGCAAATCAAGCTCATAATTATATGAAAATGGTTCATTCGCAATAGTGAATCATGCTCATTTGATACATTGTATTATTTTCAGCTTAAGAAATAGAACTCTAGTCAGTATCAGTGATAACTGACAAACCTTTTAGCCCAGTTTCAAACATATCACATCATTTCAAGCACAGAATTTAACTTCGACAATAAACGTTCCATTACTTAAAAAACTGTCAGTCGCATCTTTTAAACCAAGCCCCATACCTTTCGTTTTGGGAATACTGTCTTTTGGGTCAGCCTCTTCTTCAGTTTTTATGTGGTTATTCCTATGGTGGTAAAGGCATAGTTGGTTTTAATAATAATCTAACAGGCATTCACACAAGTTACACTTGCATAATTTTATATATGGATGTTCTGGAGGTGGAGCTAGGTTGGGAACAACTGTGAGCTATGGCCAACTAATCAGGCGTTTGCTAGATGCTTCTTAAAATTACAGGGAAAACCATGCATTTTATTCCAGACACCTACCAGTTTAAGAGCTTAAGTCTCTCTGTTCTTTCCTTAAAAATCCCTGTATTTCATAGCTCTTGTTGGCATAACAAAAACGAGTTTGTCCCACATATATGTAAGAGGAAATTCAATGACAATGTTTTGAAGTCAGTAACATACATAATTGTATTACAATAGATATATTACATTAATTAAGCTTAATTAAGTTTTATCCTAAGCCCTAAACAGCTGAGAAAGCAGGGTCA